>NC_136499.1:79473241-79793241 GCF_053919585.1 Euprymna scolopes | reverse complement strand
CAGAATATAACGAATAGAATATAATCGACAGAATATAATGAACAGAATATAATGAACAAAATATAAGGAGCAGAATATAATAAACAGAATATAATGAACAAAATAGAATGAACAGAATATAATGAACAAAATATAATGAACAGAATATAACGAATAGAATATAATCGACAGAATATAATGAACAGAATATAATGAACAAAATATAAGGAGCAGAATATAATAAACAGAATATAATGAACAAAATAGAATGAACAGAATATAATGAACAAAATATAATGAACAGAATGCAATGAACAGGAACAAACGAACAAAATATAACGAACAGATTATAATGAACAAAATGCAATGAACAGAATATAATGAACAGGAACAAACGAACAAAATATAACGAACAGATTATAATGAACAGAATGCAATGAACAGGAACAAACGAACAAAATATAACGAACAGATTATAATGAACAGAATGCAATGACCAGAATATAATTAACAGGAACAAACGAACAAAATATAACGAACAGATTATAATGAACAGAATGCAATGAACAGAATATAATGAACAGGAACAAACGAACAAAATATAACAAACAGATTATAATGAACAGAATGCAATGAACAGAATATAATGAACAGAATATAATGAAAAAAATTAATGATCAGAATATAATGAACAAAATATAATGCACAAAATATAATGAACAAAATATAATCGAGAAAATATGATGAACAGAATATAATTGACAGAATATAATGAACAGAATATCGTAAACAGAATATAATGAACAAAATATAAGGAACAAAATATAATGAACACAATATAAGGAACAAAATATAATGAACAGAATATAATGAACAAAATATCATGAACAAAATATAATGAACAAAATATCATGAACAAAATATCATGAACAGAATATAATTGACAGGTTATAATGAACAGAATATAATGAACAAAACAGGATGGACAGCATATAATCAACAGAATATAATTAACAAAATATAGTGAACAGAATATACTGAACAAAATATAATGGGCAGCATGTAATGAACAAAATATAATGAACAGAATATAATTAACAGAATATAGTAAACAAAATATAATGAACAACATATATTGAACAGAATATAATGAACAAAATATAATGAACAGAATATAATGAACGGAATGTCGTGAACAAAATATAATTGAAAGAATATAATGAACAGAATATAATAAACAGAATATATTGAACAGAATATAATGAACAGAATATAATGAACAGAATATGATGGACAGAATATAATGGACAGAATAGGATGGAAAGCATATAATAGAGAGAATATAATGAACAGAATATAATGAACAGAATGTAATGAACAGAATATAATAAATAGAATATAATGAACAGAATATGATGAACAGATAATAATGAACAAAATATAATGAACAGAATATAATGAACAAAATATAATGAACAGAAGAATATCATGAACAGAATAATGAACAGCATATAATGATCAGATAATAATGAACAGTATATAATGAACAGAATATAAATAACAGCATATGATGAGCATAATATAATGAACAACATATAATGAACAGCATATAATAAACACAATATAAGGAACAGAATAAAATTATTAGCATATAATGAATAGATTATAATTAACAGAATATGATGAACAGCATCTAATCAACAGAATATAATGAACAGAATATAATGATTATAATACAAAGAACAGAATATAATGTTGCTTATTATATTCTTTTCATTATATGTTGTTCATTATATTCTGTTCATTATATTCTGTTCGTTAGATTCTGATCATTATACATATTATTTATTTATTATATATATATATATTCATTATATATATATATATATATATATATATATATATACATACATATATATATAAATCATCATCATCATCATCATCATCATCATCATCATCATCATCATCATCATTTTATGACGTTCCTGATAGGTGGGCGATGCCAGGTAACCAGCAAATATAGAATGGCAAGGCAGTCGAGTCACGTAAGACAAAAGAGGAATGAAACATGTCATTGGGGTTAGTCAGTCCAGTCAGCGACCCTTTATTTTGTCTGATCGACGTGTGTAAGTGTTGCCCACGCACACACGAACAAAGACGTGTGTTGTTCGAGAGACACTTTTCTGCTTTGCTCAAACGTCGTAAGATATGCGGAAAGTCGTTCGCATCTGAACTGAAAAAGGCAAACTGCATGCGGTCTGATGATACGGTAAAAAAAAATAGAACAACCGTTTATGTAATCTTGAAGAGATGTCTACTTAATTGAATGAGACAAGTCCATAAACTGGGAATACAGAGAACACAAAAAGAGGAGGGAGAGAGATGGAAAATATTTTAATCCGATTGGAATTAAAGGAATGAATTTGTGGTGACCGGAACTGATAAACTCGACTCCACGTGAGGACTATTCGAGCTCGTCGGATTTTTATTTTGCTTGAACCAAAAACTCCGTTGGACTGATTTTGTATTGTGGGCCGAGCTTACTCAGAGGCATAAGGCCTCATACTTTCTAAGGACGTTATATATAGATTAATGTTTCCCACGTAAACTTATCCAATGGAAAGAAGTTGATGTATCATTGCTTCCCGTTGTCTCTTTTAAATCATTCTTTTTTAAAAAAGCAAAAGAAAATTTTGTATTACGTATATCCGATGCTTGTTAATCGACTTCAAATAACCTTGAAATTAACGTCTTTATGTAATACGATCGATCCACATTCCTCATATCTATACTTGGCTCAACGAGAAATCCTTGCGACTGACGAAGTCATTGACTGTCAGTTTCCGATGTCCTGCTAAATTTAGCCCCGATGGGTCTTCCTGATACTGAGAATTTTGAAAAACTTTCTTTTATCATATTTGCCTTTTTTTCTTTATTCTGATATTATTTTTCTTGCAGCACCGTTGAGTTATTGATTATTAAAAACGAACAAATAAAAACAAGAACCAATAAATTTATAAAACTCAATCCATCTGGATTTTGTGTCCTCTTTCCGATTTTTCTTGCTTCGATTGAACTTTTATGCTTTCTACGAACCAGCCAAAATAGCCGGCCATTCTTGTTTCATTCTTTAACTGTATGCACAGAAGCTCTAACGGGGATATAAGCAGTTTAGCCTATGCTCTACTCGGCATCGTATGCCCATGGGTCTAACATTTGATGGGATATAGTGTTGGGTGATACATTTTCGATGGGTCACTCCCCTGCCTTTGACCAAACCGGAACAGAGTAAAACTATACTCTAAATCCTAGTAATGAGACTGAGGGCAATCTATAATACTCGAAACTGGATCGGAGATATAATAATAATAATAATAATAATAATAATAATAATAATAATAATTGTGAAAACTCCATGTGAGCCAATAATAATAATAAAGACCAGGAAACTCATGACCATGTATAATGCACTACACCCAAAGGACAATATTGACAAACTCTACGTGAAAAGGCAAGACGGCGGGAGAGGACTGATCTGTTTAGAAGATTGTGTGAAGGACGCAAAAAAAAAGAACTAGAAAAATACATCATGCAAAACACTGAAAGGATAATTATGGCAGCGAGAGACACTGAAAAAAAAAAACAGAAAACAGAGAGACAAATGACAAAACGAGAAAAGAAAAATGGGAAGAGAAACAACTCCACGGAAGATTCATAAAAATGGCAAAAGATGAGAATGACGAAAACACCTGGACATGGATGCGAAAAGGACATATAAACCGAGAAATTGAAACAGCTCAAGATAACTCGATAAGAACAAACCATATCAAAGCAAAGATCGATAAAACACAAGAAAACAGCAAATACAGCAGACTCTGTGGACAAAGAGACGAAACGATAAACCATATAGTAAGTGAATGCAACAAACGGGCCCAAAAAGAATACAAAAACAGGCATGACCAAGTGGGGAGGGCGGTGCACTGGGAATTGTGCAAACGGCTGCATTTTTAATGTACAGACAAATGGTACAAGCATAAACCCACAGGAGCACTCAGAAACGAGAACCACAAAATCCTATGGGACATGGACATACAGACGAACAAACCCATCCAAGCAAGAAGACCAGATATTGTAATAATTAACAAGAAATAAAAATTCTGTCAAATCGTAGACTTTGCTGTTCCAGCTGACCACAAGATGCGTATGAAAGAAAAGGAGAAATGAAGCAAATACACAGAGCCAGCCAGAGAGTTAAAAGGGATTTGGATGATGAAGAAAATTAAAATAATACCGATAATAGTAGGAGCACTAGGAACAATTCCAAAAACCTTTGAAAAAAAAAATGGCAGAAATAGGAATCAGAGGAATAGCTGCAAAAATACAACGACTAACGATAATGAAAACGGCTGAAATATTAAGGAAAGCGGAGAATAATACAAGAATACAATATAATGAAGAACACCGAAGCTGTATATCTACAAGTTCTACACCCCCATCACGCATCCCCTCCCATTGTCTCATCACCGCTCCCCACAAAAGAAAAATGTTACCAAAGAACCGAGAAGAGTCAAGGAGGATGGAAAGACCGAGGAGAGAGTGCTGACCAGACCTGCGCTGGACAAGCACAAAGAGAACTGGGACCTTGGGGAGGCTTAGTGCCACTCAAATTCTGGTATGGACTAATGGCCACTGTCAGCGAGAGATCAATGGTAGGAGGCTATTGGATGATGCAAATTTATTTGCAAATGCTCGAGAGGAGGTGGAGAAAGCTGGACGTCTAGGGAGACTTGTTGTCACTCGGCTTCCAGAGAACACCACAGGTTTCCAATCAGATCTTTGATGACTTGTGTGAAAGTTCCATGTGAACCAATAATAATAATAATAATAATAATAATAATAGTAATAATAATAATAATAATTCTGATTTCGTTTATCAACCTCTCTCTGGAAAGGGATGGGATTCATTTCCAGAGGATTTCCCTTAATCCCAGCTCCAAACCAGGAGCTTCAAAGATCAAGGGTTTTCCTAAGGATGTTGGTGGTACCTACAATTGCAGGTCTGAAGGCTGCCTAAAACCAGAGTTGCGGAGTCGGATGGTAAAAGTCCGACTCCGACTCCTAGAATTACTAGGATGCCGACTCCGACTCCGACTCCTTTAATATCTTCAACTCCGACTCCGACTCCTGACTCCGACTCCCGACTCCGACTCCCGACTCCTTGACCCTATGTGAAAATCTATTTTGCAGATCCATATACCAACCTCCCACACCTATTCAGCATTTTATAATTACTTTTCATGCATATCATTTTTTATGTTTAACATTCACTTGCATGATAAATATACTCACATATAAACTCAACCAGCTTTATAGAATAAGAAAGGGATAAAAAGTTTACAATTAAATTTATTATGCTATCAGTTCAAAATAGAATACAATATTTAGGGATAGGGAAACCTCTTTAAGCTATGGCATTTCGAAGCGAAACGCTTTTCATCAGAAGAGGGGGATAAAGACATTATACAGAGAATAATATTTTAAAAGATAATATTGCCTTTATGGAATGAGGATCAAACGTAAAACAGGAAAAAGCCATAAAGGGCTATAGTAGCATAGATTGCTTATTATTGAATTATCATATACATATATATATACATATACATACATATATATACGTACATACATATATATATACATACATATACATATATATATACCCATATATACACACACATATATACACATATACACATACACATGCATATATATATGCATATACATATATATACATATACATACATATACACATATATACATATACATATATATACATACATGTACATATACATACATATACATATATATACATATATATACATATACATATATATACATATATATATGTACATATATATATACATATATATATGCATATATATATGCATATACATATATATATACATACATATATATACATATACATATATATACATATACATATGTATATACATATATACATATATACATATATATATATATACATATACATATATACATATACATATACATATATACATATATATATATATATATATATATATATATATATATATATAATACACAATATTATTATTTATGCTCACGATCATTTACCAGCCTATCAGCATATTCAAATCTATAATAGCAGAGTTGCACTTCAAGCTATATATTTTCTTTTTCCTTTGTACCCTCTCCCGAAAAAACTCATGTGTTATTGCATTTGTCCATTCTCATAAATCTTCTATCACAATATTAGGAAAATATCAATCTATAAAAATGTCGTATTTGTAAACATAAAAAATAGGCTTTATTTATAATTATAGAATTCAAAAGTTGCAAATAACAATTTAATAATTTACTCTCAAAAACAAGATGGCTTCAGTGAGCTTCTCTTTCCTTGCAGCTCTTTGGTCTGTCCTGATTAGCCTTAGCGCCGAAAACAAACGTTGAACACTCACTTGTGTTGGAGGAAGTGCTGCAGCCAACATTGCAGATTCTTTCACTATCGCAGGGTACTGCTCTCTAGCTTCATGAACATTTAACTTAGACTTTCTATCTAGTTGTTCTACTTGCTGTAATGCAGCATGAAATTCTAGCTTGAAACTTGCTAAGGCTTTATTCACTGAAGATAGCGTTTTAGCTGTTTCCTGTAGCTTACGCCGCTTTGACCTTGCTTTATGATCTTTTTGATCCAAAAGCTTTTCAAAATCCTCTTCATCGCAGGTTCCCTCTGAGTCTGTGGTTGAAATAGTGTCTGGATCTTCAGTAGATGCCTTTGAATGTAAGCCCGAAATCCTCACAGCAAGATCACAAAGTGCCGATTTCGCTTTATCTTTCTGAGTGTCAGATAACAACACTCAATTCATTGGGTCTACATATACTCCAGCCAGTAGGATTTTATTATGAAGCAGTTGTATTTCTCTTTGACGCATTGACTCGCACATTATTCTTGCTAGCAAAGCACCACGCCTGGATAAGGAATGTTCTAACATTTTCCATTCTTTCAAGAACATTCCTGGAGTGAGGTCCTCTTCTTGAAGCTTTTTTGTCACTTGAAAAGGAAGCTTAAGAAGATCTTCCAGTTCTTCAAGTTGAATCCATTGTGCTTCTGAAAAACTGACATCTGGGTTTGCCATATCGATAAGAATAGGCTTCAATTCAACAAGCCGTTTTACCATGTTGTAAGTACTACCCCAGCGAGTTACTTGGTCTAATATGGCTCCTTTTCCAGCTCTTCCTTTAAGAATGTCATCAATCTTCGGAGTTCTTGCTGAAATAGCAACTCTTCTGACTTTTGCTATCAGATTACTGGAATGATACTCTTTAAGAGCATCGTTTACTGCCAGTTGGTGTGTATGAACACAGCAACGCTGGTGTTCAATTTCTGAAATGCAGGCTGCTACATCACCAAATGCATCCAATGAATTTGGTGCCTCCACAAATCCTTCAAAGAAATTAAAATCCTCTTGCTTCTCTGTTAAGTGATCCCAGTCAATTGGCTGTCTACTGTGACTTGGCCCAGGTTGTTCTTCCTGAATTTCTGCTGCACATTCTTCTGTAACACTAGAATCTTCTCTTTCATTCAGTTTTTTTACCATACTCAGCATGTTAGACGCATTATCTGTGACAATGCATAATACATGGTCTTTCTGAATGCCAAAGTCTTGCAACACTTCTTTTACCAATTGCTTTAAGAAGTTACTGGAATGTTGGGCTTCACTGTCTTTAATGGCCAAGGTTTTAGTCATATTTTTCCCTTAATCCACATACCTAACATAAACAGGAAAATAATTAACACGATGGTGTGTGCATGCATCCATTTTCAAGTATACAAACTTATTGCTTAGTTTTCTCTTTAGCTGTTTTTTTTTTTTGGCTCTCATATCCACCAATTATTAATTTCTTTATGGAATCTCTGTTTAGAGCCACTCCTAATTTTCGTGCCACTTCACCAATCAGTGCTAACACTTCAGGCCGAGAAAAGAATCTCAAGGGAATGCTGTTGAGAACAATACTCTTAACGATGTTCCTTTTTAATTCAGCTGGAGCCATCGAGATTGTCACTTTATTACTAACAAAACAACTTGTAAGAGATGCTGTAGTAGGGTTTTTTTCAGTAATCAAAGTTTTAGATTTTGATGTGGTTGGTGTATTAGATGAGCCTTTGTCTTTCTGTTGAACAAGTTTAAAGATGCTAGGATGGCAGCGCTCCAAATGTCTTTTTAAGTTAGAAGCACGAGTAGGAGCATGGGCTTTGATAGTACCACCACCAGAAGCACTAATTTCAACACCACAAGTTGTTTCTTCATCGTCTCGGGTTGTTATGCACGGACATACATAATGCTTTGAATCACTGGTTAAGTTAAAATGGTCAAATACGGCAGATTTACATTTTGAAGCCATCTTGTGGGTGCATCAAGTTTTGTAACTAATTTTCAAAATTATATATTTCTGTAAATCTGTCAAAAAAAAAAGATGTTTAATTCAAAATGTAAAAATTGTTTGCTTTATTTCAGTAATCAATTTCTGTAAACCTATAAAAACGTAAATAAATACATATGTAGGGTTTTTGAGATTCTTCCACATACCAGAATTAGGGTAGGTCGATTTTTAATCAACTTGCCTAGACTCGGGAAAGTTGTATATTTGGCTCATTGCATGGAAAGTGGTCCAAAATTAAAGAATTTTGAATCCGATATTTTCTAACATTGTTATGTTTTTCTAAACGATAACACCCTAAACTACAAAAAAAAAAAAAAATATTTAAATTCTGATCTTTTATGCTGACTGCGCTGAGGCTATAAACATCAGCTATTTATTGAAGTCAGAAAATTTTTAGGCATTCATTTTTACTAATAAATAACATAGAATTATGTTTAACTAGCGGGGTACCCAGCGCTTCCCGGGTGTTTAGAGGTGGGGGGGATAAATCAAAACAAAATGGAAAATAAAGAATATGCGAACGTAATAACCCTGTTTAAATATAACTTTTTTTAAATCGGAAAAACAAACAAAACAACAAAAAAAGCGAACATGATGCAGAATAAAGAATAAGAGAACGGAAATGTTTAAATGTTAAAACTTATTTGTAACAAAAACAAAAATCTAGCATATTTCTATTAACGAAAAATGTGATAAACTACCGAAAATGACGGAAAAAAGAAAAATCACTGGGATACACTGTTTCAGCGATAATCAGCTATTTTTGTTTAGATTAGTTAATCATATACAATGTTGTCACATGGTGGCAACACAAATTGATTTAGGCCCATTTTTTTTTTTTTGATAAGATTGTAATTCCGAGTCGATCCTGGACTAATCAAATTGCCAAATTCCATTCAGGAACTGGATAACTTTCGGATTACAATCTGATTGTTATCCACAGTGATCTCACTCAAAGACAGACTTTTCATTGATCATGTGTGACGTTACAACCAAAGCGAAAAAAACTGTCCAGACAAGATTTGCAGTGATCCGATAAACCGAAATATCTTGATGAAGTAGAAGCATTGTAGGACAGTACAAAATATGATATATCTAAAAAAATAAGAACAAGACATTATAAAAACTGCTAAATTGTGCAACTGGTAAAACCAAACAGGAAAACCATTAAAAAAAAATTGGGGGGGGGGGACTTAAGGAGTCGGAGTCGGATAAAAAATTCCGACTCCAACTCCGACTCCGACTCCTAGTACATTTAGAAATCCGACTCCGACTCTGACTACAGCTAAAACCTCCGACTCCCTCCAACTCCGACTCCGACTCCGACTCCGCAACCCTGCCTAAAACATCAGGGATTTGTAGTTTTTTCAATTGTCCTTCCAGACGACTTGATACTACTCCTAATGTACCAACTACGACCGGGATTATTTGTTTTAACCCCATGTATACGCCTTATCTCCAAGGCCAATGGAGCATAATTGCTCCACTTCTCATTCTCCTTCTCTCTCACATTCCTGTCCCAGGGTAATGAAAAGTCTACAATCTGCCAATTTTTTGAGACCTTGTCAATGACGACCAAATCCGGACGATTATGTTCCAATTGCTTGGTCGTTATGAGACTTTTGTCCCACCATACCTCTACCTTGCCATCCTCACTTGTTCTCACTTCATCAGGCACCTCCTCAAACCATTTTCCAGCACACTTCACCCCAACCCTCTTACACACCTCCCAATATATCCGGAGTCCCATGCGATCATGTCTTTTGCAGTACTCTCTCTGGGCCAGTCCACTACACCCTGCTGCAAGCTGCACGATTGACTCTGAGGTCTTAACACAAATCCGGCATTCTGCAGCAACTTCCTCTCCTAGAACCACTTTTTTGAATAATCGTGTTCATAATGTCTGCTCTTGTGCTGCACAAACAAAAGCGTCAGTACTCTTAGTCAGATACCCAGCTCTTAGCCATTGCAATGATCTTTCATCAGCCACTTCTGCTACATGCTGGAAGAACCTTCCATGCATTTTCTTCCTAGCCAGTTCCTCTGCCCTTTCTCTATCCATACGTTTCACATAATCAGCCTTGATCTCACATACTCCCACTTCATTGGCCACAATCGTAAGCACCCACTCCTCACTTCTAACCACATGCTCCTTCAATGACATCTCCTCGGTTCTAACACAATCTTTTACACTTTTCAATCTTCTCCCACCATCTTTCTTCTTTTGATACAGCCTTGCTACGCTACTTCGAATGTGAAATATACCAAACATTGCTAAAACTTTTCTTGTTTTGATATCCATGGCATGCAACTCCTAGTTAGACCATTCTAAAATTCCTGCAATGTATCTCAAAACACTGACTGCCCATGCATTCACTGCTTTCATTAGCTTTCCTTCATACAGTTTCGACTTTGCAATTAGTTTCACTCTTCTAAAATACTCCTTCCTGACTTCCTCCTTCATTTCTCTGTTCATGATGCCTACACCCTCCAACACTTCCAAATACTTATATCCTGTATCTTGTATTTCTTTCATGATTTCTCCATTTGGCAGTACTATTCCATTCAGATTAACATTTACTCCCCTTTTCATCACCAGCAACTAATCCCAAACTCCATCCTAATGTCTTCTAAGTATGTCCCCACAAGTTCTACCAGTCTGTCCATTTCCTTTTCATTTCTACCGAATATTTTCAAATCATCCATAAACAGTAGATAGTTGAGGCGTCTGCCATCAGATCCAAAGTTATATCCCAGTTTTGCTCTCTTCAAGAGGATGCTCAGTGGCATCATTATCATTACAAAAAGAAGTGGCGATAACGAATCTCCTTGAAATATCTCACGTTTAATGCCAACCTTCCCTATCTCCTCTCTGTTTGCTGCCAGCACCATTTTCCATTGAGCCATACTTGTCTCCAAAAGCCCTACAACATTCTCAGCAACCTTCATCATCAATAGTGTTTTACGTATCCATGAATGAGGAACCATGTCATAAGCCTTTCTGTAATCGATCCATACTATGCTCAGATTCCTCTTCTTCTTCTTCTTCGCATCCTGCATTAACACTTTATCAATTAGTAGTTGCTCTTTGGTACCTCTCGAGCCTTTCCGGCACCCCTTTTGTTCGTTAGGAAAAATACTATTACTCTCAAGATGTTCATAAATTTTCTCCGCAAATATTCCAGTCAACAGTTTCCACATCAATGGCAGACATGTAATTTGTCTTTAATTATTGGCATCTGTTCCTTTTGCAGGATCTTTCCTAATCAGTGTTGTTTTTCCCTTCACAAGCCAATCAGGGACATCTCCCGACTCTACAACCCTTTGCAGAGCAGCAGCTATAGGTGGATAAAGGCATGGGAACTGTTTAAACCGGAAGCTCATCACTCCATCTGAACCAGAAGCCTTCCAGTTTGTCATCCTTCGTATGCCAGCCTTAACGTCATCAATGGTTATCTCAACGTTCTTCATCTGCTGCATTTCTGATAGCCTTTCTCTGACCTCTCCCAACCAGCTAGCCTTCTCATTATATCACCCTTCGACAGACCAAATCCCACTTCAGAACTTCCTTGCATCTTTTACATTTGGAGTGTTGTTATTTCCCGCCTGTTTACTATCATTTAATTCTTTATACAGCTGAGACTGATTGTTCTGGAAAAGGTTGTTCTGCCGAAATGCAGCACTTTTTCCAACAAAGTTCCTAATTTTCATACCATCAGTGTCGACCTTCTCTTTCAACATTGTTAGAACGCTCATGGTTCCCTTTTCCAGCAATCTATACCTCCTTTCAAACTCGTCCTTAGCTTTCTGTCCTAGATTAACTCCTTTTCTTATTTCTTTGATTCTACCAATGTCTTTCTGCCACCGTTTAATACTTTCTTCAAGCCGCCTCTGCCAGTGTGGCCTTCTATCCTTCATTTCTGTCTGTTTCCTCTGTATTAAGCCAAGACGATTCGCAATAACGTATGACGCTGCATACAGGAGCCTGTTAAGTTCTGTAGTCGATATGTTCTTTCTTATAATGTTGTGAATTACTCCTTGAATTATTTTACCCTCGTTTTTCACCTTCCGCCTATCACTACTCTTCATACTTGGAATATCTATGATATCGTCTCTAAGAAGAACCTCTCTTAACTTCTGAAGTGCTTCCTTTTCTACAAAAGTCAAAGCTCGAACTTCATCACCACTTCTCCATACATCTGCCCCTTCCACTGTTTCCATTGTTTCAGAGTCAATGATCTCATCTGCCTTAGATCCTTCAAACTCCTTCTCATCACTTCCCCTAACCATAAGATTCCATCATTCCTCAGTTGTCCGCCTCCCATCATCGCTTACATTTCCCTTCTGCACTTCCACTCTCTCAGTTCTTTCATCAAAGCTAGTTTCATCAATTTTAATTAATTAATTAATTAATTAATAATAATAATAATAATAATAATAATAATAATAATAATAATAATGATAATAATAAAGAATCATACTGGTGCAAAAAGACGCAGACAAAGGTACCATCCCACTTACTACAGGCCAATGACCTGTTTACTTACAATGTTGAAAATATTAACTGCACAACTGAAGGGACAAGATGCCAAAAAGTAAAAAAAAGGAATACATGATCTATTATAATTGACCAACAGATTCTGAAGGAGGTTAAAAGTAGAAAAAAGAACTTAGCCATGGCATAAATAGACTATAAGAAAGCATATGATAGAATCCCGCAAGGATGGATAATAGAATGCTGGAGAATGTATAAAATACCAGGTAATATAATCAATCTGATAGAAAATGCAATGAGAACATGGAGATTTGAACTGACAGCTGATGTACAATACATAACTGAAATCAAAATACAAAGAGGAATCATCATTACTGTTCATTATATTCATGATGCCTCTGAACAACATGCTAAGAAAATGCCAAGCTGTCTTAGTACACAGAAGAAAGAATGACCACTTAATGTACATGGATGACCTGAAACTGTTTGTAAAAGCAAAGATAGAACTAGAAACACAACCAGAATTTTTAGCCAGTGAGAAGTGGAATTCTGTATGGAAAAGTGCGCACTGCTGACCATGAGCAGGGGAAAATTAAAAGCAACAAAAGGTATAGAACTATCCAATCAAACAGAAATGAGGACACTAGGTGAACATGATAGCTACAAATACTTGAGAGTGCTGGAAGCAGACGCCATCAAAGCAACAGAAATGAAAAATAATAGGAAAAGAATACCTCAGAAGAACAAGACAACTCAGAACTAAATTATATAGTCGAAACCTAATTAAAGGAATAAACATATGGGCAGTGTCACTAGTAAGATACTCTGGACCGTTTAAAAGCTGGACCAAAGAAGAACTAAGGAATCTTGACCAGAAGACCAGGAAACTTATGCCAATGCGTGATGCACAATGCACTACACTCAAAGGATGATACTGACCGACTATATGTGAAAAGGAAAGACGGAGGAAGAGGGATAGTCTGTAAAGAAGACTATGTAAATGACACAAAAAAGAATTAGAAGAATACATAATGCAGAACACCGTAAATACTACAGCAACAGGAAAACTGAATCACTTACAACAGCTGCACAAGATAACACAATTAGAACCAACCACATCAAAGCTTATCCTTGCTTCAAAACACAAGAAAACAGCAAATGCAGAGTTTGTGGACAAAGAGACGAAACAATAAACCACATAATAAGTGAATAACGCAAACTAGCCCAAAAAGAAAAATAGACACGATCAAGTGGGGAAAGCAGTACATTGGCAATTATGCAAACAATTTCATCTTGAACACAGAGACAAATGGTACAAGCACAAACCGGCAGCAGTACTGTAAAATGAAAGTCATTAGATGGACATGGAGATACAAACGGATAAACCCATCCAAGCAAGAAGACCCGATGTTATAATAGTTAAAAAGAAGGAAAAGTCTTGCCAGATTGCAGATTTTGCCATCCCAGCGGACCACATATTAAAAAGCGGAGCAATAAACGGATCTGGCCAGAGACCTCAAAGGAATCTTGAAATGAAAATAAAGATAACACCACTAATAGTTGGAGCACTAGGAACAATACCGAAAAACTTTGAAAAAAGGAATGGGAGAGATTGGAATCAGAGGGATGGCCGAGAAGATACAACGAATCTTAATAATGAAAACTGCAGAAATATGAAGGAAAACCCTTGAATGTGGAGACTAACACCACACATAAACTACACACAAACTGAACACACAAAAACGACTACAGATGCAAACTACAAAGGAACATTGCATGAAATCATGAAAACTGAAACTGAATACTTGTAAGATACCGCCCGCTTTTTAAAATTTTATTTTTTGTGAGTGCCACCATGAACATAAACACAAAGGGAACATCGCATGGAATCATAAAAACTGAAACTGTATATTTGTAAGATACTGCCTGCTTTTTTTTTGCGTGAGTGCCGCCATCAACGGGCACCACAACAAATAATGAGAGTCAAGGAGAATGGTAAGACCAAGGAGAAAACACACTAGCCAGACCTCTGCTGGCTGAGTGCAAAGAGGACTGGGACATGGAGAGGCTTATTGCCACCCAAATTCCAGTGAAGATCAATGTTGCCACAAACGAGAAATCAATGGTTGAAGTGAGTAAATAATAATAATAATAATAATAATAATAATAATAATAATAATAATAATAATAATATCAAAGGTAAACTGCTGTTGCGATAATGTAAATTCTTTCACAAAGAGGTGGAGAGTAATGGAAGTTTGAGGAGTAATGCACGTTTGTGGAGAGTAATGGAAGTTTGAGGAGACTTGTTGTCACTCAGACTCCAGAGAACACCGCAGGTTGTTCACAAAGAGTAATCTTTGATGATGACTTGTGTGACTACTCCTAGTGAGTAAATAAAAATCATTTCCATCAACTAAGTACTTCTCTGATAGTTTCAACTTCGATGCCAGCCATTCATTATATTCACTAATCCAGTGCATATAAAATGGCTCAACTGATCAACTTTCCTGAAGAGATTACATTTATTCGTATGAAATAAGAACATTGAGAAATCGAGACTCACACAGTCAAAAAAAAAAAAAAAATAGGAAAAGAAAATATTATTTATCAAAAGAAAATATTATTTATCAAAAGAAAATATTATTTATCAGAAGAAAATATTATTTAGCAAAAGAAAATATTATTTATCAAAAGAAAATATTATTTATCAGAAGAAAATATTTGCCTACTATTCTAGTTTTGTAAGATTTTAATCCTCCTATTTAGTTTTTAGTCACGTGCAAGCGACTCTATAAGTTGGTCCATCGGTCGGTCTGTCCGTAACACTTTTGTGCTTGGCCTTTTTGGTCTAAGGCTGCATTGTGCGGCATTTGACAGAAGATGGATACATGTAGCCAGTCTGTGTGTACAAAGGGGAGCCAAATTTGAATACGTGTTCCCCGCCTAGGTGTGGAACGCACAGTTCCGTAAAGTAAAATTAAACAAGTAGCCTCTCAACTAGCTGAGTGTGTGTTCCATCTCTCCCCGATTAGGAAGCCTCCAAGATCCCCACCCCCTCCTTCTTGCAATTTTTGTTTTCACCCCCTCCTCTTGGAGAGAAAGAAAAGAAATACAAACTAATCCCCATTCCTTACCAACAAAATTTTCTTTTCTCCATTCACCCCCATCTAGAGGGCATCCCCACTTAGAGACTGACCCGCAGAAGCGAGGTTCCTTTTACAAACCTAGTGGAACGGGCAGTCTATCATCTAGACGGGGTTGGGAGGGTCCTACTAATCACCTTCGCCACCCCCCCGCCCTCGACACAAATGAATTATTGTACACTTTTTATTATCTTTTTTTGGTTTTTACACGTTAATAAAAAATGTTTTAAAAATTGGGAGTTAAGTACGACATCCCCCAGTATGAAAGGGTGAATGTGGTATTATGGTGAAAGAAGATACTAGCTGGGAGAAACTTTGGATTTTATTTAGTTCTAGAGTGACAAGGATGACCAACGACCCCCTCAATCCCCTCCGCCTTTTGAGTTGGCCATGTGCCTAAGTTTTTTGTTCAATGTATTTTTAACATGAATAAAGGATTTAATATCTAAAAGTGTAGTATCTGTTCTGGCAGATACTGCAAGCAAAGACCATATGTGGGGGCAAACCCCCACATATAAGACCTTGGTCAATGTAGAGGCAACCCTTCATACCAATTGTCACTATCCAGCTCCCCTACTCCCCGGGGAGTTGGTCCCCATTTCCTCTTCACTCCTCACATTAAAAATCGGCCTTGTGCCTTATTTGCTCGATGGGGGAGCAAATAAATACCCCCCTCTTTCTTGGCCTTTGGGCCAAGATCAAAGTGTAGTATCTGTTCCGGCAGATACTGCAAGCAAAGACCATATGTGGGGGAAACCCCACATATGACCTTGGTCAATGTAGGGGCAACCCTTCATACCAATTGTCACTATCCAGCTCCTCTACTCCCCGTGGAGTTGTTGGGTGAGCGTGTGGCCGCAACCACGTCCTGATTGTGTTCCCCAGTCGTTGTCAAAATTCTTGCTAGTTCCCCCGTGGTCAGGACTTTGATGTTCGACACCTGTTGAAGAGCAATTGAGATAGCGTCAGGGAACCCAGTGACGAAAGTCAATTTTGTGAGTCTCTCTAAGCCATCTCCTGTGAATCCGGCCAATCCAACCAACTGCCTGATTTTGTTGGCGTAAACATCCACACGTTCGCCAGCCCATCTAACCATAGTTATTTTTCTGTATGCTGCAAACACATCGTCGGTAAATGCCTCCTTTAATCGGGCCTCAATCTGGTCTATTTCTCTTTGATCGTCCTCCTCCATTTCCATGTAGAAGGCCAGTGCATCACCTTCCAGATATAAAGGTAGCAGACTCGCTACATCATCCACGTGCTGAAGTTGTGCGACAAGTCTCACTTTTTTCAGCCACGCTACAACGTCTCCCTCGCCAGAGAACGGCTTGATAATATCGCTGCTTATCCGCACCTTCCCCATAGTCGGGCCGAAATAGTTTGAAACAAAAATGTAGTAGGCAAAACAAAAAAAAAAATACAACTAAAAACAGACGGAACAAAAACTCGCTTCTCGCAGACACGTGGGTCGTAACAAGCACAATCTACTCGCCAGAATCACCTACACACAATGTGCAGAACACCCCCTCTCCTTTCCAGTGTCCTGCCTTTATAACGGCCGGGAACGACATATTTGCATAATCTCGCGAGAGCAGACGTGATTCAACGATAATCACATTGGGTAAATGCTAATAAAAGCCCATGGACGCCATCTTGAAAATCTCTCTTTCGCTCAACCCAAAACAGATGTATCCGAGGTAAGCTCTATTTCTCATTTTGGTTACTGCTAATTCTGCTACAGAACGCATAAAAGAATCAGCTGCACATGAAAGAATGCTTACTCAAGTTATAAAAAATAATAGTCCGCCGGTAATAATGCTGCATTTTCACAAGACACAATATGGAATGCGATTGTCTGTTATGATCAAAAGATGAGAAATCATTTTCAGCTTATTATCGAAGATATAAGCATTTCTTTAGTATCGACTGCAAACAGTGGTCGAACAAGAAAAAAGTCCGTTTGTTATTACGAAAACTAGAAACGCCCGTGTACAACAAGTTTGTAGATTTTATTTTGCCACGTAAAACTTCAAAGTTATTTTTCACCGAGATGGTGGAACGTCTTAGAGAGTTGGTTAGCCCGGAAGTCTCTTTATTCAATAAGCGTTGGACATTCTGAATTTGCAGAAGAATAAAATAGATGATTTCACAACTTACGCAGCCAGGGTAAATAAACATTGCGAAAAATGCAAACTTTCAGACCTCAAGGCTGACAATTTTAAATGTCTAGTATTTGCGCAAGGACTAGCTTCTGGTCGAGCTGTGGAAATTAGAAAGTGAACCGAATTTAATCCTACAAATATTAACAGGCGACTGCCATAAAATAGAAATTGTTAAAAAATACTCGAGAGATATCGAATCTGGAGTTGTGCATATAGCAAAACAGATAATTTAAAAAAAAACACGTAACAAATAAAATACAACTTAGGGAAAAAGGGCACACATATCGGCACACAGCTAAGAAGAATTTGCAAAAAGAAAAGTCCCGTCTTCGTGTAATCGTTGGGGTAATTTGCATTGGGTTAAGGACTATTTATATCTGTCTAAAACATGTTTACTATGTAAAACGCACAAAGGCTCCCATTGTAGAAATAAAGTGAAAAATAAAACCCATGTTTGGTAGAAACCGAAAAAAATAAAGAAGGTTTACGAAAATATATGACTATAGGAATTCATGAAAGAGAAATAAAAATGCATCTCGATTCGGTAGCAGTCTCAGATGTCGCCATTAAAAATGAGTGATAAAAATTTGAATAATTAGACTCACTGTCTTTCGAAGCTTATAACTACTTGAAAAATGTAAATTAAACCCTAATTTTTTTCAATAAAAGGCTCAAAGACCTAATTTTAAAATAATAAAAGGTTTAATAGAAAAATATAAAATATCTATTTTTAATCGGTTTTCTTTAAAAAAGATTTCAAGAAAATCAACGAATTTTAACTTTTTTCAAATATAAAAATATATATAAATTCCAAACAAAATCACTTACCTATAAAAAAATATTCAATGGGTGCATCCATTCTTCATTGTTAAGAATTTATCCATATTGATATTTTATATTCCATGTAATTTTTAAATAAAATAATTTTTTAAGCAAGGATTAGGAAATACCGCGGTTTTAAATTGTCATATGAGAGGTTCACAAACGTAGTTGTCTCTCTTTCTTCCAATTGAGAAATAAGGAGGCCGAAAACCGCCATAATTAATTATTTAAAAAACGTAAAAACAACAAATTAGACCAAATATATTTTCCGGTAGTAACTATATAAAGAAACAAACATTTGAAGTGCTGATATGTGTCTTATATCCCCTTTGAATTTCTGACATATGTTTGCTGTCAACAATCAAATTAGTCATATATGGGTCACCGTAATTGAACAATTATCACATTTCACTCATCAAATTTTACTTAAAAAAAAGCCGCCAACAAATTTTCCATTTTTTTTTTTATTCTCTTAAAGAATTACATGAGATTTTGATTTAAAATATTTTATTTCTTCTTTATGCAATGAATATTTTCTTTCAAAAATCTAAAAAAAAACAAAAACAAAATAAAACAACAACATTGAATAAAATAGGAAAAATTGATGTAGGTGTCCAATTTTTACAGGACAATATTTTCCAAATATGAGGTTTCACTTTAAAAAAATCAATGTGTTTTTTTAAAAGGTTTTAAACTTTTGACTTTACAGATAAATTTGCACATAACTATTCTTTTGTTTTTGTTTTAAATTAGATTATTTTATTTATTAATCTTTTATCTTCAATTTGGGATATATAAACCTTAGATGAGAAAATTAATTATTTTCTTTTTAATAGAGATTCTAAAATGGGGGGAGTGAATTAAAGAAAAAACCTTTGTCTAGAATAGTATAGTCAGTTTATTGGAAAGAGCATAAAATTTCGCATTAAACCTGAAAATATCTCGAAAATTGAACCAATAGAAAAATTTTGATAGATTTTTAAATTGGAAAAAATTGAAAAAAAATTAACTTGTAAAATTTAATTCATTACGTAGAAAAAATGACCGCATGAGCGCGCGCATACACTTTGTAAATACTTTTTTTTAAATAGAAAATAATATTTCTATTATTTTTTAAAAAAACTTTAATAATTTATTTTCGAAATTTATTCCATAAAGAAATTAAACAACCCACTGTAAAAAAAAAAAAGAATTTACGAGTTTTGTATATTTTATTCGCAGTTTTGTGTTAAGAGTGTCAAAAATTCCCCAAAAATTCTGACACATCTATCGATTCGGGTTCATATCTTTCGATAATAAATTTAAATACCTGGAATAAAATGAAATAGACCCACAATGCTGAGAACACACAAAACAGCAGAGGCCGTTAATGGTACACACATAAACTTGGAAGGTGAAGTTTTACCTAACGTCACATTATTGGGAAAAACGAAAAAGTTAAAAACCTATGTGCTAAGGAATACCACTAATACTCGGATCGGACTGGATGTATGAATTTATTTAATTAAACCTACCAATATTTACGTTCTACTAAAAGCAGAATTAATGCCAGCAGAAATAAACACGTTAATCGCCAATTTAAAAAAAAAATGAATTCATGGAAGCATTTAGACCGGGCCTGGGAAAATGTGCAAAAATGGCCGCGGAACTAAGGTTACAGCGAAATATACAATCAGTTTTTAAACGAAAACGCAACGCCCCATTTGCATCTCTGGAAAAATCGAGTAGATTGGAAATGTGGGTATTCTATCAAAAAAAGAATACTGTCAGTGGGCTGTCCCCATGGCCTATGGGAAAAAGAAATCAGGGGAAATCCGTGTTACAGCAGACTTCTTGACTGGTCTCAATTCATTATTAGAGTACTTCCATTATCCCCTGCCAAGCCCAGACGAAGTCTTTATACAAAACTAAACGGTGGCCAGGATTATTTGAAAATCTACCCAAGCGATGCATATCTGCCAGTCGAAAATGAGATTGCTAAATTACTCTGCATCAATACCTATCGGAGTCTTTATAGATATAAAAGATTAATGTCTGAGGTCAAGATCGCGCCTGCTATTTTTCAACAGGTTATGGACACTATGCTAGGCGGCCTTGACTTTGACATCACATATCTTGGCGATATTATTATGGTCAGTAATAACAGGGAACAGCACAAAGACCATATCTACAAAGTATTCAGACGGATACAAGATTTGGAGTTTAAAATCAATGACGACGAATGTAAATTTTTCCTACAAAAATAAAATATTTGGGGCACATAATTGATAAGAATGGCAAACGTCCAGATCCAAAAAGATCCCTTGCTATAAAGAACATGCCGGCACCAACTTCAAAGTTTCCTAGGCCTTGCTAATTATTATTAAAGCTTTATTCCAAAAACGCATGAACTGCGTGCACCTTTGAAAAACTTTTGAAAAAGCATAAACGTTGGGAAGGGACTATCGAGTGTCAGTCGGCATTTGAGGAAATTAAAAAGGTGTTAACATCAGACCGTTTCCTCACACATTTTTACCTGGAACTAAATATCATAGTGGCTAGTGATGCTTGGTGGAAGTGGACCACCCTAGGTCGTTCGTCAGTTAGACGAACTACTCATCTTTTTGTATTTTTTTGTAATACATGTTGTTACCTTATTCCGGCGTTGTTTTCCTTATAATCCTTTAACAGGGCTGTAATAATTACTTAACCATGTGTTATGATAAATTACATATCTTGTCGCATTCACTTAGAATATCTGGACATATTAATTATTGGAGCCAATAGAGTTGATGAGTAGAATAAAGATGAGAATAAAATTCTTTGAGTTCAAGAAAAAGCGTGATATCTATTCTTTATATATTGAATAAATAATTTGTCTACACGAAGATCAAATCATTTAACAGTTGCATTTTTGCTGTCCTTTTCATATCGTCTGCAAACATTAATACTTAAATATTTTCTTGCTAAGAATTTCAAAAGTGGTAATATTAATTGCCCAGTTATACGAAAATCATCAAGTTTCGCAGTGAATTAAACTCTTGTGAAAATATATCAATATGGTAATGAAAATATATCAATATGGTAATGAAAATATATCAATACTAAATTTTGACAATATTTCAAGTTCTAGCCACCACTAACAACAACAACAACAACAACAACAACAACAACAATAATAAAAAAAAATTAACTTCTGAAAATTGAAAAAAGTCAAAAATACAAAAATTATTTCTGCATTAATATGCATCATCTTAATATTAACTGCATCATTATTGCGCAGTGAACTTGACAGAATAGTCACGGTTTAACAACCCACAAATACAACTCACCTTTGGTTTATGATCATCAAAATCAAGTTCTACTTGTGTTTTGGCATGGTCCTTACACTCTTAACCCTTATCCTCGAGTGGTCTCTGGTCCTTGCTCAGTAGTTATGCCTATGTAAAAAAAAAAAAAAATAGTCAAGAAATGTCATCTCGACTGCGTATTTGTGACATGGTGTTAATTTGTATAAGAAAAGAAATCTGCATATCTAAAAATACAAAATATTTTTTCAGTCAATAAATGAAAATATTCTGTAAAGATGGAAAAATTCAAAGTAAAAAAGTAACCGAAATGGCGAATCACACATGTTCAAATCTAAAAAGTTGATAAGTGCCTGTCTCAGATGTGAAAATCTACAAGATGTTTAGATAATTTGATCATATACACTATACCATCTGGTTTGAAAACTACAGGGAATATTGTCGTTCTTTATAACAATATATTATATAAACCTGTCTGCTGTGCTTTAGTTTTTATAAGACAATTTCCATTCATTTTCTGTTGCCACTTTTTTGTTTTACAGCGTACCTTTGGATTTGATGTTTAAAAAGCCTTCTTCTATAAAATTCCTTTGTTTATGTAAAGTTTCATTATTGCTTATGTTTTTCAATATTATCTTATTCACTGTTCGTCTTCAGAATGAATACATCTTGGCAAAAAAACAAAAGAAAGAAATCGTTTTCAGCAAGTCTTTTTCAGATTATAGGAATTTTCTATTTTAGAAAGGCATATGGGTAAAACATTCCAATGCAGCAATTCAAATAGGTATCTTTATAGCTGTTACAGATTAAACTTAAACTATTTTAATGAGTATAATAAAACGCAAAATTATATTTTATAAAGTAAAGAAATATTTATAATTGTAAGCAATTTAAAATTGTAAAAAACAATTTAAGTGGAAGTAATTGAAAATTAATTTTCTAGTCTTATATAAGTATTCAAGATTAAAGGACGGAAAACAATACATTTTAAGCCAGGTTCAAATATTAAATTACTAAATTAAATATATTTTGATTCATGTGGATTTTGTACTTATTATTACAAAGCAAATTTTCTATTGAATATTATATTGTACCTAATATATATTAGTGATTTCCAAAGTTTTTAAAAAATGACTTGGGTGCCATCAGCTAGAATCGAAACCAAAACATCTACTGCTCCAGCCGTATCATTATCACTTGATCCCTACCATTTGAGCTATCGACACATCGATAAGAAAGATTTAAGATTAAACAACTTTAAGCTATGACTGAATTTGCGCATGCACAATATTTCGGTCAGTTGAAATGAGCATTTTGCATACAATTTGACGACATATTTCTGTACTTGTTAGTTATTCATCCAAAGAAAGATTTTACTCTTTTATCCTTGGTGTATGGTTAATATTTCTTGTTAATTACAGTGTTATGTGATTAGTAGTTTAAGAGTTTATCGGTTAAATAGTTACAGACACAAACGCACACACATGCATCTACTGTTTTATTTATATAGACTAATAAACTAAATATTTATTAAATTCTACTTTTGGATCTAATTTTTTTGCTTGAAGAAATTAATAACTAAAATAAAAGGAAGTAATAATACAAGGATTTCTGTTTAATAAAAAGGCACTAACAAATAAAATAATAAGCAAAATCAGTAATCGCATATCTAATTGTCTGTCATTTTAAATATAGGCTGCATCTTTTAATGTGTGCCATCTTTTCTAATATACAAGAAAATGATAGAGTTAAAAATGATATTTATAATGATTTTTCAGTGAACATAAGCAACCACAAATTCGATGTAAATATAGAAAATGATTGTCAAATAGTGTCAGAAAAAAGGACAAAAATATTTCGAAAACAGTAAATTCTCTGGTGAAAAAATGCCTTTGGGGTTAAATGGTAATAAGAACGAAGGAACACAGGATTTTTATGAGCGAAACATGTATTTACATAAATTATAGACAAAGTGAGTTGAGTCATACCATTCCTCAATGGTGGGGCGTTTTCACACGACCTGCTTGGCCGAGCACTGGTAACGTTACCGGAAGTGACGTCACTAGAGGAAATGACGCCATGAGAAAGTCCATTAATCCTCCCCCCTCCCAAGCTGTCAGTACCTCTTCCTTTTAGGGTCTACCATAAATGGCTCGGTAAACTTTCTCTTACGGAACGACCGCCATAGTTTAGGTGTTGGTTGAGGAGGTTCAAGATCAAAAGTTTTGAAGACAGTGTCTATCGGCTCATTTTCCAATAGTGAACTGTCGCTGGTTTCAACTGATCGACATCTTCTTAGTTGGTTTTGGTGACGTTTGTGGGTATATGTTGGTTCTTGGACGATATATACCAGTCACCGACTCTCTTAGAAATTTTACCTACCTCTCAGAATGATGTGTTGTTTTTATAACTTTTGAAAAACACTCTTTCACCTGGTATGAAACGTTTACTGGGTACATACGTGGTCACTAGTGGCCTTGACTGTTTGGGTAAGAGCTTGTCAAAAACGGATCTCACTTTTCGCGCAAACATCGTTTCTGCAGGTGAGACTGCTGTTGATACGTTCGCGTTGGGTGTAATCCTATACATGTGTAGAAATTGTTGCGTTGGCCTGGGAAATTCTTTTGGCGCGGGTTTTTAGTTTCTGGCTTTACCGTTTCAGTTCTTTTGCCTCCTTTGACAGATTTCGTTGAGGTTTTCTTTTTCGATTTCTCTGTTGCTGAAAATGGGACGTTTCATTTCTTCTTTAAAACGGACAGAGTGTTTTCTTTTAGCTCGAATCTTGCTATATCCTTTGTACATTTTCCTAGTCCTGGTGGGAATACTTCTGGACATTCCTCTTTTAACTTGTCCTTCAGTTATTGCTCCTCCATAGACGAGTCTTCTATCCTATGACAGAATTTATTCATAGGTTGGTCCTACAATTCGAATCAATCCATCCAATCAGTGCCGAACAGGTTTTCGGATATCCTATGTACATACACTTTCACTTTTTAGTAACACCATTTAAGGTCACCGGGAGTGTGAGCTCTTCCTCAAATTCAACTTCATTACCTGTCACAGCTCGAGCTGATTTGTTTGTCTTCCGCATGGTTGGTTTCCTTAGCCTTTTCCACATCTTAAGGTTAATGATGAGCAGGTCTGATCCAGAATCCAATTGTAGATGCACAGTTTTATTTGCGATGTTAACGTATTTGCACCGGTTCTTCTCTGAATCCAAGTCGGATCTAGTCTGTTGGACGCTGTTCTTTACCTTGTTCTTCCTGCACTAGGTTGCTTTGTGGCCCTTCCTGCCACATTTGTTGCAGTATTTATGTTTGCAAAAAACATTGACTCGACCAATGTTTCCCGCCGCAGCGATAGCACAGGCTTGTAGAGGATCCGGATCTTGTGACTGGTTGGTACTTATTAGGTGTAGCCTGAGTTTTCTTACTTCAAGCTTTTCTTTTTCGGGGTGAGTATTTTTCCAGTCTGAATGCTGCATGTGACACCTAGACGTGTACAGAAATAAATAAAAATACAGAAATAAATAAAAATACATAAGTAAATAAAAATACAGATATAAATAAAAGTACAAAAATAAATAAAAGTACAGAAATAAATAAAAATACAAAAATAAAAAAAATACGGAAATAAATAAAACTACAGAAATAAATCACAATACAGTAATAAATAAAAGTACAGAAATGAATGAAAATACAGAAATAAATAAAATAAAGAAATAAATAAACATACAAAAATAAAAAAATACAGAAATAAATAAAAATACAGAAATAAAGAAAAATACAGAAACAAATAAAAATACAGAAATAAATAAAATAAAGAAATAAATAAAAATACAGAAATAAATAAAAATACAGAAATAAAGAAAAGTACAGAAATAAATAACAATACAGAAATAAAGAAATGAAATAAATAAAATACAGACATAAATAAAAATACAGAAATAAATAAAAATACAGAAATAAATAAAAGTACAGAAATAAATCAAAGTACAGAAATAAATAAAAATACAGACATAAATAAAAATAAAGAAAAAATAAAAATACAGAAATAAATAAAAGTACAGACATAAATACAGAAATAAATAAAAGTACAGAAATAAATAAAAATACAGAAATAAATACAAATACAGACATAAATAAAAATAAATAAAAAATAAAAATAAAGGAATAAATAAAAATACAGAAGTAAATAAAAATACAGAAGTAAATAAAAATACAGAAATAAATAAAAATACAGAAGTAAATAAAAATACAGAAATAAATAAAATATAGAAATAAATAAAAATAAAGAAATAAATAAAAATAAAGAAATAAATCACTATACAGAAATAAATAAAAATACAGAAATAAATAAAAGAGAGAAATAAAGAAAAGTACAGAAATAAATAAAAATACAGAAATGAATAAAAATACAGAAATAAAGAAAAGTACAGAAATAAATAAAAATAAAGAAATAAAAAACATACAGAAATAAATAAAAATACAGAAATAAATAAAAATACAGAAATAAATAAAAATACATAAATAAATAAAAGTACAGAAATAAATAAAAATAAAAAATAAATAAAAGTACAGAATTAAATCACAATGCAGAAAAAAATAAAAGTTAAGAAATAAATAAATACACAGAAATAAATAAAAATACAGAAATAAATAAAAGTACAGAAATAAATTAAAATACAGAAATAAAGAAAAGTACAGAAATAAATAAAAATAAAGAAATAAATAAAAATACAGAAATAAATAAAAATACAGAAATGAATAAGAATACAGAAATAAATAAAAATACAGAAATGAATAAGAATACAGAAATAAATAAAAATACAGAAATAAATAAAAGACAGAAAAAAATGAAAGTACAGAAATAAATAACAATACAGAAATAAATAAAAGTACAGAAATAAATAAAAAACAGAAATAAATAGAAATACAGAAATCAATAAAAATACAGAAATCAATACAAATACATAAATAAATAAAAGTGCAGAAATAAATAAAAATACAGAAATAAATAAAAATACAGAAATAAATAAAATACAGAAGACTTTATATAAATAAAATAAAGAGACTTTATATTGTCATCACTGGCAACTCCTGCGGCACAAGCTTTATTCATTCCGTGTTTCCCTTGGATCCTCTGGCTTCACGGAGAGAGGAAGGATTGCAACAGCTATCCTCCCATATCTTCCCAAGTTATGCAGCTCCACAGCTACATCATCGTCTCCCGAGATGTACAATTGCCAACAAAATATATATAACACTCTGACAGACGTTAAAAACATTTAAAAATAAATGTTTAAATTTCAACAATATTTTTCACAGTGGCCGATTTGATGTGGCCGCTTTGATTTGGCCAGAGATGGCTTCGTTGCCGGGTTTTAATCTATTGACCGCTGTTAATTGTGACACCCTGCACTGATGATCCCCGAAAGGATGAAACACTAGTGTCTGTAATTATTGTAGTAAATAATTATACACACACACACACACACACACACACACACACACACACACACACACACACACATATATATATATATATATATATAGAGAGAGAGAGAGAGAGAGAGAGATGGGCTTGAGGTGTTCAAAAGTCGGGTAGATAGTGCACAATAAAAAGAGCAAAATATTTTTTTATTATTTGAGGGTAAACAGTTACATATGGTCGCTACAAATAGCCATCTGTTTCAGTCAAAGAGACTTCCTCAGGCGACCTAGAACCTCTCGACGCCAAAAAGAAAAATGGAAAAGATTAGAAAGAAATTGAAAAGGAAAAATGGAGCTCTTCAAAAAAAAAAGTATAAGAAGATCATAAAAAGTTGCGACCTTTCTAAAAAGGACAGGATAGAAAGGGGATAACAAAACCGGAGATAAAAAAGGGAAAGGTCGCATTAGAAACTATTGGAATATTATTCAAAACTATTTTAACAACAGGATATAAATCTGAAATAATTAAAGTGGGTCATAATTTTACTGGAACTGTAAATTGTATAGGAAAGTGGTTGGGTGGGGGATTCTATTTATACACTGATTTTGAACGTGTCAGGGAAAAAGAGCTTGCACGTGTATTATTTGACATTAGGAGTTTCGTGTCGTTATACGTTAAGTTAGGGGTGAGGGGATTGACTAATGCAGACATATTCATGCCGAGACATACATCTGTATATATACATATATACAAAATATACAAATACATACATACGTGTGCAAAAGCGACACACACATACACACGTAAATATATACATATAAGAAAATACGCATACGCAAGAATACACAACTATATGTATAGATACACAAATAATCACAGGTATACATATATATAAATACATACACATACACACACATATACATATATATACATATACAAATACACATACACATACATACATATATATGTATATATATATATATATATATATATATATATATATATATATATATATAAAGCAGCAAATACATCTATATGTACACCTACATATATACGTATGTATACAATAAATATACACAGACGGGCATCTACAGAAATAAAACTACGTACAGAGATACTACTATACAGACATAAGTATATATTTAATTAAATAGTATTAGGATATTAAAAATTAAAATGAATTATATTTAAGATAAACATTTTGATTAAAGACTATTATGGAATTATTAAGAAATTATTAAGAGAATTAAAATTTAATTGTAAATATGAAAATATATGCATATTATTAATAATAAGCAGTTATTAGTATCATCATTATAACGAATTATAAAAGGTGTTAAATTCCACCATATTATTATGTGTTATGTAAAGTATTCATTTTACTAGTTATTAATTAAAGTTTATATCATTTTTTAAAATGAATAGATTGGAGTTGGGCGGTGATTGAAAATCATATCAGAATAGTAAGACAATATTAAGAGAGGTACAAATATACAGATGCAAATACAAATAGGTACAAACATAAAGTACACATACAAAAGAATACACATTTATGCATGTACAGGTATATAATAAAGGGGTAAAAGGGGATTTAATAAATATATGGTCATTTGCAAAACGTCATCGGGTCTCAGACTTTTTTCCATCTAAATTATGCATAGTTAAAATTTAATTATACAAGAATTGAAACATACTAAAGTACTAAGATGAGGTTGTGGTGGGAATGGGTATAGCAATATGTACGTTTACAATATAGGTGGGGAGCAGAAATTTAGACATCTGTAAAAAAATAAATACAGAATTTACATATAAAAAATATATATATGGTAAAAGATGGAAAAGTCCCTGAAATAAAAATATGTTCTTATTAATGGGTTAGATACTTAATACAGACGAATTAAGGGTGGAGTGAAAGGGGTATATGGGAAATAAGACCATATTGAGTATGAGTGTTCACAGAAATATAAGAATTAAGAGTATGCCGATGGTGTATTCGGCTATGTCTTATGTATGAGGTTCAAGTAGTGTTTAAGACTGTAGATTAGATTGAGGTTAGAAAGGAGGTGTTTCTAATAGTGTTTGCAATTAATAGAGTTTTATTGTTTTTTGTTTAGGAGTTTATCTCTTTCCCTGAACGTTATAATAAATAGTTTCTCAAAAAGGCATAGATAGCAAGGTGAATTTATAGACGAACAGGTGTTAGCTCTCTTAAGAATATACCAAACTATTGGTGATAACTTCTGTTCGATTAACTCATTAAAGTATTTGCATAGTGATGTTCTGTCCGTACAGTTAGGATTTCAAAGGAGCATTTATGGCCTATATACTTTTCGTTGAATGTATTGCCAGTCATGCCAATATAATATTTTTTGTTGTCAGAGTTTTCCTTAGTAGAAATTGTAGCTTTGTAAACAACTAAAGTTATTAGGCAGTTTCCTTTAAGGGGGCATTCAGACTTTCTTCTACAGTTGCATGATTTATTTACTTTGGGTGAATTTCTATTATTGCCATTTAATATTTTGTTATGTTTTTTTTTGTTATTTTTTGTAAATTATCACTACAACTATAGCTCAGTTTAATAGTGTTTTTATTGAATAATTTGTACCGAGTGTTTTGCGGAGGAAAATGCTTTTTGATGAGGTTTAAAAATTTGTTGCCTAGGTAAGTTTTATTATATGGAGGCGTATACCAAATTATTTTCCTTTTTGTTTTTTTTTTTTGTTTTTTGGGGTGGGTGCTATTGGGGGTATTGGTTCTATATACTCTAGTTGTATATTTTTATAGCCACTGTCTTCAAGGGCTTTATTGTAGAAGTTTTTGTGGAAGTTGAAGATGCTTTGGTTTGAGGAGTTGTAACTAATCCTTATGCTAATTGACTGAGGTATATGTTAGATAATAATTAGTTAATGGTTAGATAGTGGGTTTACATAGATTGGATTAGCGTTATCCTTCTTATAAGGTTCATAACAACCCTTCTTTAAATTTAATGTTCTAAAAACATCTAAAAAAATTTACTATTTTGACATTAGAAACAATTTCAACTTTAGCTTTATCCTCTTAAACTCTTTGAGGATGTTTTTTTTTTCATTCTCTCGCATTTAGGACCGTTAGATTCTTCTATAATCATAATGCCGTCGTCTCTATATAGACCGATGTTTTCGACTTCGATGATCCTAGTTAGGTTATATAAGATATACAAACCTACTAGGTCAGTCAATTCAGCTGAATCCAATATATATATATATATATATATATATATATATATATATATATATATATATATATATATATATATATAGTTTAGTAGAAATGGTAATTGATAAAAACTGAAGAAAGTGCTCAATACTAGTGTAGAGCAAATATGCGTTTTATTTTTTATTACCGTATCTTTCTGTTAAGTTACATTATTGTTTCAGCTACCCGGCCGTTTTTTGGCCGTCTGTTGCTTCCTCAGACTTTTACCGAAGTCTGAGGAAGCTACAAACGGTCAAAAAAAAAACCGCCGGGTAGCTGAAACAATAATGTAACTTAACAGAAAGATACGGTAATAAAAAATAAAACGTATATATATATATATATATATATATATATATATATATATATATATATATACAGAAAAGTACAGAATCTAAACTTATAGTTTGAAGAAATATTTTATTTCTTATTTGAAAATAGCTCTCTTAATAGGATGACTTATAAATATGTTAAAATTACATTTGTAACACTAGTTTTATCATTTTTTTTTTTATTTTACATTAAAAGACTTTACATTTTGAAAAGTCTATCTATTTATCTTAACCGTCTGCAGAAGCTAGATCTACAGTATTATCTAATTCTTTAATAAGTTCTTCTTGCGCTATTTTTGTATATAAGGTACTAAAGTCATAAGTTGCTATGATTTTTTTTTTTCAAAAATGTATGTTATTCACTTTTTCGTTTAATGGGTTTATATTATTTGCCACCTGAAATAGATTTATATTACTTTCTGGTGGAAGTGATTTATTTGATTAATAATTAATTTAAACACTTTAGATATAGCTTTACTTAGGGGTTTTGCAATGCACATCTTTGAGGCTACAACAAGCTGGGCGCTAACTTGTTTGTACATTTTAGGTATCCAATACATGGGAGTTTTTGTTTTTTCCCTCTAATTTTAATCCTATCTTTTACATATAAAAGCTATATTATTTAGTGATTTATATATAAAAAACAACTACAGACTTATTGATTAAATCCACAACAAATTTTCATTGATTTTAATTGAAGATGCATGAATGAAATTATATAGATATGCATTCATTGATGCATCTTCAGTTAAGATCAATGCAAATTTGTTGTCGATTTAATCGATAATTTTGTAGTTGTTCTGACTAAAATGAAAGCTCAAGTTGAGTGAGTTCTTATCCAACATGATACAAAGTTACTAGATTACAGTATGGATATTTTATTAGTTAATGTCACATGACGTTTCTAATCACTTTAAAGTATCACTACAATTTCAAACCTAGTTTCCTTAATAGTGATTTGAACAGAATCAACAATCAATATTTCAAGAATGAGTAATCTCTGCAATTAGAGGTAGCCATATTTTTGTCTTTACAGTATTTTATAGAAGACATGTGAATATGACCCATAGAATTTAAAAACACTTGTAAAAAGAATTTTAGAATTTTTGCTCAAGTTGTGATAAAAAATGCTTCATATGCAAACATGAAAAATTAGGCAGAAGACAAAATGTATATTTATTTAATCCGACGTGTGTGAATATATTGAATAAAATTGAATATGTTGTGAGAGAAGAATAATTTTCCTTATAACAGATAATTAAATGGTTATTTTTTAGCGATTAAATGGTTACTTATTTTTAGATTTAGCTGAAAATTGAAAAAAAAGACAAAGAAACTCTTTTATTTCTTCTGGTTTCCTTTATGTTAGGCTAAAGACTTCATTCGTTTGTTATTATTGAAAGATTCCTATATTATCCTTCAAGTTAAGCACCGATCCACATTTAGAATGTTCACGTTAATCTCATTTACACTTATATATTATGAATTTATTAATTTTGTATCTCGGCTGAAAAAGCCCCCTCCCCTCATGTAATAAAAAGATATGAAATGATTAGCTTTTCAAATTCTTAGTCTATTAAAAAAAAAAAAAATCGCTTGACCGCTTCCTGTCTTTATAATTGATTTATTTAATAAAATTCTACTTAAGTGAATGCATTCAATTGACTTGAACTCATTAATTTGTTATAAGAAATTATTTTTCTGAATTTCTGATTTTTAAAATAATTGTCTAACATATTGTTCTTTAAATCTTAACCTACGCTGCAAGCATAATTGGTCGACAATGTTTGACGGTAATGTTTTATTTGATCAATAAACTGGCATTTTATGGCATCATGACTTTTATGTTCATCAAAATTTAATAGATTATTTATGAGGAAGAATAATATATATTTTCATTGGAAAAATTTGATATTACATATTTTCAGAGAATGCAACCACGGGTCTGATATATTTCGCTGAGTTCTTTCATAAAAGTAATAAAGTGTATTATTGTAAACAAAAGAAACACTTTTTTGAAATTTTGATGAGGCATTTCAATATAATTGATAAAAAATACCTATGAAATAATCCTTAGCTTGTTTGAACAATTAAACAGTGTATATCCATTTCTCATGAAAACTGGTAAGATCCTTGAAAATCAGCATTATTATCATGGTAAATTTTCAATAATCTTGATGGATTCAGGCAGCAGTCCCGTGCTATGTTTACTCTTCAAAATCAAAAAGCCAAATGTCAAAAATAAATTCTGTTCACCTAACAATCATTAGCGATTTAAATGCCCTCCCTCACCAGTTATTATTATTATTATTATTATTATTATTATTATTATTATTATTATTATTATTATTATTATTATAATAATAATAATAATAATAATAATAATAATAAGAAGAAGAAGAAGAAGAAGAAGAAGAAGAAGAAGAAGACGAAAAAGATAAAAATGATAATGACATTTCTTTGGGTTTTTTAAAACTTTTTATCTGTTTATGCTCCTCAAACTATCTTACATGAAATGGCTAAGCAAGATTTTTTGTTCATTTTGATGTACAAGAAAAATGTTCAAATTTGCTGGGGTTTTGGTGAATTCAGTTTTTATGAGAACAATATTAATAGGCCTGAACAATAAGAATTTTATATTCCATTTTGACTTTCTTTTTCTAAATAAATTCTGGTAATAATAATTTACTTATTTCATCTTTTCAGATAAAATCATATTCACTGGCTCTGCTGACAAATTCACTCTATTTTGTTCCACCCAATTGACTTAACTTGCTTCACCATTTCAGATTCTAACAATAGAAAAAAAGCCTTAAGGATTGTTTTCCATTAATAACGAACTACTAATCGGGATTGCACAACTTTTCTCTTAACTAAATAAAGGACTACCTTAGAACATATTTAATGGCTGTATATATTAAAGAATAATATTCTTTTGATACATAAGGTTATTTTACTTTACACATGAATGAAAATTATTCCAAAAAATTGTAAAATATTGTATACTCAACAAGTATATTTTAACATAACATAAATTATTTATATATGAATGTATACTTATCTTTCTGATAGGATTGTTAGTCTTCACTGATTCACCTTTTATGTCTGCTGTGTTTGAATTATCATTTGTAGCTTAACCGACGATCTTCCTTATGAGTTGTAATACTGTTTGAATATATATTAATTCTTTTCCATATAAAACCTTGTAGAATTTCTTTATAGCTTAATTTATTGCAAAACTCTCTTTTTCAATTTGACTGCAATTTCGTTCTTGATACATGTGCTATTGGCTTTGCAAACCCGTCCTCAAATTTGTGAAGCAGTATAGCACCTACTGCCTCATTACTGTTGCTATAATAATTTCGGGTTGAAATGTGTTACCGATAGGTTTGCTAACAAACAACTTTATATTTTTTAAAGTTTATTTGCATGCTTCTGGCCATATCTAGTTTGTACCTTTTTCACAACTTATTTAATGGAGCTCTCATATCATATACTTTTTGTTAAGAATCCCAACAAATCCTGGAGTTTAGCAACGTTATTTGGTATGGGTATTCTTAATAGCGTCAGCTCTTTCTGGTTTTCTTCCTTTACTGTAAATAATCTACCCTAAATATTTCATTTTCTTTAAGAATAACTCACATTTTTCTGAACTCAGCTTGAAGCCGTATTTATTCAATTCTCTTAAATACAACAACAGGAGCTACAGCAACAGAAATCTGAAGAAAGACAATAGAAAAATGAAGAAATAATGCTCTAACAGATAGAAACTACAAAAAAACAATTGATGCTTGAACAACAGAAAGATTGATTCAGCAGCAATAAGAAACAAAAAAAAATGAATTACTTCTAAAAGGCTTCATCAATAAACAGTATATGAAACAACATAGATATCTTACTTAGCTTCCCAAGTAGGACTAAACGTTTGATGCTTGCAAAGATTGGCCTTATCTGAAAAGAGTTCAGCTACCTTCATGGAAGCATCAAACCTAAATAAACTGCGGATCTGGAATTTGTGGAAGCCATTAAGTTACAAACAGAACTTTTTAGTCTCAATACATCACTGTTCTACAAAAGGTGGAAATGTTTTATTATGACTAAGCAAGATGTTGAAAATTATGTAACTTTCATGTCGATCATAAACAAGCACTGTAACGACTTTAAACTAGCAGAATTATCGGAAGATGTTTTTAAAAGATTAGTGATGGCAAAATTTCTGAAATGATTAAGGAGATTCTCACCAGAGTGGGGAAATAGTGCGTCGACAGCCAAGATCTAAGTATATGAGTAAACACAAGCTCTCTTGCTACCGGCGTGTCGTTAGTATATGATGGGGCTGTGATAGAGAATGCTTGTTGATTAGAAAAAGACTTCCAACATATTAATTTTGTGGAACTCGATCCCATTATTAAAAGAATAAACTTGGCATCCTCTGAAAGATAACCACCTTCCACTTTGTTACTGATTCTGCTTGTATCCATTAATGGATCTCGGATACCCTAATCGAATGTCTCGAAAATGACGTCGATCGATGAGTAATGTGCCTCTCCTGTCATCTGAGTGACGTTTTTTGATTGGTTATGGTAGCGTTTATTAATATGTCTCCTACCTTGTATAGTATACTCGATATCACCAATCGTTTACAATTTGATTTAAGGTTTGTGTTTCTTTACTGATATCATTCATTAGTTTCTGAATGACATCCCAATTCCGTTGTGCAAGTCCAGTGTTAAGTAAAGTTTAGAGACTTATGGATGATGACACTGGAACTCTGTGCAAGGGAAACTTTTTTCCTTGATCACCTTTTTATTCCATATGCATGCACATCTCTTGCTGACGGAGGTTTACTCATCAAGCGTGACCAAAACACTGTTTCCTTTCCCTTAAAATTTGGCCATTTATGTTCAGCCATTCTTGCAATTTCATTCGGTTTCTCTTGTCCCACTTCATAAAATATTCCACACCTCTTGTCTCTTTTTCTTCTGATTTTCCTGTACTTTTTTTAGGTGAGGTTGTTGTAGCATTACTACTACACTCCTCCCTGATCCTATGATCATACATGAAACATTTTGGGGAAAGTCTTTTGCACCATGTGCTTTTTCACATCAGTGCTGGGTGCTCGTTTACCTAGCCTCTCTTCAATTGTCACAAATCTTTCACTCACATTCTCAGAAGACATTACAAAACACACCGACAGCAGGCCTGGTCCAGCTATTGGTCACAAATCTTTTACATAGCATGGTATTCTGTCAACTGATATGTTTTGTATACAGGTAATTCCGATTACATGCCCCCACTCCATATTTTGTGTTATACAAGCAACGTGGGGCTTTTACTCACAGTCACTCACCTGTTTTGAAGGCAGTCTACTAGTGATTGCGTGTCAGCACTGATGTTCCATTGATTTCTTTCAGCTATATGGAGTACTGATAGATCATTGTAGCAGGTGCTGTAGCAGATGAGATGTCATTTTTTGGTGTGATGTTGTACTAGTATATTGCTTCCGGTATTTTTAAACAAGTCGCTCCGAAAAAAAGTGCCATTATCCGTCACAATCTCTGTTGGACCTACCCCAACCAACACAGCAACAGTCGATCAGCTGACGTACTGACTATCGACCCAAATCGGAACAGATATTAATACGTTTGCTGTGGGGAACTACCCATGCACAAGATATAAACTCTTCCAACTGTATAAGTAGAACAAAAGGTTCTGACTCTCATAATGATTGTGGTGGATGTTGTGGACGTGAGTAGTTTGTAGTACTCCATCTTGACGTAAAGTGCTACGACTGTTGTTCTCTCTATATTCTATTTTGTTCTCAATGCAAATATCTTTTTCTAACCAATATCTGTGTCCGTGTCTTTCTTAGTAATCCTTCTGAGCAACACACACACACACACACACACACACACACACACACACACACACACACACACACACACACACACACACACACACACACACACACACATATGTATATTTAGGTTAGGCAGAATTTTTTCTCTTAAGCATATTTCGTTAAATAAAATAGACGTTATTTGTCTATTAATTCTATTTTCAATCCTTTCCAACTTCCGAATAACTCACTTCTGGCAGGAACTAACTGATATAATCACCATATTTATTATAAGTCCAAATACTTTCCAATCCTTCAGGATTCATCGTCACGGATAAATTAATATAACTGGTTTTGAACAATTTATATATGTTTTTCTTTCATTTCTCTTATGGGATAATTATTTTATTTTTTCATTGGTTTATTATTTTATTTTATTTTTTTTTATTAATATTTTTACTTGTTTTTCATTGGATAACATTAATAGAATAGAATCGTGAAATGTTTGTACAGTTATTAAAATAAATAACTTCACAAATATATATATATATATATATTTCCTTGGATTTTACTTGTGCAAATGGAAATTCTTTTAACTTTCTTGAAGTTATACATTTGGATTTTACCGTCACTGGATTATGTATCTTCCACCAGACTATCCATTCATGTGTAATCACCTTTTTCTTCACTCTATTCCCTCTGCTTCACTTTTTTTGTTTTCAAGTAAGATCTTTGACTTACTTGTTGTTTCATCAAATACTTTTGCATGCAAAATCCGATCACGCATTTTGCTAATTCCTACTCTCTGATGAGAAGGAAAGTATTTCTTCGAAACTCCATGGATTAAGGACTATCCACTTATCTAGTGTTTCCTTTTCAGATTAAATATGTTTTAACTCATTTCAAAGTGTTTTTTAACATGTTTTATTAACTGTTTGCTCGTTTTATAAGCTCTATTTCCTATTTGATTTTATCGAGCTTTTACATCTGGCTGAGATAACTTTATAAATATTAATTCTTAATAACTTTATAAATATTAATTCTTTAATATTTATAATATACTTTAATTTTACCATCTTGGATCATTTTTGTAAATTATATTGTAATTTTTATTTTATATATATATATATATATATATATATATATATATATATAATATATATATGTATATATATATATTATATATATATATTATATATATATATGTATATATATATTTTATATATATATATATATATATATATATATATATATATATATATATATATATATATATATAATATTGTTAGTGGCACACAGGTAACAGCTTAGCAAATAGAGACATAGGTGGCTTTGTGTCTGGGTTTGCATCTCCCGACTGGTAGGAATTGTCACTTCCTATAAGGATGATTGCAAAAGCATGAAACACTGTAAGTATGAAAAATTATATATATATATATATATATATATATATATATATATATATATAGACATATATATATATATATACACACACACACACACACACACACACATATATATATATATATATATATGTATACACACACGCACATATATATATATATATATATATACACACACACACACACACATATATATATATATATATATATATATATATATATATATATATATATATATATACTAGCATTTCAGCCCGGCGTTGCCCGGGTGTTTGGATGTATATGTTGAGCAAAAAAAAAAAAAAGTGGTAGTAGGAAGGCAGGGTCGAACCTGTATCACGAAGGAGGAAAAGAATAGGGGGGAGGGACCTGACGTCTTTGCACCAAACCTGAAGTAACTTATGTTAACATTTTGGCTGGACAATCGAAAACAGAGGATAACTTTGAAAAATATCGGCGGAAAAAAGCGCCCCACCCCTGTTTGAAAGTGCTTTGATGAAGGTGAAGATAGTAATGCTTTTAGCCAATTTTTAAATATTTGTCGTATGAAAGGTCGAACTTAAAAACGACACTGATCTTGGTAAAATCCGTCGACTCTGTCGAAAGTTTAGGGCATACATGCAAACATACATACATACATACATTTATATATTGGTAACTAAAACTTTTCGACCAAACCGATGAAAAAGCTTGCCCTATCTCTGAATACCCTTTATGTAAAATTTCAAATGTTTAGACCAGAAATTGTCTGAGTAATTTGGTAGAGACCGAAGAGGTCAAATTTTTTTAAACGTTTAACCCTCTTATGACCCCTTAAAATGTATTGTTTTGGGCTCAAATCAAATTATTAAGTTAGATCCATGTCCAAGGAACCTATATATAAAATTCCAAGTGCTTATACCCAAAAATGTCGGAGGAGTTTGGTAGAGTTCTCAAAAGTCAAATCGTTGAACTTTGACCCATTAACAGCCAAATTTCTGGGCGAAAACCGATCACAAAAATTTTTCCAAATCTTAGTATTCTGTATATCAAATTTCGAATATGTAGACTAAAAATTGACAGTTATTGCGTAGGGAAATGTACACAGACAGACACACAGACAGAGACACAGCGTTCACTTTTATAGATATATAGATTAATAGATAAAATAAAAATATATACATATGCATAAATATATATGGAAACAATTTTTTGTTTACTGTAAAGATTTTTCGGAAATATGCAAGTATGAATGATGTAGAATATCTGCATGAATATAATTACACGTAATAGTTAACTAAAGATGATTATCCCATTAGAAAACCGAAGAAACTAATAGGGAATTAATTAAAATGAATGTTTAAAAGAATATGCAAATTAGCTAGAGCTTTTTCTCGTGAATGCAATTCCACGACCTATATATGAGAAAATTGTATTTTCTTTTTAAATAAATAGAAAAGAGTATTTTTAATATGAATATCAGTACACACAAAAGAAAAACGAGTTTATAGGAGTACTAGCATGGGTGCCGGCGTTGCCCGGGTGTTTGGAGGGGTATGCTGAGCAAAAAAAAAAAAAAAGCGGTCAATTTTTTTAACTTTGACCCCTATTATGACCCCTTGAAATTTATTGTTTTAGGATCAAATCAAGTTATTAAGTTAGATCCATGTCCAAGGAACCTATATCTAACATTTCAAGTGTGTAGACCAAAACTTGTCGGAGGACTTAGATAGAATTCTCAAAGGACAAATCGTTGAAGTTTGACCCCTTAATCGCCAAATTTCTGGCCAAACACCAATCACATAGATTTTCCCAAATCTCAGTGCCCTGTATATCAAATTGCGAGTCTGTAGACTAAAAATTGACAGAGTTATTGCGTAGGGAATGTACACAAACACACACACAGAGTCACTTTCACTTTTATAGATATATAGATAGACTAGCATGGGTGGCCGGCGTTACCCGGGTGTTTGGAGGTGTATGCTGAGCAAAAAAAAAAAGCGGTCAATTTTTTTTAACTTTGACCCCTATTATGACCCCTTGAAATTTATTGTTTTGGGCTCAAATCAAGTTATTAAGTTAGATCGATGTCCAAGGAACGTGTATCTAAAATTTCAAGTGTTTAGACTCAAAATTGTTGGAAGAGTTTGGTAGAGTTATCAAAGGTCAAATCGTTGAACTTTGGCCCTTTTACATCCAAATTTCTGGCCGAAAACCGATCACATAGATTTTCCCAAATCTCAGTACCCTGTATATCTAATTTCGAGTCTGTAGACTAAAAATTGACAGAGTTATTGCGTAGACAAATGTAAACAGACACAGACACACACACACACACACACACACACACACACATACAAACATGTTCACTTTTATATATATAATAGATAGATAGATAGATAGATTGGATGCAATATATAATAACGATTTTAAAAAAATCTCATGCGCCACCACCCAGAATGGAAACCTAAACGTTCAGCTGATGATTTATTTTTCCTCTGCCGACAATGACTGGGCTATGAAAACATGTTTACTGCAAGGCTAAAAATTAAAAGATGAACCAGTAGCTACGACATTATGCATTCGTAATTCTAGCGTTCGACCGTTACCTGGCAAATTTCATTTTTTTTAATTTTCACACTTTTGCACCGATTTTTCCGGTTAAAACCCAAATATAAAGTTTTGCATTGATTCAAATACCTTATATATGAAGTTTCATGCCTGTAGACCAAAAACTCTAGGAGGAGTTGGGTAGGAAAAATTTATCAAACAAAAATATATACGTACTAGCATGGGTGCCCGGCGTTTCCCGGATATTTGGAGGTGTATGCTGAGCAAAAAAAGAAAAAAGCGGTCAATTTTTTAAAAATTTGATCCCTATTATCACACACACACACACACACACACACACACACACACACACACACACACACTTTTGTAGATATACTAGCATTTCAGCCCGGCGTTGCCCGGGTGTTTGGAGGTGTTTGCTGAGAAAAAAAGTTCATTTTTTTAAACTTTGATCGCTATTATGACCCCTTTACATTTATTGTTTTGGGCTCAAATCAAGTTATTAAGTTAGATCCATGTCCAAGGAACCTATATCTAAAATTTCACGTGGGTAAATCCAAAATTGTCGGAGGAGTTTGGTAGAGTTCTCAAAAGTCAAATCGTTGAACAACCGAATTTCTGACCGAAACCCGATCACATAGATTTTCCCAAATCTCAGTACCCTGTATATCAAATTTCGAGTCTGTAGACTAAAAATTCTCAGAGTTATTACGTATGGAATTGCACACACACACACACACACACACACACACACACACACACACACACTTTCACTTTTATGGATATATGGATCGATAATTTCCATTTTTACCATATATATATATATATATATATATATATATATATATATATATAAGGCAAATTCGACAGACACAAAAGAAAATCTCAAATTTTGTATCTCATTATAGTCCGACACTTCGGACGACAAATATCGAAATTTTGGCCAAAACGGTCTAGTCTAAGTGGGCCAGTTCACCGTTTTTCTGAAGGGAGTGGACCAAAAAAGTGACATTTTGATTTTGACATTTTACGTAATTTTATACGTTTAAAGCGATTCTATTGTTGAAAAAAATACTGAGTCATGTCACGTGATCTTGACGTCAGCACGCTTTAATGGCGAAGTTTGTATGGTTTAAAAAAGAGACTCTTTATAGTTAATTAAATTAAAAGATTTACTGTCAGTATTGTATAAATGAAAATATTAACTTACACGTTTTGAAGACGTTACCAAAGTTATTAGCGGGTTAAAAATAGTAAAATCCAACACTTAAACGAAAATAAGAAGCAAAAATATCACTTACAAAAAGAAAAAAAAATAACGCTTACAAATTTTAAGCGATTCGCTGTGTTTACAAAAACAAAGCCAAACGCCATTTTCTTTTTAGTATTAGAACACTATTTCTCTTTAGAGGTAGGAAGGCGAAGATAGAACTGCTGGAATTCTAAGAATAGATACTACACTTTGATCTTAGCCAGAAGACCAAGTAACCGCCTTATACAGCTTAATTTCCTGCCGACCATTATCTTCTATTATAAAAATATTCATAATTTATATTTATCGATTACTAAATTGTGACAAGATGGCATATTCCAAAAATCACATCTGAACTAAAAACATTATTATTTAGAAGGCCATCCTTATTTTCGAGTGATGTTTGTTGCAGGCCAGGATATAATAATCCTAACTCGCTACAAAAGAAAATAATGAAATGAATGGAAAGAAGGAAACAAAACTCAATTGCTGAATAAAATAAACATGTCGTTTATTTTCTGTCGAAAATAAAGGATTTAGGTGGAACACGTGTTCATTCAGTCGTTGACGACTACGCGCGTGGAAAAAAAGGAATGAAGTAGGGGAACGAGAAATGGCATGTCCAGCATGTAGAAAAAGAAAGAGAGAGGGTTGACCTCAGTAAAGCCGCGCGTACATGGTAGTAGTCGTCCATGTGGAAAAGTCTTCAATTCAAGAGCTGTGGACGTGAACTTGTCTGGTTGATGCACCAAAGCAAAAAGGGAAGAAAGAGGATGTTGAATGGTGTTGTTGACTTTTATACCGGGGTCAGTATTCTGACTGCGCATGTCTGGATTTCCTTTCAGGGGAAGTGACGTTTCCCATGTGTGTATGCTAGCGTGTGTGTGTGTGTATGCACATGAATGTGAGTGTATATACGTGAACGTGAATATATGTACGTATCTATGCGTATGTGCGTGCGTACATGTGGGTGTGTGTATGGGAGGAAAAATATATGTTCGAACAAGACTCCCCCTCCTGAGGAGAAAAATATATATATACAAGAGAAAAGTATTTCGTTTTTTCTTTTTTTTTTAATAAGTTATGTATTGTTTGAAATGTTTTTGCATATGAACTTTTCGACCTGTTTTTGTTGTTATTTGTGCTGTGTTGTTTTTTGTAATTTCTTTGCCAGTTTGTGAGTGTGTATGTTCTTGTATTGGAGTAGGAGAAATGTGTAATTGTTCGTCTATGAATTAAGGTTTAAGTCTGTCTATTGCAATAGTGTCTTTTTTTAATCTCTTTTTAATATGGTAAAATACTTTTCACTTCTGATAAGATCAGGAATAATTTGGACAGAGTGGTGTTTTGACTGCGTCGTACCTGATAAAAACGTATTTACAGGTGTGAATATCGCTTGAAACGAAAATGTTCGTGTCTGGCTTTTTGGTTGGAGTAAATTTTAATTGTTACATTTTATGTTTTAAAACCGTTACAAAAGTTGTCGTTGGGGAAATGTTTGTATTATTTTCACAGAATTGTCCCAGTAAAATCAGTACTGATCCGAAAACTAATTCTGCAGGTGTGCTCTGCAAATTTTCCTTTACAATCTTGAAAATTGCTAGGAGAATGAGTGGCAAATTGTCTGACCAGTCCACTTTGTTTTCGTTCATAACCAAAGATGCTTTTAATTGTCTATGAAACCATTTCACCATACCATTTGCATAAGGGTGGTAGGCAGTAGTCTTAATGTGCTTTGTTCCCAACAAATGGTTGAATTCAGCGAAAAGAGTTGATTGAAACTGTGAGCCCCTGTCCATTGTGATTACGGAAGGCACTCCAGAAATCGCTATCCAATCTTGTAAAATCGTTCTGGCTATTGTTGCGGCTGATATGTCTTTCACTGGTATTGCTGCCGGCCATCTGCTGAATCTATCGACGATAGTAAGGATGTGGGTATGTCTTTTTGAATTGGGCAAGGGTCCTACCAAGTCGATATGAACATGAGTAAACCTAGCATCTTGTACATTGAAAGTTCCTGAAGATGATTTTGTGTGCCTGTGAACTTTGGGGGTTTTTTTGGCAAAGAATGCAAGTTTTAGTCCAACTACGGATGTCCGTATTCATATTTGGCCAAACAAAACGTTCCCCTATTAATTTCATGGTGGCACGTTTTCCTGGGTGGGACAAATTGTGGAAGTGTTGGAAAACTTGTCTTCTGAGGCTGGGTGAAATATAAGGACGAGGGTGCTTTTGTGAAACATCGCAATAGAAAGTTGTTGTTCCGAACGGTATTGGCATTTCTTTCAGCTTCAGTGAAGTTTTGTCCATTATAGCTGGGAGCGTGGTATTGGCTAATTGCTCTTGTGCTATTAATTCCATACTTAGTGGAGTGGAATTTAAAGAAGCAATTGTTGCGCGAGATAAAGTGTCAGCTACAATGTATTCTTGTCCTTTTACATGCCATATATTGGTAGAATATTGAGCTATATAGTCAAGATGTCGAATTTCTCGTGGACCATATTTGTCGACGTGTGTGTAGAGCAAATGTTAGGGGTTTATGATCCGTATAAATGGAAAATTTTCTGCCTTCGAGGAGATGTTTAAAGTGCTTAATTGCAAGTAACTCTCTCGAGAAAGTGCTATATTTAGTCTGCACTTTGTTTAACTTGGCAGAGAAGAATGAAATAGGGGTCATTTTGTTGTCAAAAATTTGGTGAATGACAGCTCCTACTGCTATTTCCGATGCGTCCGTCGTAAGTGTAAGTTCTGTTGTATCGCTATCTTGGATATATGTAAGTTTGGTGAAGTTTGCCAAAGCAGTTTTCGATTGTTCAAAGGCCTGTTATGCATGTCCTTCCAAAACTAACTGTTGGTTTTTGGTTCGTTTTTTTAACAAGTCCGTTAAAGGTGCGAGTGACGTGGAACCGTTAGGCAAAAAGCGTCAGTAATAGTTAATTATGCCTACAAAATGGCGTACTTGTCTGGCAGATGTTGGTAGAGGGAAATTTGAAATGTCACTTACTTTTTCAGGCAAAGGGAGATTCCATCCTTGTCGATTAAATGTCCGAGAAATTGAACTTCCTGATGGCCAAAAACACATTTATCGGTGTTTAGTTTCAGATCGAAATGTGACAGTCTTTTGAAAGTTTGTTCCTGGTGTAGCCGGTGTTCTTCTAGGTTTCTGCTTGCGATTAAAACGTTGTCCACTTATGCGAATATGAACGGCAGACCTCTGAAAACTTCGTCAATCAAACGTTGCAAAGTTTGACAGGCGTTTCTCAGCCCGAAAGGCATCCTTAGGAACTCGTAAAGGCCAAATGGTGTGGTTAGTGCGGTTTTATGAATGTCTTCTGCGACTGGAATTTGAAAATATGCTTTTACAAGGTCCAGTTTGGAGAAAATTGTGGCGCCTTGGAGTCCATTGGCGAAGTCATGGATCTGGGCGATAGGATATCTATCCGGAACTGTTTTCGCATTTAAGCGTCTAAAATCTCCGCACGGGCGCCATGAGGTGTTGTCAGCTTTCTGCACCATGTGGAGTGGTGATGACCAAGCACTTTTCGAGGGACATATTATCCCCATGTGGAGTAGGTTTTGAAACTCGGATTTTGCCAATTTGTATTTATTCAGTTTCAAGCGTCTGGAGGTTGAATAGACGGGCGGTTCTGTGGTCTTAATATGGTGCTTAGCGTCATGCTTGATGGGGCCCGTGTTTTTAAATGGCTGGGAAAGTTGAGGAAATTTTTGGAGTAACCAGCGAACGTGTAAATCTTCGGGTAGGGCTGGCTGTGCTGATTCCGGTGTTTCGAGGTAGTTCCTCTCACCGAAATCTTTAAATCTTTTAAAGTTTTCTTGCCAAAAGTGAGTATTTTTGTACCGTTGGCGGCTTATAGGCTGAAAAATTGGGTCCCTATTGGGTGACTATGCAGTGTCAGTATGACGCTGATTTCGCTCCGGTGTCTATTAAAAAGTTATATCCGTGGATTTTGTCATGGATATAAAACAGACAACCTTTTTTTTGTGCTCCAGCTACAGTCGTCGTTGTTACTGGCTGGAAGGTTTGTTTCCCTGCGCTGTTTTTTGAATGCGCAAGGCGTAGTGCATTTTTTCCCGTCGACGCTGAATCTCCTGTCGTAGAAGCAAACATCTTGTCTATCTCATGATGTGGACCGGTTCCTGCTTAAACTTCTTCGCCTGTAACTTCGTAGCATGTCATTGTAGTTTCTGTGATAATGTTGAAATGTTTGAAGTACGTCGGCTAGCTGCTTTGAAAGCTTTTCAACTGTAGACTTTAATTCGGCAAATTCGGCGTCTCGGTTTTTGGAATGTTTAATGCCATAGTTTTGTTGTAGGAGTCCGCATGTTGAAGTTCCACTTTGTTTTTTTGTTTTTTAGAGACAAATTATTTTTCGTGCGTGCGGTGGATTTGTGTGGAAGAGTTTAGTTTACACCGTGTGTTTCGTTCAAACTCACTCATCTCATTTTAAAATAACGGGGTCGCCATCATTTGTTGCAGGCCAGGATATAATAATCCTAACTCGCTACAAAAGAAAATAATGAAATGAATGGAAAGAAGGAAACAAAACTCAATTGCTGAATAAAATAAACATGTCATATATTTTCTGTCGAAAATAAAGGGTTTAGGTGGAACATGTGTTCATTCAGTCGTTGACGACTACGCGCGTGGAAAAAAGGAATGAAGTAGAGGAACGAGAAATTGCATGTCCAGTATGTAGAAAAAGAAAGAGAGAGGGTTGACCTCAGTAAAGCCGCGCGTACATGGTAGTAGTCGTCCACGTGGAAAAGTCTTCAAGCTGTGGACGTGAACTTGTCTGGTTAATGAACCAAAGCAAAAAGGGAAGAAAGAGGATGTGGAATGGTGTTGTTGACCTTTATACCGGGGTTAGTGTTCTGACTGTGCATGTCTGGATTACCTTTCAGGGGAAGTGACGTTTCCCATGTTTGCATACATGTGCGCGTATGTGTGCATACATGTGTGTACGTTACCGTGTGTGAGTGTATGCACATGAATGTGAGTGTGAACGTGAATATATGTACGTGTCTATGCGTATGTGCGTGCGTACATGTGCGTGTATGTATGTGAGGAAAAAAATATGTACTCTAAAGCTTGACATGCAAAGCATGACATCTTCCTTATTTTCTTAGTGGGAGGGGGGGGGCGAAAGATGAAACCACTTGAATTCTAAGAACGGATATTACACTTTGATCTTAGCCAAAAGATCAAGTAAAAAAAGATGCGTATTATATATTTTTCGTATATTAAATTAAGACAAGATATCGTATTCTAAACATCACAAATCGCTAAACTGATGATTCCAAATTCTGAAATAAAAACATTATTCAGAAAGCCATTCTTAGTATTGGGAGGTTATGTTTTTCATATAATCTTCAGTTAAGAAGGAAGTGGTTTAAGGAATTCATATAAAAGTATTATGTACTAGCAGATTACCTGACGTAGGTGGAAATACATTGAATGTTTCCTAGCAGAAGACCCAGCTTTGCCTGGGATCGGATAAGATTGGTTGATATATGTACTAGCCTTATACCCAGCATATGTACTAGCAGAATACCCAGCGTAGCCCGGAATTGGATAAAATTGGTGCATAATTTACTAACAAAATACCCAACGTCGCCCGGGATTGTATGACATAGCACTAGCATGATATATATACTAGCTGATTACCCGACATGGCCTGGGATTGGATAAAATTCATAGAATTTTTCCTAGCAGAACACTCGGCGTCACCTGGGATTGGAAAAAATTGGTTGATATATGTACTAGCCAAATGCCCAGCGTCGCCCGGGATTTTACATAGGTGGATATCTGCACTAGCAAAATATCTGGCATAGCCCAGGATTGGATGAAGTAGGTGTATATACACTAGCAGAACAGCCGGCGTCGCCAAGGTTTGTATGACATAGGTGGATGTGTACAAAGAGAATACCATGCGTCGCCCGAGATTGTATGAAGTATAAGTCCGATTCAACAATTTTGAAGTTGCTTGTTCAGTGTACGTCCGTTATGACAATTTTGAAAGTGCTTGTGCAGAATAGGTCCGATTTGAAAAATTTTAAACAGCTTGTGCAGCATAAGTCCGATTTGAAAAATTTTGAAGGTGCTTGTGCAGTATTGATCCGGTTTGCCAATTTTGAAGATGCTTGCACAGTATAGGTCCGATTTGACAATTTTGAAGGTGCTTGTGCAGAATAGGTCCGATTTGAAAAATTTAGAAGGTGCTGTTGCAGTATAGGTCCGATTTGACAATTTGTAAGGTGCTTGTGCAGTATAAGTCTGATTTGAAAAATTTTGAAGGTGCTTGAGCAGTATATCTCCAATTTGAAAAATGTTAACGTGCTTGTGCAGTATAGGTGCGATCTGAAAAATTTTGAAGGTGCTTATGTAGTATAGATAGGATTTTAAAAATTTTGAAGGTGCTTGTGTAGTATAGTTCTGATTTGACAATTTTGAAGGTGCTTGTGCAGTATAGGTCCGATTTGACAATTTTGAAGGCGATTGTGCAGTATAGGTCCGATTTGCCAATTTAGAAGGTGCTTGTGCAGTATAGGTCCGGTTTGACAATTGTGAAGGTGCTTGTAAAATAGGTCCGATGTGATAATTTTGAAGGAGCTTGTGCAATATATGTCCGATTTGAAAAATTCTGAAGGTGCTTGTGCAGTATAGGTCCGATTTGCAAAATTTTGAAGGTGCTTGTGCAGTATAGGTCTGATTTGACAATTTTGAATGTGCGTGTGCAGTATAGGCCCGATTTGCAAAATTTTGAGGGTGCTTGTGCAGTATAGGTCCGATTTGCAAAATTTTGAAGGTGCTTGTGCAGTATAGGTCTGATTTGACAATTTTGAATGTGCGTGTGCAGTATAGGCCCGATTTGAAAAATTTTGTAGGTGCTTGTGCAGTATAGGTCCGATTTGATACTTTTAAATGTGCTTGCGCAGTATATGTCCGTTTCGAAAAATTTAATGGTGCTTGTGCAGTATAGGTTTGATTTGAAAAAATTTTGATGGTGCTTGTGCAGTATAGGTCCGATTTGACAATTTTGAAAATGGGTTAGTACTTGGGAATACCAAATGCTTCATATAGATCACCAAAGTTAAGCAACATTTTCTTCGTTATTATCAAATGGGTGACTACTTAGGAATACAAAATGCTTTATGTAGATCACCAAAGTTATGCAAAATTGTCTTGGTCATTATTAGATGGGTGACTACTTGGCAATACCAAATGCTTTGTATAGATCTCATGGTCATTAACTAATGGGTGACTACTTGGAAATACAAAATGCTTTATGTAGATAACCAAAGTAAAGCAACATTGTCCTGGTTATTATCAGGTGGGTGACTATTTAGAAATACCAAATGCTTTATGTAGTTCATCAGCAACATTGTCTTTGTCATTATCGGATAGGTGACTACTTGGGAATAACAAATGTTCTGTTTAGCTCACCAAAGTTAAGCAACATTGCCTTGGTCATCTCATATGGGTGACTACTTGGGAATAAAGAATGATTATGTGCATCACTAAAGTTAAGCACATGGTGTTTGGTCATTTTCAGATGGGTGACTCCTTGGGAATAACAAATGCTTTACAAAGATCATCAAAGTTATGCAACATGGAGTCTGGTCATTATCAGATCTGTGACTACTTAGGAATACCAAATGCTTTATGTAGATCACCAAAGTTAAGCAAAATGTAGACTGGTCATTATCAGATGGGTGACTACTTGGACATACCAAATGCTTTATGTAGATCACCAAAGTTAAGCGGCATTGTCTTGGTCATTATCGGATTGGTGACTACTTGGGAATAACAAATGCTTTGTGTAGATCACCAAAGTTAATCAACATCGTCTTGTTCATTATCAGATGGGTGACTACTTGGGAATATCAAATGCTTTATGTAGATTACCACAGTTAAGCAACATGTTGTTGGTCATTATCAGATGGGTGACTATTTGGGAATAACAAATGTTTTATGTAGACCACCAAATTTAAGCAGTATAGTCTTGGTCATTAACAAATGGGTGAAAACTTGGGATTACCAAACGCATTGTACAGATCACCAAAGTTAAGCAACATTGTCTTGGTCATTATCAGATAAGTAACTACTTGAAAATACCAAATGCTTTATGTATATGCCTAAAGTTAAGAAACATATAGCCGTGTCCTTATAAGATGGGTGACTACTTAGAAATATCAAATGCTTTATGTATATCACTGAAGTTAAGCAACACGTAGCCTGGTGATTATCAAATGGGTTACTACTTGGAAATACCCAATGCTTGATGTAGATCAATAATGTTAAGCAACCTAGAGTCTGGTCATAATCATATAGGTAACTACTTGGGAATGCAAAATGCTTTATGTAGATCAACAAAGTTAAGTAACATTGACTTGGTCATTATCAGATGGGTGACTACTGGGTAATACAAAATGCTTTATGTAGATCACCAAAGTTAAGCAACATTGTCTTTGTCATTATTAAATGGAAATACCCAATGCTTGATGTAGATCAACAATGTTAAGCAACATAGAGTCTGGTCATAATCAGATAGATAACTACTTGGGAATGCGAAATGCTTTACGTAAATCACCAAAGTTAAGCAACATTGCCTGGGTCATTATAAGATTGGTGACTACATGGGAATAACAAATGATTTGTATAGATCAATTAAGTTAAGCCACATCAAGTCTGGTCATTATATGATGAGTGACTACTTGGGAATACCAAATGCTTTATCTAGATCACCAAAGTTAAGCAACATGTTCTTGGTTATTATAAGATGGGTGAATACTTGGGTATACCAATTGCTTCATGTAGATCACCAAAGTTAAGCAACATCGTCTTGGTCATTATCAGATGGGTGACTATTTTGGAATACCAAATGCTTTATGTAGATCACCAAAGTAAGCAATGCTGTCTTAGTCATTATACCATGGATGAATACTTAGGAATACCAAATGCTTTATGTAGATCACCAAAGTTAAGCAACATTGTATTGGTCATTTTCAGATGGGTGACTACTTGGCAATACCAAATGCTTTGTGTATATCACCATAGTTAAGCAACATTGTATTGGTCATTATCAGATCGGTGACTACTTGGAAATATCAAATGCCTTATGTAGATCAACAAAGTTAAGCAACATTGTCTTGGTCATTATCAGATGTGTGACTACTTGGGAATACAAAATGCTTTATGTAAATCACCACAGTTAAGCAACATTGTCTTTGTCATTATCGGATGGGTGACTACTTTGGAATACCAAATGCTTTATTTAGACCACTAAAGATAAGCAACATGTTCTTGGTTATTATCAGATGGGTGACTACTGTGGAATACCAAATTCTTTATGTAGATCACCAAAGTTAAGCAACATTGTCTTGGTCATTAATAGATGGATGACTATTTGGGAATACCAAATGCTTTATGTAGATCACAAAAGTTAAGCAACATTGTCTTGACCATTATCAGATGGGTGAATACTTGGGAATACTGAATGCTTTATGTAGATCACCAATGTTAAGCAACATTGTCTTAGTCATTATCAGATGGGTGACTACTTGGGAATACCAAATGCTTTATGTAGATCACTAAAGTTAAGCAACATTGTCTTGGTCATTATCAGATGGGTGACTACTCGGGAATACAAAATACTTTGTGCGGATCACCAAAGTTAAGCAACATTCTCGTGATTATTTTAAGATGGGTGACTACTGTGGAATACCAAATTCTTTAAGTAGATCACCAAAGTTAAGCAACATAGAGTCTGCTCATTATCAGATGGGTGAATACTTGGGATTAAAAAAATCTTTATGCAGATAACTTAAGTTAAGCAACTTGTAGCCTGGTCATTATGAGATGGGTGACTACTTGGGAATACCAAATGCTTTATGTATATCAGCAATGTTAAGCAATATTGTCTTGGTCATTATCATATGGGTGACTACTTGGGAATACCAAATGCTTTATGTAAATATCTAAAGTTAAGCAACATTGTCTTGGTCATTATAAGATGGGTGACTACTTGGGAATACCAAATGCTTATTTAGATCACTAAAGTTAAGTAACATTGTCTTGGTCATTATAAGATGGGTGACTACTTGGGAATACCAAATGCTTTATGTATATCAGCAATGTTAAGCAATATTGTCTTGGTCATTATCATATGGGTGACTACTTGGGAATACCAAATGCTTTATGTATATCAGCAATGTTAAGCAATATTGTCTTGGTCATTATCATATGGGTGACTACTTGGGAATACCAAATGCTTTATGTAGATCAACAAAGTTAAGCAACATTGTCTTGGTCATTATAAGATGGGTGACTACTTGGGAATACCAAATGCTTATGTAGATCACTAAAGTTAAGTAACATTGTCTTGATCATATATATACTAGCAGATTACGCAGCATCGCTTGAATTAAATGAGAGTGGTAGAATGTAAAGCTTGTCCTGAAAATGGCTTAAACAATTTTCAATCTCCAAATTACTTTATTTGTGAAGTCGATTCTGGATCTGGCTGAAACAGTTTACGATCTCAAAATTAGGTAAATTCATATATATTGTTGGTTTTCTATGAAAGTTTATTAGGCCAGTTTCCGTAGGGGGTGATCCATATTTTTTGAATTTTTAATGTTATCATCCGGGAATTATATGATGGTTGTAGTGGGGAGGAGAAAGACGCATGATTATTTTAATTTTAAACAAGCTCTTGAGTTCTCTTTTTGGGTTGTTATGGAGAGAGTAATGTCCGTTTTGGGGTTACAAAGCAATGTCTCACAATGTCATATTCCAAAAATATAGAATATCTATGGAATCATATTCCGGAAAAGACATAATTTATCTTACTATTATGGTGTTGGTATGTGGGAGGGAAGAACTACATTAATATTGAAATTTGTGGTAAAGTAAAAGTTGCCTAATCACAATCCGTGTCAATGCATTTCTATACTTACTAGGAAAACCTGCTCAGTTATTTTCCAGAATTATATCATTTCACTTAAAAATATGGCATCGGTAGTTGGGAGGAATAGAACACAGTCATGTGGAATGTTTTAGTGAAGCAAGGATTGCCTAATCACTAAACTTAACACATTTGTTATTTGTTTGTAAAACCTACTGAGTAATCTTCAGAAAATGAAGTATATTTTAAAAATAATTTGGTGTCGGTAGTGGGGGAATTAAAATGAAACACAGTAATGTGAACTTTGATAATGAAGCAAATGTTGTCTAATCACTAACTGTGTCAATGTATTTATGCATTAATTTGAAAATCCTACAGAGACATTGTTAAAAAATGTCATAGTTTTTCTTACAATTTTAGTGCTAATAGTGACGAAGGAAAAAAACAGTAATATTGAAATTTGTGATGAAACAATGGTTGCCTAATTCTTAACCAAGATGATGTATTTATGTACTAATTTGGAAAGTCTAATGATCTACTTTCTAAAAAATTGCTTCAGTTTTCTTAAAATTACGGTAGCCTTGGTGGTAAGAGAAATTATTTAACATGTTATACAATACTTGTCGATAGTATGTGAAATTGTTTCATGTATGTATTTTAATTACCCGTCCGACGGTAGGTAAAATTATTTTAAATATGTGTTGTATATTACCATCCACGCAAAGGAAACATTATTTCATATATATGGTATAAATTACTTATCCTAGATAAGGTACAACTATTTGATACGTGTAATACCCGTCCTAGGGTAAGTAAAATATTCTTTTGCTCGAGAAAGCTAATGATACGTAGACATTAAAAATTCCTCTATCCTAGGAATCACAAATATGTTCAAAATCAGCTTCAATTTTCTCATTGTTTATACAGTCCCGAGCAACGCCGGGTAGCCCAGCTAGTATATATAAAATAGAGAATACCTACTCCAAGATGTATTAAATTATCCGAACAGAACAGTTTTGCATCATTTTTATGCCCCCTGGTAAAGATTAAAATGAAAATACTATTAAACATTATGTTTAAAATCCTTATTTTAATTTTGCCCAAATCATTACATGATTCTGATTGTAGAAAATGTTTAAAATATGAGGCTTCAATTTAAGAGGGGTTCATAAGAAATTAAAATTCAGCGAATCTTCTTTAATTGTTGTTTAATGTTTATGAATACAATCTTTTTTTTATTATTATTACGTTTTCACCCCAAACAAGGCACATTGCCACTTTGGTGTAGGGGGCTACTATCAGGAGTAACATCTACTGGGGTACTATGTGGGGATTTGGGCAGCAAGATGTCTGTTCACGTTACACTTGAACTTCTGCACGTCAGTACAGTTGGGGAAGCAGGGACCCGGAAGGGAATTCCAAAGTCTAGCGGTTCTGAGGAAGAAACTACTGGAGTAGAAAGATCTTTTACATCTAGGGTGGGATTTAGCTGCCTGTCAGGTTTGTCGAGGGTGTTTATGTAGTGGGAGCACAAGTGCTTGCAGTTCGTCAGAGCATTCTCCATTAAAATACTTGTAGAACAGGCAGAGGGATGCAACGTTTCATCGATGGGACAGAGGCTGAAGCTTAGATGCCAGTTCAGGGCCTCTCAGATTGGCGACTCTCTTTTGAACCTTGTCTAGGAGCGAGAGACTAGTAGCAGATGCACCAACCCAAATATGACAATAAGTCTTTTTGTTTTTTTTAAAGCATGCAAGTTAGACAGACGCAGTCACTTTGGAGGTAAAATGTATATTGGAATTTCTTAGCTGTCAGGTGTTTTTTCAGTTATAAGAGAAACAATTGCTTCATGGTGATTCGTATTCCGTATTCATAGGCAGTCATTTAGTTCAGGCTTAAAGCAGTGTATCTATTTAGAAAAATAGCCCTAGTAACACCGCTAAGATAACTGTATATTTCAGTCACAAATATAGTGAAAGTTAAACATAAGCTATATTCGGTGGTTTGGTTTAGGATACTAGTGCAGAGAGTGATCCAGACGTAAATACCGTTACTATTCAAAAAGCCACTCTTAACAGCCCTGCACCTACTCCATACTTCAATCTTAAAATTCAATAAAAGAATATATCATAAAAATTTAAATAAACTTGGAAATACGCTTAAAATAAAAATAAATAAATAAAATATAAAAAAATAAAAAAGCAGTGCGGATCAGTAAGTGCACTAGCACCCGTTATGGATATCATGGAGGCCACTTTATTAATACATGCGAGCATATGGTAATTGCAGATATTAAGTATGTTACTTAAATAAAGTTCTTCTGACTTCTACATTAGAAAAAATAAATCCTCGCTTCTGTTAAGAAATCTCTATTGCCTATGCTTTCCAATTTTTCGAGTCGAATTTTAAGAACTACATAAGAGGGTTCGCAAGGAACTCGAAGAGATAAAGACAATATATACGTATATAATTAAAATACATTAAAATTAAAAAAATAAGGTAAATTTAAAAGAGAAAAAATATAAACAACAGTTGGCAAGAAAGTAAAAAAAAAACAGTTGGCATTTTGTTAGGATAAGGATGGGTTAGGTACACTTAGGAATCTAATGTAAATCTGAAATATTTGAATTTTCAAATGGCGAGTGGTTCCATTTTAAAACATTTCCAAAACATATTCAATATTGGATGTCTAATTTCATACTGCTAAAATTTTATTAAAAAACAAAGGTACCTAAATTGTCACGAAGGGTTTCCACTTCCCTTTTATCCCCTTTGCATATAAACTAAATATAGCCCACATTACGATTCGTTCTATTAAGCAGATGAGTTCCAAAATTCATAATGAATCGGTTAATTAGTTTAGGAATGAATCTTGCACGTAAAAATGAATATATACACATACCTAACTTCATATGAATACTCGTTTATACCTGTTTCTTGGGCGAAATTGATAGCATCAAGATATGTCATTTTCTATTATTACCTAGTTTGCATGTTTTATAGCTAGTATGAAAAAAGTGAAATTTCATTTAAAAAAATATGGTACTAATTATTGGCATGAGAGAATAACTGCAATGAATATATTTACATATTGTTGTAAAACATTAGAACATGTTTTTAAACAAAAATTATTCACTTTGAACTAAGGACAAATATCGTTTACTTTTAGCAAAAAAAAATCACTTAGTATAAAAATAATATGCATTGTTTTTTATGTTATTATGTCATCTTAATTTGTTTAAATTTATAAAAACAGTAAAATATCCTTTAAATTTATGCATTGACATCATAAAAACAATTAACTCAGTAATGTGTACTCTGTTTATTCCGTTTTCGCCAATGTTGTACAAAGTCTAAAAACTAGCAGAGCATTTTGATAATATATAGATATATAGATTAAAGTTTTGTTTAATATATATATATATATATATATATATATATATATATATATATATACACTATAAAAAACGTAAATGAAATATATTTTAAATTGCAATTTTTCCTTACGAAAATCCAATTAAGTGATGTTACTCGGAAAGAACCTCAGCACTACATTTATGCCCCTCCCCCTGATCAAGATTAAATTCAAGACATAATGAAACTAAATTTTATGTCTATAACCTTTATTGCAATTTAGATCAAGATTCATTGCATAATTTTAATCCTAGAAAGTAACTAAAAAATAAATTAAGTTAAAAGACGCTTTCTTAATTAGTGTCTAGCGGATATGGATACAATTTAATGTAAATCTGAAATATTTGAATATTCAAATGGTTGTATTCATATTATTTTCAGAAACCCCCTTTAAATCTTATTTCTTTCTACTCTTTTCGCCTAATTTATCAGTGGTCTGACTGGATTTACTTCTCTTTTCCTGGCACTGTGATTTATAGTTTTTTGTAACTGTGGTAAGGTTATCTAACCGTTAATTTTGTGAAATTCGAATTTGTCAGAGTCACTATTATCATTGTCGACCGTGTGAATATGTTTTTATTATATCCATTTTGCTCATATTTGGTCTCGCATTGTTTCCTTGTTTTTTTCCTTCTAGTCTGTCTAGACGAAAACATTGGGAAGTGATTTCGTTTCTCACAATTTCTACATTCTTTGCGTTCACCATATGTATTGTATTTTCCTCCACATTTTTTTGCTGTTTTGCTGTTGTTTTCGCTTGCATTCTACCTTTTCACTGCTCATTATCCTTGTTTTGTACGATTGAGACTTTCTGGCTTTTACTACTTATTTTTCTCTAATCTCGTCTTTTTTATCTTCTGCGAGTAATTGCTTTTGCATTTCTTGATTGTTCCAGCAAGGTTTCCTTGAAAGAACATCTATTCTCACAAACAATTGAATTCATCTCAGTGTTTCCTTCTTTAAAAATCACACTCTGCTGTATGTAGGGACAGTTTTCACATGAATTCATCTATTTCATGTCAATCTGCTTTGGTGACGTATCTTACTGCCAAGGAAACCACTCTAAAATTCTCATCTGATTTCCCATATTACTCGATTTTTGCCCTAAAACATTTGTCTGCTGATCATCAGCTGATGACCCTCACGTATTTAGTACACACGTTTAACCGGTGCATAGCAGAATGCCGTTGATCTGTAAGTCTGTTTTTGTTTTCGTCTGAAAATCATTTGGTATTAATCGCTCTGATTGCTTCATTCCATTTCATCATTGCACTGTCAACGGCCGCCATGTTTGCTGACTAATCAGTTATGTCTCTATTTACTTGCCTCTGCACGAGGGTAGACTTAGACACAAAGTTGTTTGTTAATGCTGGGAACACCCCTTCTTTCTTGTACCCGACTAAATGCAGCATGCCATTATCTTATGAGACAGAAGGTTGTCATCAGTATATGTAATTCAACACATTGTTTTAACCCATAAAATTAATTGAGAGCATCATTTATTTACAATTATTTTTATTATATTTTGTTCCGGCAATATTAAAAATATCTACATTGAAAGCAGGATTATCTTATTAAAGGAAAAATAAATTCCAAACTTTCACTTTTTGTATATTTTGACAGTGGAACACATTTTCAACTGTTTTCAACTGTTTTCAACTCTTTTTTTTTCATCATATGATTTTATCGCTATGTTTTTTATACTCATTTTTAAGAAAGCTTGCCATCTCCATAATGTAAAATTTACCTTGAAAAATGCCAACATAATAATCACCATGCTTGCACTAAAAGTGTAGTGTGTAGACAAAACTTCCGAATTAGTGAAATTTAGATGCAAGCCATTGAATTAGTATCGTTTGAATTTACAAGCGAATCTGGCAAAAAACTCAAATACCATTATTTTATTTTGATGTATAGGAAAATTTTTAATTCGCCCCATTGTTTCATTAATACCTTCCGATTAAATTATACGTTCAATTACAATATATAATCGATTAAATTATACGTTCAATTACAATATATAATCGATTAAATTATACGTTCAATTACAATATCTATTCGATTAAATTATACGTTCAATTACAATATATATTCGATTAAATTATGCGTTCAATTACAATATATATTCGATTAAATTATACGTTCAATTACAATATATATTCGATTAAATTATACGTTCAATTTCAATATATAATCGATTAAATTATACGTTCAATTACAATATATAATCGATTAAATTATACGTTCAATTACAATATATATTCGATTAAATTATACGTTCAATTACAATATATATTCGATTAAATTATACGTTCAATTACAATATATAATCGATTAAATTATACGTTCAATTACAATATATAATCGATTAAATTATACGTTCGATTACAATATATAATCGATTAAATTATACGTTCGATTACAATATATAATCGATTAAATTATACGTTCGATTACAATATATAATCGATTAAATTATACGTTCGATTACAATATATAATCGATTAAATTATACGTTCGATTACAATATATAATCGATTAAATTATACGTTCGATTACAATATATAATCGATTAAATTATACGTTCGATTACAATATATAATCGATTAAATTATACGTTCGATTACAATATATAATCGATTAAATTATACGTTCGATTACAATATATAATCGATTAAATTATACGTTCGATTACAATATATAATCGATTAAATTATACGTTCGATTACAATATATAATCGTTCACAAACATATTTTCAAAATCCGTAATGCTTTTGATTGAATCACATTATTAGAAAATTGTAGGTATTCAATTTTTTTAATATTGCTCACTTTTTAGCAATTTTTATATTTTATTGATTGTATTTTCCCCTAATACAAGAGCTAGCAAACACTATTAATTTTTGTCAATTATTTTGGAAAAGGTTTAGTTTCCCGATTCTATGAAAATGAAATTATATCCATATGGGCCAACAACTATCAAAATCTTGGCAAACTAATTCGTTTTTAATTTCTTCTGAAGCATTTATCTAATTGAATGTCGTCTAACACTGTAAGTTATCAATCATTGCTTTGTCTCTTTCTCGTTTACATTTCTACTCGCACATGTTGAGTTGTTGAAATCACTTCCATTCCTACTTATTGAGCTTATAATTCCCATCCAAAAATAAATAGCACCATTCTCTTCTTTGTTATTGTCAACTTATTCTAACCGTATCCTAATAATTTTTGTGTATCAAAAATTATTTTACGTTTTCATTTTATAGCAGGAATTAATTTAGGTACAGTAATGTAAGAGAAAATGATTGTGTCTTGCTTCAGAATGAAATAAAAGACACAATTTTAAATTGTGATATTTGAGAGTAGCCCAAATCTATAAAAATTTACATGAGTCTTAGTATAATAGACATGTTGAAAGACAGTTTACTTTGAACGATATCTAGTATGAAGTGTAAACCCTGTGTATCACTTTATTGAAGGTCAATTTTATATTTTAATTTTGAAATTTCTATTAAACGCAGACTAGTGAAATTTTGGTACACTGAAAGAGCATAGCTAGCATATTTCCTTAATTTTTATGGAAGTTGAACAAATATTTTGAAAATTATGCTAATTTTTTTATTTTCTAGTAATTTTAAGTATGTATCATTTTATTGCAGGTCTCCTAAAATACCTAGAAGGGTCGATTGACAGCTAGTGAAAGGGAATGTGTTGTGGCCTTGCAGAAAGTTTATCTCTCATAGTTCTAGCCAAGGAACGTGGAAGAGATCGAAGAACATTGTCTTCATTCATTGAAAATCCAAACATTAAACCAAGGAATAACAAAACCACAAGAAAGTCAGTTTCTTCTCTTGATGTTAGAAAAATTTGCCGTCAACTTATCAAACGGCGGGGCAACAAAAGTGCTGCTGTATTTGAGAAGGTTGGAATACTTTTCTTGTACAGAAAAGCATTCTGCAATGTCTTAAACGAAATTGCAAGAAGCATTAAGCCCATAGAAAGACCTGTTTTAAACCAAACTCATATGGAAAAACGTCCCCCCCTCATGGATTCTGTCATAAACAGGGAGGTGGAGGTGTCATGTTTTCGGCTGGAATAATCTGCGATGAACTAATTGCCCATTTTGAGTGCCAGAAGGTGTCAAACTTATAAGCCAATCTTATATTTTATTTTTAAATGAGCATTTGTCAGCATAGCTTGACTTTCCATCGGCGTGTTACTGCAAATTGATTTTTATGAACAACAATGCGGCATTCCATTCAGCCAAGGCTGCGACATTTTACCTTAAGTCATTAGAAATTTGTGGAGAAAATTTGATGACATGGCCACCTTGTTCTCCAGATATAAAACCAATTGAGCATCTCTGGTCAATAATAAAGATGAAAGGTTATGAAGGAGATGTTCAATTTTCGTCAAAGGATGAAGTTTGGAGGAAGATTTTGAGAGTTTCCTATAGCACCACATCAACTCAAATCTGCCGATTGATATCATCAGTTGACAAGAGGCTATTCAAAGTGATTTTGAAGCATGTGATTTATGTTGATAAATAAATATTTCCTCAAACAAAATAATGTGAAATTCGTTCTTGTTTTTGATTAATATTGTTACTGTATATGTTCTTTGTTTCATATGAATAGAAATATGAAGTTAGAATATTGTTTTATTACCGAAAATATACATTTTTAGACACTTGCAATAAAGTAATACACACTTAAAATTACCAGAAAATAGAAAAATTAGCATAACTTTCAAAATATTTGTTCAAATTCCACAAAATTCAGGGAAATAAGGCACCTCGTTATGCTATTTCAGTGTACGAATTTTCACTTCTTTACGTTTCATAGCTATTTCAAAATTAAAAAAATATTGACCTGCAATAAAGCAATACACAGAGCTTAGTCATGTTCCAGTGACAGATAAAGTATGCCTAGGTCTTGGAGTCATTTCTTATTAAATATTAAACATTTAAAATGCTTAAAATGATCTGAATTTGTGGCTTTCAAGTGTGTTTTCAATCAGTTTCAAGCTAATTTTTGTTAAGATAGTAAATTCCAATTCAAAACTCAATGCAAAATTTGATGATTTTATTGGTTGTTTTAAGAGAATAGACCAAATTTTGCATTTGAATAGTTAATGATGCATTTGATTTATACTAAAAGATGGAGACAGGAACAGTTCAATTTAAAGGCATACTTAAGAATGTTGTTCACTGACCTGTAGTTGCTGACATAAAAACTGAATGGCAGGCACTATTTGACATTCATTGCTACAATCTGACGCTACTTTTAGTGGCAGTTAAAAGTTGTGTTTAATGGACGAGAAACTCCAGCAGAATTGTTAATAGGCAATGACATCATGTTCCGCATTCAGTAATTCAAGATGTTCTTATAGGAAAAAAGTTTTCAAAGAGAATTCTGATGCACTTGTGTACTCTCAGACCACAGGATCATTGATCAATGTCACTTAAAGTATGTATAATAGTCATGAAATAATGTTATATAATGGGGATGATGTTTTGTGATAATGCCACACTCAACCTAATGTATTATCAGTTGTCATGGTAGCCAGAAGTCCTTGGCACATAAAAGTCCTGTCATTGATGCACTTCTACCAGTGCATAATCCAATATAACTTGAAAACTTGACTGCCGAAATGAATGCAACAGATATCCTGTCAGACAGTTCTTCTGAAGAAAGGGCTGAATCTGTTCTCCTTTAAATAATAAACGAATAATAAATGTATCATTACAGCTGGTTGTCTTGCCTGCTTCCATCAAACATGCATCTTTTAAAATAAACAAAAACAACATTATTTTAACCTGATGGATCACTTAGTGCCCAAGTGTATGAAAAGTTGTATGAACTTTTTATGGGAATAAATAGACAAACATACATTTGGGTAAGTTAAAAAATGTGTAGTTTTGCATATAACCTTGTTCACAACTACAGAGAAACTACAGGTGTTACCAAAATTTGTGGGCTCTGCATAATAATTACCTTGAATATGTGTTTAGGGGCAACAAAACTAAACATTCTGAGCATTAAAATAATTTTAATTTGATGATTATGGAGCAGTTGTGTTCTCGGTTGTTGTTAACAATCAGTTTTTTTTAATACAGGGTATGCATCTTGTATGAATCTTGCATGCATCTTGTATGCATCTTTGCATCTTGTAGGCATTTGATTTCTCCCACTGTGTGGAGATGAGATATGATGTCAGAAAATGGAGATTGAAAAAACAGTGTAAGAGGCGTATGCATTCTGGCCATAAAAATACCTGAACAATCTCATCAGTATTCCCCAATTTGGTGGTGGGGGGGACTTAGTAATAAACTAACCCCTTCTCAAAGCATGAGATGATAAAGCTTGGGAGAGTGGACCTTCCAGAACGATACCTTAGTTTGACGAATGCAAGATCATCACTTATTCAAAAATATCACTGTTGAACTGATTATCAAGAACGTATCCTCAACTTAGGTATGAACAAAACCTACTCAGGCTTTCTAAATAATATTTATGACTTCTTGATATTTTGAATTAAAAAAAATTATTAATATTCTAATTATATGGTTAAATGGACTTTAATCTATGAGTACCCTCCTTGCCAAATTTTCACAAAAACACCCTAGACTAGATACAACTACTATATACAATCCTCCCCAAATCTAAACACAGATTCCATGAACAAAGCTTCTTTCCCATAACTTCCCGCCTGTGGAATAGTGTTTCACTGGTCTGCTTCCCGGTTCGATGCAAATCCAATGTAAACAATTTCTTGTTGAGCCGTCCCCATAAATAATCAAATTCTACCCAATTTACACCATTAACGTACTAAATCTTACATTCATTAACGTTTACTAAACCTTACATTCATTAACCCTTATCCTCGAGTGGCATTTGGGCCGTGATAAGTGATGACTTTCCCAGTAAAAAAAAAAACGATAATTGCTTAATCCACTTTAAAATTTAGAAAATCAAAAGAAATAAAACAATCACTGACAGTGAATAGGTGATGAACATGAGAACGTTTCAAAGTGTCGTTCATTTTCCAAACATTTGAGGTATAAACGATACTGAAGTGAATTAAAATTTCATAAAAGTCCAAATGCGTTTCAATATAAATTAATACGAAAGCAAAAACAGAGCTTTCATGAAATAAGATTATAATCAATAGATTGGAAACAGACTTTTCTCCTAATGAAAAGTGAATTCATTGCAAATCTAAAAAGATGTCAATTTAGTGAAGATTAATTTTAGCAAATTTAGAAGAGACAGTTATAAAAGGAATTGAAACATAAATAAATTTAATCTAAATTAGATAAATCTTAAAAACAAATTGCCTTGCAAATCGAAATCAAATACAGTTACAAGCGAAAATTAACTGAAAGCAGTTGTCATATGTTTTACAATTGGATCCACACATATGACATTTTTATTTTCATCTGACATTTAAAATGATGTCGATGATTATTCAACATTTAACTATTTACAGTTTTATTGGTTTGCAACAAGGATTGTTGCTGCTGTTTCCTATCTGTTAACCCAAGTAAAACAGGCATTAATTAAGCTTAATAGAAGGTTTGATGAAGATTTATAATTGCTCAGAAAGGTTCAAAAGATAGCCATTTATTGGAGTTGGACACTAAGTATCAGAGAGAAAGACGCGCAAGTAGATGAGATAAAAGTGACAATTCATATCAAAGTGAATCAAACTAATACAACTTTAATAAATAGCATAGAAAGATTATGTCAACAAATAATATGGTAGGAATAAACAAGCATTATATTTTGGTTTGTAATTTTTTATGACATATAAATATTTGGAGGTTAATTAATATAAAAAATAATGCCAACGAAACAATAAATATACGATTTGTTGCACACAAATGATTATTTTACTCACTGAAATTGGTAATAAATTATGCGTTCATCCCTTTATTGATGGTATGTATAATTGAACAAGATAGATCTTATCCCACCACTGATTCTGTTCTATTGTGCTGATGTACATAAGACCGCCGTTTTATTCTATTACATCCAACTAAAAACATGTGCAATTTGATTAAAATATTAAATAATAAATTGTTCTATTTTAGACGAATCAAAAGATACATTTAAATGATACATACAAAAATGGGCCAATCAAATGTGTCACCTGCCAAAATACAAAGTTCTGTTTTCAAGAGCCGCTTGGAAGGCTAGGACTGTAGCAGCTATGATGCTCGACCCTTTTTTTCACATTTTCAGAAGTACCTACTCAACTCAGTAACCGTGTTGTAACCGTTCAAGAAACTTTTAAAACTGACCTGCTTGAGTATGAAATTTTTACACTTTCTCTTTTGATTCTGATTAGTATTGACTAAAATTGAACACTTGGCTCTATTTTCACTTTTCTCCGCGAACTATATCTTACTTTTTTTCACCGTGGACTACATTTTACTTATTTTTCTGCAATTTCTTTTTATTATAGCACTCAGACATCCTATGTTAATGAATATCTTATCCATACTTCGACTCATCTCAACTATATCCATTTTGTATCAACACCGAGATAATTTCCTGTCGCCTTTTTATATACATGGATGCTTTCTTTTGCACTTACATAAATGTCCTTTTGTTGTTGCCAAAGGTATTTCGTTTTTATTTCCTTTTATTCAGTACATTCAGAAGATTATTGTTTTTTTTGTCTCTCCCTCGCCCCCCCCTCTCTCGCCCCCCCCTCTCTCTCTCTCTCTCTCTCTCTCTTTTCCACTTATTCTCTGTAAATTACATTTCGAATTTCTAAAAGTGTGATTATGGCCATATTTTCATGGATGTCACATTAGATAACGTCTCATTCATTAAAGTCTTGTGGTGTATCAGCTTCCAAGAATTATTAAAAAAATAGGCAAAAACTAACAATTAAAACACAGAGACGTTACAAAAAGAGTTGAAAATGAGGGAGAACAATAAATTGGCTAAAATGGACTCAATTGAATTAAGTTGTTGACGTTATACGATGCCATCATTTGTTATCAAATATCATAGGCAAACTAATATCTCTCACTTTTTGACACTTAAACCTTATCAATCAGAGAAAATATATGGGAGAGATAGATAACGTTAAGATAATTCAATATTATTCAATATTATATGTTATTGCATGTTTTTTTACAAAGGCATCACCACTTATCAAGGCCAAGAGGCCACTCGAGAATAGGGGAGTGTACGGTAGACAATTGGACGATAAAGTAATCGTTAGTAATGGAAATTTGGTAAATTTGTGAACTTATATGGAACGGCTCATCAAAAACTTGTTTACGTTAGACTTAAAGACAACCATATTGTATTCAGCTAGAAAGCAGGAAAACGGAAGACAATTCCATAGGCGTGCAGTTCTAAGAAAAAAGAACTTTGTTCAATGAATCTATGTTTAGGTTTAGGCACAGATAATGAGTGGGGGAAATTATTGATAGTGTTTTCTGCTAGACGGGTGTTTCTTGTGAAAGTTTGGCGATAGGATACAATAGATTGGAGCTCAGTCGAGCACTTGCCATGGAAATAACGATAAAGCAAAGATGAACTCGCAACATCCATTCTGTGAGAAAGAGGTTGGAGGGAAGAGAAAAGGACATCCATAGATAGTAGTATCATCAGCATAAATTTTTTGTTCGGTTCAAATATTATAGAAAGGCCAAAGTTATTAAAGAAGTTATGTAATTTTTTAATTGTTTTGTTGTACTCTCTTGGCCTGGCTGTTGTAGTGAAAAGGGCATCGTCTCTATAAAGGCCCCCTTGGATATGTTTAAAGTGGTATTTAAGTTCTTTCAATAAAAAGAGCCCCACTAAATCCATAACTTCTGCAGAATCAGAAATACATCAAGATGTCAAAATTATTAGGGGTGTCCTTTCTAGTCCAAAACTTATTGTTAAATTGTATAAGGGACTTTCTTGCTAGGAGAATTAATTTAATTTCTAAATTAGTTAAGTCAGAATTTTTTTAGCAAAGATTAAAAGAATCGGATAAATTAATTGATAATAATTTTGAATGTCAAGGGTTATGAAATTAAGGAGGTCTTTATTTTTAAGGGAGACAAACCAATTAATTACGGAATCTTAATTTAGCCAAAGAGGGAAATTAACTATTTCTTTAATAAGAGGGAGAATTCTATCTAAGATGCTTTTGCTTACAGTACCTAAGTCAGAGTTAGATGGGCAGATCAATCTGATGGAGGGGTTGTCATAAAAATTAGGTTTATGATCCTTGAGGGTAAATCTAGGGGTAACCGGAGAAATTAATTCAGTGAAGTTATGAATGTTCATAGGAGTCAGTAAATGACTCAGAATTAATAGAATCTAAAGTCTTATGAAGGACTATTTTATAAGATTTATTAAGTTCTTTATACAAAAGCCTTTTATATGTAGGATAGTCAAGTTTATAGTAATTTTTAGTCTTAACAGCAAGGACGAATATGTTTATTCTTTTTAACTTTCTCGGCAAAATTATTTATTTTTCGAGTAAACGGATTATAATGGTATTTTTGTTTCTTAAATTTAATTTTTTGGACTAAATTTAACATGAAATTCTCAAACTCCTCAAGATAAGGGTTGTATTTGGGGATGGGCAGTGGTTTTTAATGCGTAAAATTTGGCAGGAATTCTTTCGATTTTCTTTTGTTCTCTATAAGAGTTTATAGGGAGTTCATTTGTTAAGATTTCTGGATGAGGTTGATCTTCAGAGGAAATAGGCGCTTTAAGTTTATTTTTAATGCTTAAGTCATAGTGATAAGCCTTCCACCTTATATTTTTTAGGAAAGTCTTCAAAGCTAGAACAAATTTGTGTATATATGCTTGTTGGGTAGGAATAGGGATATTTTTGGCAGACAGAGGAATGTGTTCCTTTTCAAACATATCTGGAGAGAATAAAAAGCTCAACCAGGCAGGAGCTTATAATAAAATAAGAATTACAGTTAAGTTTACCAAAATGATCCAAGATGGCGAAATTAAAGTAAATTATAAATATTAAAGAAAAAATATTTATAAAGTAACCTCAACCAGATGTAAATCTCGATAAAACCAAATAGGAAATAGAGCTTATAATAAGAACAAGTAGTTAATAAAACATGTTAAAAAACACTCAGAACAAGAGTTAAAACATATTTAATTTTAAAAAGGAAATACTAAATGGATGAATAGTCCTTAATCTGCAGAGTTTCAAAGAAATACTTTCCTTCTCATCAGAGGGTAGGATTTAGCAAAATGCAGGATCGGATTTTGCTTGGAACGTATTTATTTTATATTTCTTCTTATTTCATTTGATTGTCCTTCAAAAACTCCTGCTGATAATTCAATTCTTAAATAAGAATTGGTAAATTTTAGTTGACCTTTTTTTGCTTACAATTTTTTGGCGCCTTTAACGTTATCTTGTGTGTGGGTCATTTTGACATTGGTTATCAATAACTCTATCAAAATTCACTCTATCGATGTTCCCTCTGTATGGAAAGAATTGCCAAGTCTGTAAGCTTTTAGCTCACTTTTGATCGAAAGTGGTTTTTTTAATGAGTTTCAGTTTCGAGAAAGAACGCTCACAGCCGGCAACGCTAATAGCTCGGGTAAGGAAAATGCGCAGCAAGATCACAATATAAGGGACTGAATCCCCAAGGTGGTATCTCTGTATAAAGTTCAAAAGTTCGAGAGGTCCATTGATTTTGTCTTTTTCTGGAGCTTTCACCAAATATTGTAATCTCTTGCTTTCGGCAAAGAATTTTTCTTTTTCTATATCTTCGTTAACTTCACCAAGCTGACAATCATAATTGTCATCAAGCAGATTTAACGGTGTAAGAAAAGCGTATTTACTTGTAAGATTGTGAACTTGTTGAAATCTGCAAGATATTTCTTCAGTCAACCTGTCTATGACAGACAGCATTTCCCGTCTCAACTCAGTATCAAACCCCAGTGCTGCATCAGTCAATCGTTCACTACCCATTCGTTTCTTTTCGTGGATACGATGGTCCATGCTTATCCCCATTTCAGAGCAGTGTTTTTTTATTCGTCTATTGCAGTGTCTACCATCTTTTCTCTATTCTGAAGAAGGCAAGCTCCCAACGCCGTCAGCCTTACAGAACTTTGCTGCAGATCCAGCCTCTTTTCTTGAAGATATTTCTGGGCATCTTTGATTTCTGGGAGAATATTTTTCCAAAAGCTCAGAAATAAAAGAAACTGAAACAACAATACCGAATTGAGAATGAAAGATGCATCTGATCTTGTGGTTGCAGTTTCTCCTTTTTCTGGGAGCTGTTCCAGGGCAATGACGACTTCCAATAATTTTTTTACCACATCATTTACAGCATTTGCTCGACTACTCCATCTAGTTTCCATACTCCGCTTGTTCTTTAGACCGGTCAACTGAATCAAGACATCCCAGTGATGTGTAGATGCAGAAAAGAACGAGAATAACCAATCCAGAATGTCAAAAAATGTAACAGAGTGAACCGCTACAGAAGCGGCATGTACACAAGCCAGATTTAATGAATTGTTAGTGCATAACACAAATAGAGCTTTTTGGTTGATTTTGGAGATTCGTTTCTGCACACCCGATCGGTGGCCTGCCATAATAACAGCATTGTCAAATGCCTGGCCAATACAGTCACCAATCTGAATCCCATCGTTCCCCAGTTCTCTCCAAATCCGTTTAGAAATGTCCTCTGCGCTTTTACCGTTTATCTCAATGAAGTGGAAAAACGACTCCTCCACTGTCACTTTTTTCGTCAATTTATACGTAGCGCAACACCTCACTCATCTGGTCCTTGTGAGATACATCAGGATGCTATCAAAAAGTATGCAAAAATATTGTTTTCTTTGATCTGATCGATGATTTTCTTTCTCAGCTGCTTTGCCAAAATGCTCACAAATTCATTTTGAATTTCTGGTGACAGATAAGAAGTAGCGATTTTCTTTCTCAGGTTAACTTTCACCAAATGTTCACGGAGCACTTGGCCAATAAATTTACCAATTCTAAAACATTTCCTTTGTTTTCTTGATCTCTTTCATCATTATGGATGTCTTCGTGGTGACCCTGTAGTGCCAGCATTTGCTTGGAGAGAAACCTGATGATGTCCAGCAATCTAGCTAGAATTTCCTGTCACTTCTTAGTTTCCTTCTCAATAAGATGTTGCTCTACTTTGTCAACTACCTTTCCTTCAGCAAGTCGGATCTCTAGATCCTTCCAGTTGAGAAACGCTTGAGCAATATTAATTGGGCGTAAAATGACTTTTAGTCGCGTGCAAGCGACTCAATAAGTCACTCCTTCGGTCCATCGGTCCGTTGGTCGGTCAGTCTGTCGGTCTGTCGGTCGGTCGGTCGGTCGGTCGGTCTGTCTATAACACTTTCATACTTGGCCTTTTTGGTTAAGATCAAAGGTCTGTTGTTAATAGATGCTATTCTTAGCTTTTTAAGCTTTTCTTGGCCTTTTGGCCAAGATCAAAATGTTTTTTTTTGTCTTTTTTATGCTTTTAATTGTAATTTTTTTCTTTAAACGGAATAAATTAAATATGAAGATCAAAGTGTAGTATCTGTTCTTACTACATGCTGTACTTATGTTTGTAACTTTGTGATATAAAGTTGCGGATCACTTTTCTGTATTAATTTAATGTAAAATGATCACCCAATTTACAAACAGTCAGTCTCAAAGCCATTCAAGTAATTCTCCAGATCATTCAAGTTGTTTTTGAAGGATTCCAGTTATTTTGTAACCATTCAAGTCATTCTTAAGGTCATTCAATTCATCCTTAAGTTCATTAAAGTCATTCTAAGTCATTTACTTTTTATTTATTTAAGACATTTCAGCCCATTTTTCTGTCATTTTAGTTTATCTTTAAGAATTTCATGTCAATCCTACATTCACACATTCATTCATTACACGAGAGCACGTGACTAATGGCTATCGGCCTTGTTCATCTCGGAGACATTGTAACATTTTAGAACACGAACTAAAAATTATTATTTTTCTCTTTGAAATAAATTCTGTAAGCTTTTTGAGGGAGGGCGGGGGTTTAAGCGATTACGCATAGTTTTACAACCTTGCCATTCAGACTTCGGTTTAGTGAACATTTCTACAATGTTAGAGTAACCTTGAAATGATGATTATTCATCATTTACGTTAAATTAACGTACGAAAGTTTAAATTTAAAAATAATTGTATGTGCTCCCCCCCCGCAAGATTTTAGGGTGTCCATATGCAATCACATAAAACAAAATGAAAGTCGAATAAAACAAAAGCATAATATCGTTTTTAGCCAAGAGTGTTAGTCTAAAATTCTCACAATATTAGTAAAAAGTATTTCTATTATAATTATTTGTATCTTGTTTTTTGTTTCGTTTTTTTTTTATTTTGTTTCGTTTTTGCATTAAAACAAATCAATCTACTACATATCTATGACATTGTCAGTAGTAATAACCGGGCAAATATTGATGAGTAGAATAAATACATGAACATTCTTTCGTAGAAAGAACGTATCGAATAGTTAAGAATACATTCACATCCGTTCTTAAGTTAAGAATTATTTTCTATATAGTAATTATGTTATTTAGAAACTCATGTTTTAAATGGGGGAGGGGACTTTGTTAACTATACTGCTTTATTTTGCATTTATTAATTGTTTATGAAATATTCAAATAGCATTTTGCCAACTAATGACAAATGCAAATCGGGTTTGTTTTAAAAGAGAAATGCATCTTTAGCTGTTTCATTATTTTCAATAATTTAAAAGGAAAACATTTGAGAAAAATATTTAGATGCCCCCCCGTATATTGAATATATATGCCCCTCCCCCTCCCCCCCCACAAAGTGCATTTTTTGTTTGCGAAAATATATACAGACATGAGAAGGTTTTAGAGTAATTAAAAAAAACACAAAAACAAATCACTAATTACAAATTTTGAAATTTAAAAAGAATCGGAATCGGGAATCATATCGAATCAGAAATTTAAGACAGAATCGGTAATTGAATCGGAATCGGGAAAAAATTTCAATAATCCCATCACTAGTACACACACACACACACACACACACACACACACACACACACACATACATATATATATATATATATATATATATATATATATACAGCTAGGGGATCGGACAAAAGACACCGGACAAAACCCACCAGCTAATTAAAGCAAAAACAGATAAAATCCCAAATGAATCAAAAACATTAAAATCACTTTTTATATTTTGATTTTAATTTAATTAAATTTAGGAAAATTAGAAACCGGGGAACTAATTTTGGCAAGGTATGAAAATTAAGCATCTCAATAAAATAAATGTCAATCGAAGATAGAGTTTAAGACCATTCTTAAAGACGATATAGTTTTAAATAGGATTCAATTACCTCTCACAGAAATATACATATTTTTAAATATTGAAAGCGAGTAAGTCGATTTTTCTAAGTTAGGTACGCGTTATAAGGAGATTTTCCTTGTATTATCTTTTACAATTATTATATTAATAAAAAAGTAAAAAATTAAAATCCTATTACTAGAATTAATTCAGCATAATAAATTTCGGTTTAATCAGTGATTATAAAATTTTGTTAATAGTTTGAAAAAAAATCAATTACATGTTGATTGTTCGAAACTTGACAGAAATTCAGCAGTATTTAAACTATCAAATAGAAACACCTTAAATAGTATTTGAGGTGTAACGCTTGGTTCCCATTTAAAATTATATTTCCTGATATGGCGATCATAAAATTTGTTTACAGTCGATTTTTATTCCGTACGTGCTTAATGTTTATACAATTCCAAAATTACTAAATTTTCTGTTGCTTATTTTCCATTTTATCATTTATTTATCAGTGATGTTTGAAAGTATTTTTCTTGACAAAAATGTTTTCTTTAATGTATCAACATTTTTGGAACATGTAAATCAACTGCTTTCTTTGAAAGGTTACCTCGATAATTTATGCAACTTTATTAAAACTTTGTTTTACAAATAAAATAAATTTACATCGTATTTTGATGTTATTATCATTTTAGTTTTACTGATAAGTTAAAAACCATAAATATTTATCATTAGTACGAATAATGAAAAATTAAATTAAAAATTTAAAACAATCGGTTTTGGAATCGTAAATTAAGGACACATTTTTCCGATTCCGATACTTCCAAGATTTTTTAAAAACTTTTCGGTATAAAATTTAAGATATTTTGTTAGCTTTTATTAATTTTTATATACTTTTTCTATTTTCTATTTTTACCATCTCAAAATGGCGCCTGTGACATTGGCCGCTCGTAAAATAGGGACACATTTTCTGAGTCTGATACCTCCAAAAGTTCCGATTTTTTCAACCTCTTCGATATAAAATTTCAAATTTTTTGTTAGCTTTTATTTATTTTTACTATTTTCTATTTTTAACCTCTCAAAATACCGCCCCTGACATGTGCCGCTCGCACAATAGGGACACATTTTTCCGATTCCAATACCTCCAAAAGTTCCGATTTTTTCAAAACTTTTCAGTATAAAATTTAATGTATCTTGTTAGCTTTTATTTGTTTTTTTCTTTTTTTAACCCCTCAAAATGCCCCACCCCATCTGACAAGAAAAATAGCGATACAGTTTTCTGATTCCGATACCTCCAACAGTTCCGATTTTTTACAACCTTTTCGGTAAAAAATTTCAAATTTTATGTTAGCTTTGTATTTTTTTTTCTTTCTATTTTTAACCTCTCAAAATGCCGCCCCCCTGGCATGGGTCGCTCGTACAATAGGGACACATTTTTCGATTCCAATACCTCCAAAAGTTCCGACTTTTTAAAAACTTTTCGGTATAAAATTTAAGATATTTTGTTACCTTTTATTTATTTTATTTATATTTTCTATTTTCTATTTTTCCCCTAAAAATGCCCCCCCCCTTACATGGGCCGCTCGTAAAATAGGGACACATATCTCCAAAACTCCGGATGTTGTACAACCTTTTCGGCGATAAAATGTCAGATTTTTTGTTTGCTTTCATTTATTTTCATTTATTTCTTTTACCCTCTCAAAATGCTGACCTCTGGAACGTGCCGCCCAGAACGGAACGCCCACTCCCACCCCGTCCTTGCTACGCCACTGCCTTCACATTATTTAATTGTGCTTGAATGTGCAATAAGCGTTGATTCAAGAAATCTCCGTCGCAGTTTATTTGAAACAAATTTAATTATTTTTGCTTGTTTAAAGTCAAAAGTATGATTATACTGTATTGAACGAGAGAATAAAAAATTCAGAGAATTCTTATTTCTTATATCTCTTTTATGTTCATTGAGCTTTTTCTTTAATCTACGTTGGGTTTCACCAACATATATATGATGGCAATTTTGGCATGGGACAGTGTACATGCTTGCATTGGAAATTGGTTTGTTTTGGAGATGTTTTGGTGTTTATAAAGTTTGTTTTAAAGTTTGTGATGTGTTTTGTATTATTGGAATTCCTAAGAACTACAAGATATTTTAGTAAAAAATATAATAAATTTATAACTTAAAATAAAAAAAAATCAGTCGAACATTATATAATCAATTCTTAATGCTGCAATATTTTAAGTTATAAATTGGCAAATTAGCTAGAGGCACAGTCTATCAATGTCAGGTACAATTGAGTACCAAAATAGATTATCCCCACAGCAACCCTTCTCCAATTTTTAGGGACATCAAGGCTATCTGGTTGGAGCTGGATCTATGGATTGGCGTTCTGTACAATCCTCAACCACTATCCATACTGTAGCCTCAGTTATTACTGGGTTAATTAACTTTACAAAGTTCAGACGTTCAGGATGTCTGGTGGACTGATTGACTGTGTTCTATGGCTCCAGCACACATGGGTTTTCCGGGTTCTGTCAGTTCACAGATTTCATTTAACCATTACTGTGATACTCGAGTAAGTTGGTTAGCTCTGTTATAATAAGACTTGAGCCCTACGTCCATCTCGAGTGCATATTCCGAGACCAACTCTCAGTATGTGGAGAGGCGACGCCTAATTAACATTTTAGAGGCTGCTCTTATTCGTCCAACCAATGTGTCAATTATCCACCAATATACACATGCAGAGTCCATTAGTAAATGAATAGTTTTGGATTTACACTGCAATGCAAGGTTGACACCTTGCAGCACAGCATCAAACTCAGCTAAATTTATGTTTGTCTTCATGCCACTCTCGAAACTACCTTACGTCTTCCACCATAGAACGATTGCTTTCCACAGCCACACCTCCTGCAATGGAACTAGCATCCACCCACACTGTAACATCTTCTCCAAAGATACACCAGTCACTTTTCATTGGATCGTCCTGGGTTACTCTCAAACAAACGTCTAGAATAGGCATTGCTGAACAGCTAGAACAGCTATTATGAGCATCCTCCTGGATGGATAACCTTGATCTGTCACATGCTAGCACATGCTCGTGCCATTTTAAAGAACTGCACTGGAGTCCAGAACAGGCTGCAGTAGCTGCATGGCACAAAGAGGCCTAAGGGGATATTTTCCGGCAGTGTTATAATTGTCAATCATCGAGCAAGCAATTGTCTACTGAATAGTGAGACCGTCGGAGGTGCTGGTATCAAACCCCCAAGAATATATGTTATCGATATCAGTGGTATTGCACATTGCTCAATTTTGTCTAGGAAACGAGCAGGGGGTGAGAATTCAGCGCCAATTCATCCCTTAAACTGTTGTAAATGGCACATTGCCGGTTGTAACTGTTTGCTTTAATAGACAGCCGTCTACATCTCTAATGGATACTGGCTGCACATAGCCACTAGTCCACAAGTCGTATTGTAAGGAATGGATGAGGAAAGTGACCCCTGTGTTCACGGCAGATGGAAGCACACTTAGCTGCTGTGGAATAGAAGTGGTGCACATTAACATTTGTGCAAAGCTGAGCATTGACATAGACGTCTTAGTTGTGGATGAATACTTACTTGGATTTGATTTGCTGCTTGGACTGGACACAATAAGCAGTTCGACTGGACACAATAAGCAGGTGTAGCTGTGTCTCGTGCCAGTGAAGTAACTTTTCCACATTTCTGCTACGCAAATTTTGCTGCCATCACAATTACTGAGCCTGGTTTCTCTACAGAGTATGAAAAGAACACTCGGAAGTGGACCGCATCTTGGAAATTGGCTTGTGACCAACCTCTAATTACGTTGAAAAATATACTTGCAGATTATCCAGCCCCAGCAGAAATTTATGAGGAATATAATCAGCAAATGTGGACCGATAACAGCTGGTTGCTGCCATATCCAGAGGACAAACTCGGCCCTCTCCTCCAAAGGTCTTATTTTTCTTATGGCTGTTGTACAGGAGAACAAGCAGAAAGTTTGGCCCATTGTGGACTATCAGGAGCTAAATGAATACCTAGACGTGTATTGGTCAATGCGAATGTTTGCTTGCAAAACCTATGTAGTGTAGGCCTATACCGAGCCTATTTACAAGCATATGTTGGCAAATGTCTTAGACCGTGCTAAACAGTGGAGATCAAAGGACAACGATGTTGTCTTACCCGCCTCAGATTTGGTTTCAATGTCGTCACGTCAACTGGATAATAAACAGAAACTGAACAATGTCGTACACATGACTCAACATAATCCAGAACAATTCCGTCCACATACTCTGGCAAAATCCTGAACAACTCTGTTGATTCAAACTTAAACATCTCCGTCAATTCGAACCTTAACACTTTCGTCAAAACGACCCAACATGATTCCACACAACTCCGTCAAAATGACACAACACGACTCTGAACAACTCTGTTGAAATGACATGACAGTATCACGAACAACTTGAAATGACATGACACGTTACCAGAGCAACCTCAGTTGTTACCTGCTGAATGACTCCAGCATCAGGTTTTTATCGCTTTGGACGAACTCATTTTCGCTGTAGATGGGCCCTAAGACAACTAAGACATTGACACACAATTCTTCAGCGCTTCTGCACATACCCGTCACATAAATTGGCAGTAGTACTTGAAAATGAAAGTCACAAAATTCGATGGGACATGGATATACAAACGGATAAACTAATTCAAGCAGATGTCATAATAGTTAACAAGTCCTGCCATTCCAGCAAGTGAAGATCAAGGAGACAGAGAAGCAAAACAATACACAGAATTAGCCAAAGAGTTCAAAGGGATATGGAAGATAAAGAAAGTCAAGATAACACCACTAATAGTAGGAGCACTAGGAACGATACCGAAAAATATAAAAGAAAGAATGGGAGAGATTGGAATAGAGGGATGACTGAGAAAATACAACATATAACAATAATGAAAACAGATGAAATATTAAGAAAAGCTCTTGAATGCGGAGACTAATACACATGAGCAGCAAGCACAAGCCAGACATTTAGAAACTGCTACAAATGTAAACCACAAAGAACATCATAGAGAAACATGAAAACTGAAATTGTATAATGTATAATCCCTCTGTGGTCCTGTCTTCTGCGTCCCTTTTTTCTTTTCTTGTGTCGCCATAAACTGGTGTCACACCAAATAAATGAGGGTCGAGCAGGATGGAAAGACCGAGGAGAGAAAGAGAGAGAGAGAGAGAGAAAGAGAAAGAGAAAGAGAGAGCGAGAGAGAGAGAGAGAGAGAGAGAGAAAGAGAGCACAAACCAAACCTCCGCTGGAGGAATCCAAAGAGAACTGGGACCTTGGAGAGATTTCAATGAAGACCAATATTCGCTGCTAATGAGAAATCAATGGTAAGCTGCTGTAGCAATAATGCAAATTCATCTGCAAAGGTTATCAAAAGAGGTGGAGAGTACAGGAAATCTGGGGAGATTTGCTGTCATTCAGACTCCAGAGAACACCACAAGTTGTTCTCAAAGAGAAATCTTTGATGATGACCTGTGTGACTACTCCTAGTGAGTAAATAATATGAAATTTCATTAATGGAAATATCATTCAGCGTATTTTACGACCGGACAATGCATGGTGGCTTGCTAGTGTATTAGAAAAGACAGAAATTTAATTTACTCAATAGTAATTAAGAGGGTAAGTTATATATGTAAGTAAATTTACTATAAAAGAGATGCTTTAAAAGTTGTTTCAATACGAAAGGAAAACATATAATAAAATATGAATAGTAAAAGTGAGAAGTACAAAGGATAATGACCATGGTTTTAGGGTTGAACTGGTGTCATGAAACAGAGAAATAAAATGCACTAGTTATGAGTAGATAGACGTTTAAAAGAATATATGTGTAAAGCAATTAAAGATATTTTAAGCAATGGTTTAGGTGTTAGATAGCAGAGGTCTGCACTAACTATATTTATACCGTTTATAGGTAAGAATCAATTCATTTATAATTCGTTTATAAAAGTATTTTTAGATCTAATTATTATCTGCCTCTGAAAAGCAAAACTCGCATATTTTCAAACCTGGTTTATGTGACTGCAATATTTTCAATCAGCTTTTGGTATATTTTGGTATATATAGTCTTTCAATTATACTTTTTTTCTGCGAAATTATTACCTGCCAATATAAGTCAATTGTGACTTTTCCTAGTCAAAATTGAAACTTTTTCTCTGAATTCAAACTTGTTCACAGTCGACAAAAAAATATCAATCCCTTTTGTTGCCAATCAGTTAATTAAACGCATTAAGCTTTAAAGCGTCCACATGTTTCTTAAAATGGCTACTAATTATGAAAGAGAAGAAAGGTTTTCTTTTTTCACCCAATGACTTGCAATTATGTTCTAGTTTTAAAACTACAATAGCCATGTTTTTATTAAAGGGATTGCCACAAGCTAAATGCGAAATAATTAAGCTGCAAGTGTAATATGTGGCAACCGTTTCCTGCTTTTTCAGAGAAATGGCACTTACATATAAAATCATTCTTAAACAAGATAGTACACCTTAGAAAAAATATTTTTATCTTCTGTCCCACAACTGATGTAACTGGTCTTTAGAATCTCAACATTAAAAACAACCTACAGCCGTTTCACAAGTAAGTCGGATTCTACCTTTTTAGGCGACTACGTGTGAAAAGAAAGAAGAGGCTTGAAGTTTTGTTCCAAGTTCTGCAGAAGGGCAGGTCCTGTAGAATCAGCAGAAAAGAAAGTCCTGTGAAGTCAGCAGACGAGCAAGTCCCAAAAAATCACACACACACTAAGGTACTCTTAAAGCTGCAGCAGTTCACTGATACGATCACACTGACGTCGATCCTAGAAAAGACGCCCCCATGTTCCAAACACACTCCCTTTATCCTTCCGGCGTTCGTCCTCGGCCAATCAGCAGCCAAAGAACGGTTATGTGGGGCCCAGTGATGATCGCACAATCTACAAGATTAGGACGGCGCCATTTTGGAGTTTCTCCCGGGTTTCGGCCATGCACGTACGCACACCGTAGGAGCGTTCCAAGGTAAGGCATGACGCGCAGACACGTGGGCGCTTCCTCCCTTCATTTTCTTCGACTCTACACCCCCCCGGTCTCAAGATCACACATGCGGCATTGCGGCCGCGGTCGTTTGATGCGGGCGCTCCTACGGAGGGGGATTAGCTGGGCTTCTTCATCTCCACCAGTGCCACCCGGGTCAGTGTCCACAGTCCTACCATCTGGCTGCACTTCATCTTCCTCCTCATCCGAGCTCTCAGAAGTGGTGCTGGAGCTATCGCCATCCTTGCTGAGGTTCTCAGCCATAGGCCGGATCCACATTTCATCACTGGATGATTCATTACTTTCACTGTTCACCATTTGGTTTATATCAAGGGCGGGCCGGACATCCCTTACATGGCATGGGACACCATCAACCAGCACAGTCTGCTCACCGATTATGCCGGTGATCTGTCCCTGTCTGAACCTGGTCGTGCATCGGTTATTGGGAGGCCTTACCCAGACGGTGTCCCCTGACTTGTACCGTCCTTGCGTCTTCTTCTGATTAGGCGGGCAGGCGTCAATGCCCTTAACACGCACTCAATAACGATGTATCGCATTAGCAGGTGCACTTTCAGCAGTCACGTCATCCTTTGGCGTTGTATTGTACCTATATACCGCCTCCGCAATCGTGCATTGCTTCCTTGCTGCTATCCGTTTCACACTTCGGTGGCACCGCTCTGCTATACCGTTGCCACTCGGCACATACGCACACCTGTGTCTAAGCTGGGTCCCCCACTCGTCCATGAAACGCCTGAATTCCCTGCTGCAAAATGCTGTGTCGTTGTCCGTGAGAATCTCTTCGGGTGGCCCCCACTCGTAAAATATAGACTCTAATTGGCGGATGACACTAGTCGAGTCCTATCCTGTTAACAGTTGCCAGATCGCAAACCTCGTCGGTCTGCAATAGATTAGTGTGAGGAATTGCTGACCACCATAGTGGGTTATGTCCATGCCCAGCCGGCTCCAAGTCCCGTCGACTTCCAGCCGACCTTTCTGCCATTTGGTGGGAGCCGGGTCGATTGACTGGCATATTTGGCATTCCTTGACCACTGATTCTACTCTGTTTTGGGACACTGACGGGTTGGTTAAGTGTGCGAAATAATATGTCCGTCTCACTCCGGGGTGTCCAGTGTCGTGGTGTACCCTCTTGATTTCATCATCTTGATTGAGGAGACCCTCAATAGAGGCAGCACATAACGATCCTAGTTCGGCTTCTTTCTTCATTGCGTCGAACCACCTCTGGGGCACACGGGTGAGTTTATCTGCAAGATTGCGGGTGGAAGCGACAAGCACCGCGTTCACCGATAGGTTGTACTCTTCCACCAACTTCCTTAGTGTCTCCAACCTTCGTCTGATTAGCATTTCGGTAGCCGCCTTTGTGCGCACTCTCGCTTTGCCTGTTAGTGTGTCAACTATCCAGTGGTACACGCACAGCGAATCTGTGTGTAAGCGCAATTGTTTAACCTTCCACTGGAGTGCCATATTTACTCCCTTTATCACCGCATCCAACTCCGTTAGGTTGATGTGAGCGGCATCATCCAGTGGTCGCAACCAGCAGGCGTCCTCAATCACAGACCCGTTCATCTCCAATAGTGCCCCGATTGCGAGGGAGCTCGCATCCACCCACACATTTAGTCTGTCTCCCTGGACGCACCAATCTCCTTTAGCGGGGTCCTCTTGCTTGACTCTTGTGATGGTTTCTTTTACCATGCGAAGCAACAGATTGTCCACCGTCTCGTCATCCCAGCCTTTGGTAACTGCACTCGCCCTCCTCTTCATGCTGGCGGTTGCGACCCGGGTCCATCCACATACTAGCAAGTGTCTTACCAGTTTTCCACACAGGGAAAATATGGCCCGCCTCGTGAGGATATGGGGCACTTCAGGGACTGCAGTTCTGCGCCCCCACCTCAAGGTCCCTCGCTCCTGTTGAACGCTCAACCCCAAAACACGAGCGCCATCCTCCAAGCATTCTGGATCCTTACAAATCAGTCCAAGTTCGGCAAGCTTAGCCCTCACACGTGATGATGGCACAACGTCTTCATTCACGTATATGTCGTCAAGGTATGCTGATGTCCCCTCTTTTACGGTCTTATCCTGTGACAATACAGCATTGACGATCGTTTTCATGATTTGGGGCGCAACGTTCAGCCCAAAGCCCAGTCGCATGAGACAATACCTCCTACCGGAAAACACTACCGTCTGAAACGGCCACAGTGTCTCGCTAACCCGGACCTGCAGATATGCCCTTCTAAGGTCCAACAGGAGCACATTAGAACCCAGCTGGCGCCATTCTCGCAGTTTGCTAGCACACACGTCGGCCTCGCCTGTGAACGCATCAACATATGAGTTCAGTTCTCGGTAATCCATCACCGGCCTGACTTTTGCTTTGTTCTGTTGAGCAACTGCCATTAATGGGATCAGACCCTTGGGGGGTCCAAGTTTTTTGTAGGGGTAGGGAATCAACCAGCCATCCTTGATCCATCTGTGAAGTTCTTCTTCGTACACGGGCCACATGTGGTCGGGCACATGGTATTCCGTTATGCCATTTTGCAGTTTGGCCGGTTCTCGGTCTTCCGACCACTTCCATGAGGCAGTCCAGGCTCTCTTTTGCTCATCAAATTCGACGCTGAAGTCTGGTTGGTCGATCTTTAGTGCAGCACACACTGGGGCTTTCTCCTGAAAATGTACCGCCCCTGTCACCGTTATGTAGACGCCACCAAGAGCTCTGATGGCATCATATCCTAGGAGCAGGTCAAAACTCAGGGGTTTTTCTGGTACCACCAGCGCCTCTAGGTTAGCGGAGATTCCATTTTTTGTCCGAATGTTTACGCTACCCACCCCACAACATGTGCGCGTCTCTCCACTGATGGTAGTCACTCGGACGTTCTTCTTTCTCCAAGTGTGGCAGAGATCTGCACATATGATAGTGTGGGAGCACCCGGAGTCGAGGAGTGCTGAGCACAGTGTTTCGTTGACATATATCGAAACGATCGGCAGCGTCTCATTTAATTTCTGCGTGGGGAAGAGGTTGACGCTGACACCTTGTCCCCGGTTCCGTTTCCCGGACAGTCTTGAGCTACATGACCGGTTCCTTACACCGGTAGCAGCAAACGGCCGTTGGTTGCTGCCGGCAGTTCCTTGCAATATGGCCCTGTCCATTGCATTTGTAGCATATGATTCCGCCACGTGGACCGGGTCCCTGATACAGTTTCTTATCATTCGGCGTGGACCGGGCAGCAGCAATTACCGGTTCCCTCATCTCGGAATAATTCTTCATTACAGTCCTGGCCCTATCCACTAGGTCATTAAGGGGCAACGAATCCGCACTTGAGCTGGCTCGTAATAGTCGCTTTGCTTCTGTCGGGAGTCCTGCTAGGAATTTGCATGCTAAGGCCCGCTCGGGCAGTCCACCAAACAAGACCGTTAACTTGATCAGTTCTGCCAAGTATACATCGACCGTTTCGCCCGGACGTAGGGTCCTTGCCTCAAGTTGCTCCCAAGCAGCGGCGGGGTCAATCGCAAACGCCTTGAACAGCGCCGCCTTAATTGTCTCGTAGTCTTGTTTGCCCTCATGGCTGAGCTGTTGATACACGGCAAAGGCGCCGCCGGACAAGCGCAGAGGGACAACACGTTCGAAGTTCTTTACGCCAGACAAAACACAATGTAACTCCAACTTTTCCACCCAGTCAAGTACCGGGGTTGATCCATTGAACTCCGGTATTAATTTGAGGTCAATTTTTCCCCCATTTTGCCGAAATAGCTTAAAGCCGTTTCACAAGTAAGTCGGATTCTACCTTTTTAGGCGACTACGTGTGAAAAGAAAGAAGAGGCTTGAAGTTTTGTTCCAAGTTCTGCAGAAGGGCAGGCCCTGTAGAATCAGCAGAAAAGAAAGTCCTGTGAAGTCAGCAGACGAGCAAGTCCCAAAAAATCACACACACACTAAGGTACTCTTAAAGCTGCAGCAGTTCACTGATACGATCACACTGATGTCGATCCTAGAAAAGACGCCCCCATGTTCCAAACACACTCCCTTTATCCTTCCGGCGTTCGTCCTCGGCCAATCAGCAGCCAAAGAACGGTTATGTGGGGCCCAGTGATGATCGCACAATCTACAAGATGAGGACGGCGCCATTTTGGAATTTCTCCCGGGTTTCGGCCATGCACGTACGCACACCGTAGGAGCGTTCCAAGGTAAGGCATGACGCACAGACACGTGGGCGCTTCCTCCCTTCATTTTCTTCGACTCTACACAACCTTCTGTCAAACTTAACCTTGTGAGATGGCGTAGTTATATATTTTATTTGATGTGAATGATCGTCATTATGATGGTTCACCTCTCATTATACAATTCTTTTTCTTCTCAACAAATAATATAATAATTCATCTTACAGTTTTCATTGCGGTTTTAATCCTTTTGTCACATTTTTTAATGTTCTTTATATATATATTTTTTTGCATTTTCTGTGAAGGACATGCGCAGAAGAATGTTGTGTCAGTCGGCCTACCTACAGCAAAAATGAGTTTGTCCAAGAATTATAAAACAGCGACACCAGAGTCGTTCAGCGCATAACTGCTGAGGTTGCTCTGGTATCGTATCGTTTCGACACAGTTGTTCACGATCGTTTCATGTCATTTTGACAGAGGTGTTTAGGATCGTATCAATGGAGTTGTTCAGGATCATGTCGGGTCGTGTCAAGGAGATTTGTTTGGACCGTACCAGATCATATGGGCAGAATAGTTTGGGATCGTGACGGGCCGTGTCAGCAGAAGTATTTGGTACTGTTTCGCATCGTATTGACGGTATTTTCCATGTTAAGTCTTGTAGCTTACGGTTTATGTTTATCGTCCAGTTGAGTTGACGGTTTTCACAGTCATACTGACACGTCTAATAACATTTCCTTTTCTGTCTTTCTCCCTTCGTGAAGCCACATTTTCTGAATTTATTTTCAAACTGAACATTTTCAATATTTTCTTTTCCATTTTTTACACTTATTAGTGCATCTTTTTACTTATAAATTTTCTTACAAAAAAATTTAATTTATTTTTTTGTACACTTAGTTATTTTTCAATTCATTCTTCTTTCCATTTTTATTTTCTTCTCTCATTTCGCATTTTCAAATTCAATATTTATCAGGAAAATGAACCTTAAAAATATTACGAGACAATGCAGGTAAGATAAATAAAATGATACTTCCAGCAAAATGTCATTAGCAGTAATCTTCTGTTAGATTCTTTTTTTAATTGCCAACTTTCCTCTATCAGTTTTTCGACATATTGAAACAAAAATAAAAATAAACTACAGATTTCTTTCCCTCACGAATTATTATCACAATAATTGCTATCTATATAAAGTTTGCTATCTATATATATTAGTGATGAGACGATTCCAAAATTTTCCCGATTCTGATCCAATTACCGATTCCGTTTTAAATTTCCGATTTCGATAAGGTTCCCGATTTCAATGGCGATTCCTTTAAAATTTAATTAGAGCTGTGTTTTTTTATTTTATTTTTTTTATTTTTATAAATTGTAAATTTGCCAATTATTACATACCCCCAGGGTAATTTCCGCGTATATTTTTCTCAAATGTTTTCCTTGTAATTGATCGTACGAATTTCATTTTGTCCATCCTGACGAAAAGCATGCAAAAAAATGAATGTAGAGATAGAGCACGGTAACAAATAACGCGATTCAATAGAGCGAAAAACGCACTGCAACATGATATAATACCTGGCTATGTGAATTGATTCAGAAATCGTATATAAAAATAACATATGTGAGAAAACGACATTGTTTTTGCACCAACCTAATAGTAGGAGCCCTAAGAACGATACTGAAAAACTTTGGAAATAGAATGAGAGAGATTGGAATCAGACGAATGGCAGAGAAGATACAACAAATTTCGATAATGAAAACTGCATAAATATTAAAGAAAACCTTGAATGTGGAGACTAAAACCACACATAAACTACACACAAACTGGACACAGAAACGGCTACAGGTACAAAACACAAAAAAATATCGCATGGAATCATAAAAACTGAAACTGTATAATTGTAAGATACTGCCATACACCAAATAGGAGGATGGAAGGACTGGGAAGAGAAAGCACTAGACAACCCTCTGCTGGAGTAGTGCAAAGAAGACTTGGACCTTCGGGAGGATTATTGTCACCCAATTTTCAGTGAAGACCAATGGTCGCCACCAACAAGAAATCAATGGTAAGCAGCTATTGCGATAACGAAAATTCTTTTGTAAAGATTTTCGAAAGAGGTGGAAAGTACTGGAAATCTGGAGAGACTTGTTGTCACAGACTCCAGGGAACCCCACAAGTTATGCTGAAAGAGCAATCTTTGATGATGGCTTGTGTGAGAACTCTTAGTGATGATGATGATGATGATGATGATGATGATGATGATGATGATGATGATGATGATTTCGTTTATCACTGTCTCTCTCTCTGGAAAGGGTGGGATTCATTTCCAGAGGATTTCCCTCAATCCCGGCTCCAAACCAGGAGCTTCAAAGATCAAGGGGTTTTCTAAGGATGTTGGCGGTACCTACAGTAGCAGAGGTCTGAAGGCCATCTAAAACATCCGGAATTTGTAGTTTTTTCAATTTTCCTTCTAGGCGATTTGATACTACTCCTAGTGTACCAACTACGACCGATATTATTTGTGTTTTAACCCCATGTATACGCCTTATCTCAAGGCCAATGGAGCATAATTGCTCCACTTCTCGTTCTCTTTCTCTCTCACATTCCTGTCCCAGGGTAATGAAAAGTCTACAATCTGCCAGTTTTTTGAGACCTTGTCAATGACGACCAAATCCGGACGCTTATGTTCCAATTGCTTGATCGTTATGACACTTTTGTCCCACCATACCTCTACCTTACCATCCTCACTTGTTCTCACTTCATCAGGAACCCCCTCAAACCATTTTCCAGCACACTTCACCCCAACCCTCTTACACACCTCCCAATATATACGGAGTCCCATGCGATTGTGTCTTTTGCAGTACTCTCTCTGGGCCAGTCCACTACACCCTGCTGCAAGGTGCGCAATTGACTCTGAGATCTTACCACAAATCCGGCATTCTGCAGTAACTTCCTCTCCTAGAACCACTTTTTTTAACAATCGTGTTCCTAATGCCTGCTCTTGTGCTGCAAAAATAAAAGCGTCAGTACTCTTAGCTAGATACCCAGCTCTTAGCCATTGCCATGATCTTTCATCAGCCACTTCTGCTACATGCTGGAAGAACCTTCCATGCATTTTCTTCCTAGCCAGTTCCTCTGCCCTTTCTCTATCCATACATTTCACATAATCAGCCTTGGTCTCACATACCTCCACTTCATTGGCCACTACCTTAGGCATCCACTCCTCACTTCTAACCACATGCTCCTTCAACGACATCTCCTCGGTTCTTACACAATCTTTTACATTTTTCAATCTTCTCCCACTGTCTTTCATCTTTTGATACAGCCTTGCTACGCTACTTTGAATATGAAATATACCAAACATTGCTAAAACTTTTCTTGTTTTGATATCCATGACATGCAAATCCTTGTCAGACCATTCTAAAATTCCCGCATTATAACTCAAAACACTGATTGCCCATGCATTCACTGCTTTCATCAGGTTTCCTCCATACAGTTTCGACTTTACAATTAGTTTCACTGTTCTAAGATACTCCTTCCTGACTTCCTCCTTCATTTCTCTGTTCATGATGCCTACAAAACTCCCAAATACTTATACTCTGTATCTTTCATTTCTTTCATGATTTCTCCATTTGGCAGCACTATTCCATTCGAATGAACCTTTACTCCTCTTTTCATCACCATCACTGCACATTTACTAATCCCAAACTCCATCCCAATGTCTTCTGAGTATGTCCCCACAAGTTCTACCAGTATCTCCATTTCTTTTTCATTTCTACCGAATATTTTCAAATCATCCATAAACAGTAGATGGTGGAGGCGTCTTCCACCAGATCCAAAGTTATACCCTAGTTTTTCTCTCTTCACGAGGATGCTCAGTGGCATCATTATCATTACAAAAGAAGTGGAGATAACGAATCTCCTTGGAATATTCCACGTTTAATGCCAACCGTCCCTATGTCCTCTCTGTTTGCTGTCAGCACCGTTTTCCATTAAGCCATACTTGTCTCCAAAAGCCCTACCACATTCTCAGCAACCTTCATCATCAATAGTGTTTCACGTATCCATGAATGTGGAACCATGTCATAAGCCTTTCTGTAATCGATCAATGTTACACTAAGATTCCTCTTCTTTTTCCTTGCATCCTGCATTAATACCTTATCAATCAGTAATTGCTCCTTGGTACCCCTCGAGCCTTTCCAACACCCTTTTGTTCATCAAGGAAAACACCATTACTCAGATGTTCATAATTTTTTTCTGAAAAAAAAAAAATAATAATAAAAAAAAATAATACTAATAATAATAGCAGCAGCATCAAATGTGTATATTAAGATTTTAAGTTACCAATCCCCCCAAACAGGATTCTACTTTTTTAGGAGATTTCGTGAAATTATTTTAAAGTGATCACTTTGAAAACTTTAAACAAATTATTGCGACTTGCTTTCTTTTTTTTGTTGTTGCCAATTTGCAATTATAACATTTTGTTGTGAAAGGAATAAAGTTATCATTAGAATTCTGCAACCTATGTTAATCCACCAGAAAATAAAAATGTTATTCTATCTTTTTCAGGCGATTACGTGTAAACGGCCTTAAAAAAAGAAAGAAAGAAAAATACAACACAAGTCGGTTTTGCATATAAAGTTAACAGAAAATTATCGCTCTTTCGGACCAGACAGTGGTCAATTTTGTTTGTTTTAATATCTTTTTCATGTTAATGTTTCTGATCAAAATTTCGTATTAAATATGTCATTGCGAAGAGTCACAAAAATGAATTTAGGAAAACTCGTCCCGAAAAACTCGTCTCCGAAAAACTCGTCTCCGGAAAACTCGTAACCGGAAAACTCGTCTCGTTTTGCTAGGTAGGAAAACTGGTCACTTATTGAATAAATATCGATTGAAAACACATTTTATTACCGTTCTGGAATAAGATATTGTTTTTAAAAGAGAATACACATCCCATAATATTTAAAAAAAAATTTTTTACTTGTTTACTGTTGTTTTAAAAAAATTAAATTAATTTTTCTAAGTTTTAGTTTCCTACCTAACTTTGAAAGTTTTTGGTCTTTTAACTTATTTTCAAGAGTTTATTTAGTTTTAAAAAACAAAGTAATGTCGAGTGTTACTTATGAACAAAAAATGTCCGACATAAGAGGATCATGTCTTAGGAGGCTAATTGCTCAAAAATAGAAAATTAAAGAAAATATTAAGGTAGATATAGTTTTAAAACGAGCCACCACTTCAAAATAAAATAAATTTGTATATTTTTAGATAATAATGCACATCCCATAATATTTAAAAACTAATTTTTTTTACATGTTTATTGTTTTAAAAAAATTAAATTGATTTTTCTAAGTTTTGTAAGTTTTTGGTGTTTAAACTTATTTTAAAGAGGTTATTTAGTTAAAAAAAAATAGCAAGTAATGCCAGACTCGACATTACTTAGTAAATAATTTTGAACAAAACATGTCCGAAAATTAAAGAAAATACTGAGGTAGATATAGTTTTAAAACGAGCCTCCCTCACCTTCAAAAGAAAATAAATTTGTATATTTTTAAGTACTGCACAAGTGCCCCCGAAATAACTTTTAAACGATAACCCCTCTCCCCATGTTAAGAATGGCTTTCGAAATAATAAAGTTATCATTTCAGCGCGGTACCAAAATTACACAAGACTGTGTTTTCTTTTTTGTTGTTTTGTAATAACACAAGAATTATTTAAACTGAATTAATTCTTCTAAATAAAATAATTGCTTTCTTTGATAATACGTGTTTTCTTTATTTTTGTTTCGTAATGATACAAAAAGTGTAAAAACTAGAGTATTTTTTAAAATAAACATTTGGTTTCGTTTTTCGTATCTTGACTCCGTGATCAAGTTTATTTTTTTAAGCAAGAGTTAAAAATAATTTTAAAAAATATTATGGGGGTGCATAGTCTCTTTTAAAAACAATATCTCCTTCAAGAGCGGTAATAAAATGTGTTTTCAATCGATATTTATTCAATAAGGGACCAGTTTTCTTACCTAGCAAAAAGGGGGGATTTTTCCGGGTACGAGTTTTCCGGTTACGAGTTTTCCGGGTACGGGTTTTCCAGAGACGAGTTTTCCCGGGACGAGTTTTCAGGCACCTATATATATATATATATATATATATATATATATATATATATATATATATATATATATATATACAGGCTTGATTCCTAAATTAATTAACAGATCAATAAGAATTTTGGAAAACAGCTGCTAGTTTAAGGAGTTTAATGTACTTTTAGGTGAAGAAACTGAAAATTAGTTTTATTCTTATTATTAATATTGGAAACATTTATTAATTGATGTCTGCTAAGATACCAATTAATAAATATTTCCAAAATTTAAATTCTTTTAGAGTATTTTAAAATATATGTTACAAATTGTGAACAAAGCATATGTTGAAATGTTACGAAACCTGCATTTTATATAAATTCATTCGATTGTGAATAAGTATTGGAGAATTCATGAAATTCTGAGCATTAGTAAATTTTTGTTATTTTTATTAAGAACATATGTACATATGCACCTTACGACATGTTATTTTAAGGCGTCCATAATGTAAACACAATATTAGTATTTTCATTATTTTGTACTCAGCGTACAAAATAATGAAAATACTAATATTGTGCAAATGAACTTAGCATTTTATTTTGGATATCATTGATGAAGATAAGAAAGAGAGTTAAAATGGATCCAGCGTTGATAGTTTGAGCTTATGATTTCTGCCCAATTATGACTACTCGTATAAACCTATCGGATAGAAAAGATTCGCTTGGTTGAAAAAACATTTCCAGATATTCCATAACTAGACATTTTGAGAAGTAGACCTTTATGCCAAACTCTGTCAAATGCCTTTAATAGGAGGAAACCTTGTCGATAGATTAACTGATTCTATGCGCAGTTTCAGTCAGTAGATCAGCTATAAATCTCACAGGATGGAAATCATACTGCGTGAATAGGGTTTTCTTTTTTGTGGAAGTGGTTGACAAGTTTTGTATTTAACACAAATTAAAGCAACTTACTCATGAAACACAAAAGACTAATTGTTCTTTACTGAGATGCAGAAAAGCGATATCCAGTATTTTTAAATAATGACCAAACTAATTTGGCAACAAGGGTTGAGTAATTCCAACGTCACCTCTCCTTATTTGCCATTCCCTGATTTCAGTGTAAAAAAATCCAAGACGACTGGAAACAATGCAGGCATAAGCGAAGAACATATACAGCATCTAGTACTAACCAAGCTTAACTTTGGTGATCTAACAAGAACCAGTTTGTCGGTATGATTATGCCGTATACAATAGATTGTCATATATATTGTAACAAGTTATATTCATAGAACAGACTACTTTTAGTTGATTTCAAGATTGTAATAAAAATACTAATGTACCATTTATTTATGCAACCACAAAGGCTTCAAATGTGCCATTTATCTATTATGTGGTTGCAGGAGGAAGCATAAGGGTTACCTTGTGAGAAACTTACACTTAGAACACTTTCAAAAGAGTACATCATGACCTCAAGATGATAACAAGAACTTGAGCCATCAACCTTGAGTTTCCTAAAATAGTAATCTATCCCAAGTTAAATAGACTCTCACCTGAATGTCATTACCGTGTGAGCAACTAATCAAATTGATTCTTGGAAAAACGTCTGTTGTCATACATTTCACCAATCTTATTAACTTGTGCAGGTTTTTCACATTTCACTATAATTTAGTTCCCATTAGCCGAGGAATGTCAGCCAAATTGGCAAAGAACTCAGAGCTTCCATTGAAAATTGATTTGCATAACAATATGCCAGTTCTTTGCCCATTTAACTATTTCAAGCTTAAATTGAATAAGGAATATGAGGAATGAAAGAATTGGTAATTTTTATCGCTAACAAAAATTAATCCATCCAGTCACATTTTTTGAGTACCTACTCTTTATGTAAGGTTAATACTCAATAAGATACATTATTAAAACAATCAACTTTTATTGTTATCTTCGTTGGTCTGCATCCAAGATAAGATAGAACCATGTGAATATGAAATTGAATCACTATCCTGGTTAGTGTCAAAACAAAAAAGAGGCTAAATCAACTTTTCTTCTCTTCATCTTTTAATATGATCCTTACCTTGCGTAACTTATATAATTGTAATATAGTTTGATGATTCAAAGAGAAAGACTAGTGACAATAGTCCATGCACGAGTGAATGGTGGCCTTGTAAAGATACAAGATACTCTCAGGTGTGACTAGTTTAATAGCACGGTAGAAAAAGCCCACCTTCTTTGCAGCAACCTTCACAATATCCTCAGGGAATTTATTCCAGTTCATATTTCCTGTGAATGTTAATTTGAGGATTTTGAAGAAAGAATTCTCAGGTAGGGAGTTACATATATATATGTCTGATTTGCATTCTTCTCTAACTAAACTTTACTTGGCACTCAAAATTCTAATAATTAATTCTACTTTATTCTGTAAGTTTAATCCTCTCCTGAAAACTAACAATAAGCTCTACTCCCACCGCTGCCACTAACACTCATACATTACACACGACTTGGATGGGGGTCCTCAGCTTTCAGCTCTTAACCATCGCATGCTGACCGATTGGAAGTCATGATCACTAAACATCTATGCATTTCTACCCCTAAGGCATACACTAGTTTATTCTTAGCAAGGTAGATACTTACTAACTACAAATCTTAGATCTACAGCTATCTATATTACATAGCAATAGCTGTCTCTTCTTTAGCTTTGCAATGTTAAATACAAAACTGAACCGATACTCTATAATGCAAAATACAACTTCCTGATTTATAAACGAAAGCTGAAGATATCTTCATTAGAAATGGAAACATACTTAATACCTACAACCTCCATGTATTCGCATCTACTGGAAATCTACCCATATATCTATTTACTTTATTATACATAATGTTGATGCCATAGCATATAATTTACTTCCACTTATACGTGTACTGTATTGTGCTTCTTATCAAAAATGACATGACTTGTATTGAATATACATTTTAACCCTCCTGCCATCTAAAATATCCAATTTTTTAGTTAATTCGTAATATCAAGCCATTCTGTAATGCATTATCCTATTCCTAAGCCAACATAAAAATAAAAGGAAGAAAATTTTTTTTTCAATTATAAATTTAAAGGAAAAAAAAACATTAAGCCATATTAACTCCTTCCAACAGACCTGTTTGCAAATATAGCTGCTCCCACTGCATGAACTCTTACTCACCTCCTCCTCCAGTAACAAGCAATGAAATAGCAATGTGCCATAATCACTTTGAGGAGTATAATTTTTCAGTAGATATATAACCTTTATAAATTAACCCGGTAACATTATCCATGCACGCGGGGTCGCAGAAATACCTGGATTAGGACCCAGGCATGGGGCAAACCCTCTCGGTGCTGATGGACTCGTAGATCTTCCCAGGTCATCCGTCTAGGAGAAGGAAAACTCTGAAGCTAAACATAAGGGGAGGAAGGCCTCTCCAGTCTTGGATGACAACCTTCCTAGAGCTGGTGACTCAAACAAATTACCGGTCTGCAAACCTAAACTGCTTAAGGAGTAGATAGACACTGTCTATCACCCGGCTTCCATACTCCTTCTTTGCCTATTAGCCAGGCGCAGAGGTCGAATCACAGGGAGTCAACAGAAACACTCAGTGATTAATCTTGTTTCCTGACTAGGACAATGAACACCGTTTTCCCCACTACCGACACATCCCATCCCTTTAACTGGGCACTTGGGAGTGCTTGAATGCCGTAATGCCAGTGCAAGTAGATTGGGTTGACCATCGTCTGTTGGGTTGAGGGTACCAGATAGACAGTTCTTGGCTGCTGTTCCCAACTGGTAGTACAGGGGCCCTAACTCTTTGGTAGCGCTTAGAGCGGCTGCTCCATCAACAGTTGTATAATATCGGGATGTTTGTAGTGCCATGACGCGCATGGAAAGGGAACCTGAACTCATCCCCAGTGGGCTATCCTGAGGCCAGAATCCTAGTAGATGGAGGGACAACTGATGGTCTGCTTGTATTGCATGTCTGGTATTCTGCATAACTACTTGCTCAGCACCTCTTAACTAAACTGAAACTCTTAAAAATAAAAATAACAGTACATTAAAAAATTACACTAAAACCAGGCCAAAACTCAAACAAAACCAACCTGCCTTCTCCTTTGAGGCTTGCATTTACGAACATCCGTGGTCTTAGAACTAATTTAAATGATGTTGAAACATTTCTCCTAACAAACATCCCAGATATCGTAGCACTAAGTGAGAATAACCTACACTCCTCCATCCCCTCTAACTACTTTAACATGCCTGGATATCTCCCACTCAGCCATAAGGACTCTGACAGACATATGCATGGGCTTGGAGTTTACATTCATAACATCCTCTCCTTGACTAGAGAAACTAAACTAGAATCGGACGATCAAGCCTTTGTGTGCTTTAGACTTAACATGCAACATAACATTAGCAACTTTTATTTTCTTTACTGCTCTCCTTCGAGCCAGGACTGCACCATAATAAACAAAGTCTCTGACAGCATAGATACAGCACTTTCCCTCGATACTAGCGCACAAGTACATGTATTTGGTGACTTTAATGTCCATCACAGCAACTGGCTTGGATTTTCTATTTACACAGACGCAGCTGATATCACAACACATAACTTCTCTATATCTCATTCCATATCACAGATTGTTACGTTTCCAACCCGTTTCCCAGACCAGCTAGAACAACACACATCACTTCTAGATCTGTTTTTGACCACAGTTCCCGATGACTGTATAACATCCCTCTTAGGAACGCCAATCATGCGGTGGTAATGGTTGAAATCGCCCTAAACTCTAGAGCCAAAACTGAAGAGCCACTTCTCAAAACAACGAGATATTATAAAAAGGGTGACTGGGAAGCCATTATGTATCTCATCAGGGACGCTCCATGGCAAAATATCTTTTCATTTTCTGCTGAACATTGCGTAAATAAGACCACTGAATGATTCAAAATGGCAATTGAAGCACATGTTCCGATGCACAAATTTTATAGCAAGCCCCACTCTCCCCAATGGTTTACTTCTACTTGTGCAGCTGCCATAGCACAAAGGTAGCATGCGTACCACAAATTTAACCAACATAAGTCCAGATCAAACAGACACAAGTATATAGAAGCCAGAAATAACTGTAAGAAAGAAATAGCGACAGCTAAGAGATAATTTACTGAAACCACAAAACGCATCAAAGCACAGAAATTAGGAACCCATGACTTCTGGAAAATCTACAACAGTGTAATAAATAATGGGCAATCAACAATCCCCCCCACTATCCAACAATTATGAGGTTGTTTGCTCTGCAACTGAAAAGGCTAACATGCTTGCCAGACAGTTTGTTTCCAACTCCACACTGGACCCTGCTAACCACTCCCTGCCTGACTTTCCTTTGCCGACAGACGCCACACTAGACGATCTGAAAATCACCCTTTCTCAGGTGCATTCTATCATAAAAAATCTTGACACTGCAAAAGCATGTGGACCTGATCTCATCCCGGCTGTGCTATTAAAAAAGTGTGCCACCAAAGTAGCCCCAGTTCTCTCCAAACTTTACAACAAATGCCTTAATGAATCTTGTTTTCCTGCCTGCTGGAAAACTGCTTCTGTAGTACCAGTTTTCAAGAATTCTGGCGAAAGAACTGACCTAGTAAATTATCGCCTCATTAGCCTCCTCCCACTTTTCACCAAAATATTTGAGACTATAATTAACCAAGCTCTACTCCATCACCTTACAGATGCTAAACTTCTGACTCTCCAACAATATGGATTTAGGCAAGCCCGTTCCACAGCAGACATCCTAACTGTAATCTCAGAACGTATATACCATTCACTGGACAAAGCGGGGGAGGGTAGAGCGGTAGCTCTAGATATATCTAAGGCTTTTGACTGAGTATGGCATGATGGTCTTCACAAGAAAATCAGATCATACGTTATCACTGGAAGAATACATAACATAATTAAATTCTTCTTAGATAAGAGAAAAGTCCAGGTTGTCCTTGACGGTCGTACATCTAAACAATATGATATAAATGTGAGAGTGCCTCAGGGGTCTATCCTTGGACCTCTATTATTCCTAATATTCATAAATGACCTCCCTGATAAAATTGTCTGTGAGATGGATATATATGCTGCCGACACCACGCTCTATAACAGACATGACAGGAAAACAAATGAACACATATCTAAAGAAATGGCAGAAACAGTAGAGGATGACCTCTGATCCATAGTGGAATGGGGACAAAAATGGATGGTCACATTCAATGCTGCCAAGACTAAACTTGTTTCCTTCAATAATTACTAGAAATCTTCCTTACCACCAATAGCAATGGCCAATGACCTCTTTATCTGAAAGTACATCTTTTAAACTCCTCGGCCTAACGTTCACAGGAAACATGAGTTAGAACAATTACATTGAGAGTAATGCGAAGAAGGTGGGTTCTCTCTACCGTGCTAGAAAACTACTAACGCCCGTAAGTATCCTATAACTCTATAAGGCCACCATTCACTCATGTATGGAGTATTGTTGTCATATTTTAGTTGGTGTATCTGCCACTAGTCTCTCGCTCCTAGACAAGGTTCAAAAGAGAGTCGCCAATCTGATAGGTCCTGTCTCATTGACGAAATGTTGCATCTCTCTCAAGTACTTTAACAGTGAATGCTCTGACGATTGTGCCCCCTCGACGTAAATACCCTCGACAAACCCGACAAGCAGCTAAATCCCACCCCTTCACAGTAGAGATCCCTAGATGTAAGAGAGCCTTCTACTCCAGTTGTTTCTTCCCCAGAACAGCTAGACTTTGGAATTCCCTTCCGGGTCCCTGCTTACCCAACTGTACTGACATGCAGAAGTTCATGTGTAATGTGAACCGACATCTTGCTGCCCAACTCCCTACACAGTACCCTTGATGCTTATGTCCCTGATAGTAGCCCCCTACAACAAAGTGGCAATGTACCTTGTTTAGGGTAAAAATGTAATAAAACATAAAGAATTTAAAAAATATTGGTTATAATTGTTAAATGCGAGCAGCTTAGGCTTACTAGCATTAGATGTTATTATTCATTTACGTCCCCATTCCACTATGGTGTAGAGGTCATTTTCTAAGGATTCAGCCATTGCATTGGATTTTTGTACAGGAAGCCTAGGAAGTTGTGGTCTCATAAAAGCCCACCAGAGAAAGCAGCAGGGTCCCTTTCTATGCACGACATGGCACTACAACTATCATGATGCTATACAACTGATGATAGAGCAACCACTCTAAGCACTACCAAAGAGTAAGCACTCCTTTACTGTCAGTCGGAAACAGCAGCCAGACAAAGTGTCAATCAGGTACCCCCAACCTCCAAGACAAGACTGGCCCAGACCAGCCGAGTGAGAACAAATGATGTGCAAGCAAACCCAATTTGCTCGATTTGTGAGGGAATGACTTTTCCATGCCCATAATGCACATAGACTGCATTATATGACATTGGATCCATGCTTTTTCCGACATACATGTACATCAACTAAAATCTTTTGACTGTTTTAGTTCTGGGCCATAAACAGCAGTAAACAGCTCTTTTAACTTCAATTTAAAAAGTTAGGTTTTTAATGAAATGAGACAACAAAATTGAAAAATTGCCCAAGTCCTTAACTGTTATCATATTTTAAATAAATGCAAACTATAAACTATTGTTCTGTTTTACTAGAAACATGATTTATATTGTTTCTTTCTTATTTTGCAGGTAAGTCATTGCCATATTTCATCATATTTCATCTTATTTTGCAGGTAAGTCATTGTCATATTTCGTCGATAAAATCCACTTGTACAACAACAGGTATGCATTGGTTTATAACATTTTTTTTTATCATTATAACATCCATTTTTGTTCATTTTTGATGGATCTCTCAATGAATTAAAATATTGGAAAAGGTCTAAATTCATTCAATTTCCAAGCAATGGTTTGAACTTTATATCCTTTGGATCAACTGGGAAATTTGAATATTCCATACATAACATAATGTAACATAATATAGACATTTTTTATTTTTCTCAGGAATACAATCAAAATATTCTTTTCTCCCAAATTGTATTAATACTCTTCAATTATATCAAAACAATTATTAAAAGTTCTATGTTTCTGGTGAAATTACACAATGTTATCTTAAATGTACTTTTTTTTAAGAAACATGAAAAACTTTTACTATTTTGTCACTTTTTTTGCTTTTATTCCTGATTTTTATTGTCAATTTCTGATTTTAGTCAGATTGAAAAATCAATATAAATAAAAATGTCTACTAAATTGACTGATTTGTTTACATCTATCAAAGTTGTTTAAGAAAAATAATCTCCGAAAATTAGTTAAAATGTGATTATTTTCAGGCTGTAGTTTTTTTTTATAAATTAACATTATTGTTCTTAATGAGAATAAATTTCGATAAAATTAACATATTTTGGAATATAATTGAAAGAATATAAAAAGACATAATCAAAACACAACCAACTGACTGAGAAAAGTTGAAAAATATTTGCGCACATTGATTTTACTTTGAAATAATTACAGAAATCTGGTATAAAATTGTTATCAATATAAAAGATGCTGTGAAACCCAAATCCCCGTCAAACAAGCGCCCACCACGAAAGCAAATAGGTGATAGGAAACACAATGTGCATAACATTATATATAACACTGTAAGGCGGGGCAAATATGGTCCGGAAAAATATCGTATTCCACATCGTAACCTCAAAAGAAAAAGTATCCTATAGCCACCGTATCCAGGAGTTCTACTGCAAATACGTTAAATTCAGAATTGCTGAACATAGGCTTGATCCCAGATAGTTCTGAGAGATCCATGATAATCATTATTAATGATTGATGTGTGATTTCTGCAGCATCTTACAAATTCAAAATGTTTGCAAAGAAGAATTTCCTTTTTTTATTGTGTTGTGGAATCTGTTGCTAGAGCGTGCCTCTAAGCTTAAGGAGAAATACTTTCCATCTACAGTTCCTCTTTCAATATATTCAGCGCAAGAGCTCGTCTTCTACCACAAAATTAAAACTTTTCCTTTCCTCGTCTTTGTGTTTAACATGAAATGTCATTTCCATAAACATATTTCCACGGGATTGCTTCCCTGCATGGTCCTCTTCAAATATAACATTAATAAACTTTTATCATTTTAATTAATCGAATATTCTTCATTGCATTCATAATTTTTGAATATCTTTTGACTCATTATTAAAAACAAAAACAAACATCATTTCAGATGCATCGTTACTATTGGTTTAATTTCTCTTCAGTTTTGGAATTGCTTGTGGGGAATTATTTTCATAAAGCATTCCTTCAAAGAAGAGTTTTTGTGATGCCAAACAGCTTTCCTTTCAGAATAATTGATATCTATCGACATAACAATGGATCTGTCACCCAAATGTGTTTAATAACATCTTTACTGTGCTATTTCGTTGGCCTCCTAGGTCAATCATAAAGTCACGATCACCAAATAAGAATGTGTTAAAGATTTCTTACACGTCGAGTATTTTGCATCTTGTATTGTCTTTATTGCTGGAATGGATACAAGTGATTCGCAACTTTTAGGGATATAAATCACATAAACCCTGTGTATCGCTTTATTGCAGGTCAATATTTTTTTTAATTTTGAACTTGCTATGAAACACAGAGACATAAAATTCGGCACAATGGAGGGGCATAACAAGGTGCCTTATTTCCTTGATTTTTGTGGAATTTGAACAAATATTTTCAAAGTTATGCTAATTTTTCTACAAGTTAAAAAAGCATTTAATCCAAGGCTTGAAAATTGTTAAACAAAATGTTTTTACTATAGGCTTTAAAAATAAAATAACGCTGTCAATTTTTAGTCTACAGACTCGAAATTTGATATACAGGGTACTGAGATGTAGGAAAATCGAGGTGATCGGTTTTCGGCCAGAAATTTCGCTGTTGATGGGTCAAAATTCAACGATTTGACCTTTGAGAACTCTACAAAACTCCTCCGACAATGTTGGGTCTAAATACTTGAAATCTTAGATATATGTTCCTTAGACATGGATCTAACTTAATAACTTAATTTAAGTCCAAAACAATAACTTTTAAGGGGTCATAATAGGGGCCAAATTTTAAAAAATTGACCGTTTTTGTATTATTTTTTTTTTGCTCAGCATACACCTCCCAACACCCAGGCAACGCCGGGCATCCATGCTAGTATATATATATAAAAGTGAACGTGTCTGTCTGTGTGTCTGTGTACATTTCCCTTCGCAATAACTCTGTCAATTTTTTAGTCTACAGACTCGAAATTTGATATACAGGGTACTGAGATTTGGGAAAATCGATGTGATCGGTTTTCGGCCAGAAATTTCGCTGTTAATGGGTCAAAGTTCAACGATTTGACCTTTGCGAACTCTACCAAACTCCTCCGACAATGTTGGGTCTAAACACTGGAAATCTTAGATATATGTTCCTTGGACATAGATCTAACTTAATAACTTGATTTGAGCCCAAAACAATAAATTGTAAAGGGTCATAATAGGGGGCAAATTTTAAAAAATTAACCCTTTTTTTTTTTGCTTTTGCTCAACATACACCTTCAAACACCCGGGCAATGCCAGGCTGAAATGCTATTTATCTATAAAAGTAAAAGTGTGTGTGTGTCTGTGTACATTTCCCTATGCAATAACTCTATCAATTTTAAGTCTACAAACTCGAAATTTGATATACAGGGTACTGAGATATGGGAAAATTTGGAATCCGTTTTCGGCCAGAAATTTGGCTGTTAAGGGGTCAAAGTTCAATGATTTGACCTTTGCGAACTCTACCAAACTCCTCCACCAATTTTGAGTCTAAGCACGGAATTTTAGATATAGGTTCCTTGGACATGGACCTAACTTAATAACTTAATTTGAGCCCAAAACAATAAATTTTAAGAGGTCATAATTGGGGTCAAAGTTAAAAATATTTACCTCTGCGGTCTCTACCAAATTACTCAGACAGTTTCTGGTCTAAACATTTGAAATTTTACATAAAGTATATTCAGAGATAGAGCAAGCGTTTTAATCGGTTTGGGTCGAAAATTTTAGCTACCAGAATATAAATATATGTATGTATGTTTGCATGTCTGCGTAAAACTTTTGACAGAGGCGACAGATTTTCACAAGATCAGTATCGTTTTTAAGTTCGACCTTTTAGACGACAAATAACAAAAAATTGGCTAAAAACATTAATATCTTCCCCTTCAACTGAGCACTTTTCAACAGGGAGGGGTCGTTTTTTTCGCTGAGATTTTCGAATGTCATCCCCTCTTTTCGATTGTCTAGCTTTAATTAAAACCTACGTCACTTCCGGTTTGGCGGTGGTCGTAACAGCAAAGACGTCAGGGTTTTTTCCCGTTCTTTTCCTCCTTTGCTGTACGGGTTTGAGCCTGCCTTCCTACTACCACTCTCTCTCTTTTTTTTTTTTTGCTCAACATACACCTCCAAACACCCGGGCAACGCCGAGCCCCCATGCTAGTATTTTATGTTTTCCAATTATATTCACTATACCTCTCCCCCCCGCTTTTCTTTATCTCGCAATTCCTTTAAATGTCACTTGCCAAAGTTCGGAAGAAGATCAAGTTTTCAACGGTTTATTTAAAAAAAGTCTTTTGAACGCTGAAGTTTTTAAAACTAAAAGTCCTTTAACAGTTTGAATTTGAAGAAATTTGTTGCGATATTCATTTTACTTTTACCTTTTTGTTAGTTTCAAATGTTTATAACTACATTTGCAGCTAATTCTACCCTATGCGACGAAGGCCATCAACTCCCCATATTTCCTCCGAACGAGCAAGGTAACACACAAATATCCGTGCATGAGGTCGCCAAGCTAATCAAAAACCTAGATTCCAGTAAAGCAACTGGCCCTGATGGCATCCCAATTATAGTGTTAAAAAAGCTTCAACCAGAACTTGCTCCCATACTTACGAAACTATTTAAGCGCTGCCTTAAGGAGAAGTGCTTTCCGACTCCCTGGAAGACCTCATCAGTTTGCCCTGTATTTAAGAATTCATCTCCCTCTCAGTACAGACCAATAAGTCTCCTGTGTGTTATGAGTAAGTTGCTGGAATCCATATTAAATAGAGAAATAGTCAACCACCTCAGCAGGAATAACCTTCTTAGTGACACACAATATGGTTTCCGCTCTGCAAGATCTACCGCAGATGTGCTGACGGTTATATCTCACAGGATTAGTGAATCTCTTGACAAAGGCTTCCTTTCTAGGGCAATTGCTCTTGACATATCAAAGGCCTTCGACAAGGGTCTACTTCACAAGATTTCCAGCTACGGTACAACTGGAAATGTTTTCTCAATCATTAAATCATTTCTCTCCGATAGGCTCATAAGAGTAGTGGTAGATGGACAAAAATCGGAGGCCTGCAATATAAATGCTGGAGTCCCTCAGGGGTCAATCCTGGGCCCAACTCTCTTCCTGATCTACATCAATGACCTGACTAAACACATACTTAAATCATTCGTTGACATCTATGCTGATGACACGACCATCTACGGCAACACATCAAAGGCTGTAAATGACAAAGTTCTCTCTAATTCTCTCTCCTCTGATCTCGAGCGTGTGGTTCAGTGGGGGAAAATGTGGCTGGTTACCTTTAATGCATCCAAAACCAAACTCCTATCCTTACATCATCAATGCTCTGATCCCCATCTGGCATCAATTGTGATGGATGGCTCTCGTCTGGGTGAGGCCCCGTGTTTTGACAAGCTTCTGGGTTCGACCTTTACTCCTGATCTGAAATGGAACACGTACATCAAGTCTGTTGCCAAGGTCACTGGAAAGATGGTGGGATCCTTCTACCGCTCCAGAAGATATCTCACTACTGATGCAATTCTCTATCTATATAAAAGCGAAGTACGTCCAAGGATGGAATACTGTTGCCATATCTGGGCAGGAGCTGCTAAAAACAGCCTATCCTGCCTTGACAGAGTACAAAATAGACTTCGTGTCTTAGTGGGGGATGCCCTTTTTTCTACCCTGCAACCTCTGTCCCACAGAAGAGACGTTGCAAGCCTATCCTTGTTTTATCGTTATTTCCATGGCAGGTGCTCGTCTGAACTCCAATCTCTGGTCCCCCCCTCGCCAATCTTTCACGAAAAACACCCGTCTAGCTGAATCCACTATGAAAAATTTCCCCCACTCTATATCTGTGCCTAAATCAAAACGCGGATTCCATGAACAAAGCTTCTTTCTTAGAACTGCACGCCTGTGGAACTCTGTTCCGTCTGCCTACTTCCCACCAGACTACAACTTGGATGTCTTCAAGTCCAATGTTAACAAATTCCTAATGAACCGCCCCCTTAAGTAAACACTTCATCAAATCTCCACACTAACGTAATGTACTTGCAATAACCCTTATCCCTGAGTGGCTTCCGGGCCTTGTTAAGTGGTGATCACTGTGTAAAAAAAAAAAAAATTCATAAAAAAAATAGAAATTAGTGTGTTTAATATATTTATATTAAAACTTCTATCTCCCCCCTCTATCTAATCATCTATTTTTCTATTTTCCTCTTCTTTTTTCTTTCGCCCCCCCCCCTTCCCTTACACTCTAATTCTCTTCCCATTCCTCTCTCCTGTGTTGAAAAAATAATATGATAATACATTTATATGAGGAATCCTTTTTAAATGTAATACTGTAATTTTACATTTATTACTCTTGAACAACACCGAGTAGAGTAGGGTGTCGACAAAGCGTTCGTCTGATCTTGGATGATATGAGGGCTTGTAACAGGTTTTATTTAGAAAGTTTGGCAAAACATTTTAAAATCAATAGGCGTGAATTTTTCCGTTATTGCGGACTAGACAATCGATGATCTCAAACCGGTTGAACAATTTATGCAGGAAATTTATCGTCATCTTTGGAGTGTGATTTTCTTCATGTAAAAACCTCCGACCATTTCGAAAAACTATCTATAATGATGCAGTGCAAAATCCACATGTATTCTTAATCAGTAATGATCCGTTTTTGATCATGGGCTATGTTTAATTGGGAGAGTTTTGCCGCCAAGGTGCAACCTTTGTATATCAATGTGCTGGTCACTTTTAGACCAGTAAACATAGCTACATAAGACATTTATCCCCGGAAAATCTTTCAGGATTCTCGTCTGTAAAGCATTTAGAATGACGACTCTCTCACTGTACTGAAGTACCTCGTCAGCTCGTCACACGATGAAAAATTATCTGAAGTGTGTTTGTCCTTCTCTTAGATTTTCGTTTTTGTTAGATTAATAAACTCAAAATTTAGGGCCTCCATTTTTAATTCATGAAGAGTCACAATCGTCTTTATTCCCTCGTCAGTTTTTACAGAACGGTCACGGAATCTTCTAATAGTTCTCTCTGTTTCAGAACTAGCCTGGATAATCCATCTGCATGAAAGATTTTTGTGGTAAGAGGTATTCCATTTTAAAATTATAACAGGATTGTCCCCCACTTTTGCAGTTTATTTGCTGTGTGTACTGATAGACTTTTTTTTATACAAAACATAGTGAGTAACGGTTTATGATCTGTTTATAATGTGAAATATCTTCTGTGAATATAACAGGAAAATTTCGTGATGGTGAAGACAATTTTACATCTGGGAGTAATTTTTCTTAGAATAGAGTAATTTTTCTTAGAATAGAGTAATTTTTCTTAGAATAGAATAATTTTTCTTAGAATAGAGTAATTTTTCTTAGAATAGAGTAATTTTTCTTAGAATAGAGTAATTTTTCTTAGAATAGAATAATTTTTCTTAGAATAGAATAATTTTTCTTAGAATAGAGTCATTTTTCTTAGAATAGAATAATTTTTCTTAGAATAGAATAATTTTTCTTAGAATAGAGTAATTTTTCTTAGAATAGAATAATTTTTCTTAGAATAGAATAATTTTTCTTAGAATAGAGTAATTTTTCTTAGAATAGAGTAATTTTTCTTAGAATAGAGTAATTTTTCTTAGAATAGAGTAATTTTTCTTAGAATAGAATAATTTTTCTTAGAATAGAATAATTTTTCTTAGAAAGAGTAATTTTTTAGAATAATTTTTTTTAGAATAGAATAATTTTTCTTAGAATAGAGTAATTTTTCTTAGAATAGAGTAATTTTTCTTAGAATAGAATAATTTTTCTTAGAATAGAGTAATTTTTCTTAGAATAGAGTAATTTTTCTTAGAATAGAATAATTTTTCTGAGAATAGAGTAATTTTTCTTAGAATAGAGTAATTTTTCTTAGAATAGAATAATTTTTCTTAGAATAGAATAATTTTTCTTAGAAAGAGTAATTTTTTAGAATAATTTTTTTTAGAATAGAATAATTTTTCTTAGAATAGAATAATTTTTTTTAGAATAGAGTAATTTTTCTTAGAATAGAATAATTTTTCTTAGAATAGAATAATTTTTCTTAGAATAGAATAATTTTTCTTAGAATACAGTAATTTTTCTTAGAATAGAGTAATTTTTCTTAGAATAGAATAATTTTTCTTAGAATAGAATAATTTTTTCTTAGAATAGAATAATTTTTCTTAGAATAGAATAATTTTTCGTAGAATAGAGTAATTTTTCTTAGAATAGAATAATTTTTCTTAGAATAGAGTAATTTTTCTTAGAATAGAATAATTTTTCTTAGAATAGAGTAATTTTTCTTAGAATAGAGTAATTTTTCTTAGAATAGAATAATTTTTCTTAGAATAGAGTAATTTTTCTTAGAATAGAGTCATTTTTCTTAGAATAGAGTAATTTTTCTTAGAATAGAGTAATTTTTCTTAGAATAGAATAATTTTTCTTAGAATAGAGTAATTTTTCTTAGAATAGAGTAATTTTTCTTAGAATAGAATAATTTTTCTTAGAATAGAATAATTTTTCTTAGAATAGAATAATTTTTCTTAGAATAGAATAATTTTTCTTAGAATAGAGTAATTTTTCTTAGAATAGAATAATTTTTCTTAGAATAGAATAATTTTTCTGAGAATAGAATAATTTTTCTTAGAATAGAATAATTTTTCTTAGAATAGAATAATTTTTCTTAGAATAGAGTAATTTTTCTTAGAATAGAATAATTTTTCTTAGAATAGAATAATTTTTCTTAGAATAGAATGATTTTTCTTAGAATAGAATAATTTTTCTTAGAATAGAGTAATTTTTCTTAGAATAGAGTAATTTTTCTTAGAATAGAATAATTTTTCTTAGAATAGAATAATTTTTCTTAGAATAGAGTAATTTTTCTTAGAATAGAATAATTTTTCTTAGAATAGAATAATTTTTCTTAGAATAGAATGATTTTTCTTAGAATAGAATAATTTTTCTTAGAATAGAGTAATTTTTCTTAGAATAGAGTAATTTTTCTTAGAATAGAATAATTTTTCTTAGAATAGAGTAATTTTTCTTAGAATAGAATAATTTTTCTTAGAATAGAGTAATTTTTCTTAGAATAGAGTAATCTTTCTTAGAATAGAATAATTTTTCTTAGAATAGAGTAATTTTTCTTAGAATAGAGCAGTGACTTTGATGCATCAGCGATAAGTTTGAGTTTCATCTAGAATTATATGGAGAATGTATGCTCTTATTTCATACAAACTTTCGTAGCTAGCGACTATTATTTTGAAGTTGGGGTTATAATGTGTGAGAAATGTCCGATGTTAGGACTTTGATAGTTTTATTGAATGCTTATGATATTCGAATGTCCATTCACACACTTTATCTTTTTTTTAAGTTGGTTCAGCAGAGTACGGAGGTTATGCACGTAAGAAATGAAAGTTTGATAAGTTTTCTAATCCGAGGAGACTCTGTATGAATATATTTTCAGGGGCAAGAATTTTGTTACTTGCGGTAACTTGTTCAGAATCTGGCCCTTTGTTGTTCTTATATATTAGATATTTGATTTCTTTTATAAATAAATAACATTTTCCTTTTAGTTTTTGAACTCACAGTTCTGTATCTGAGAAAACACTTTGTGGATGTGTTTTTTGGTGTTGTTCTTTTTATTTTTACTCATTATTTACATAAACTATTGGAAAATCAATTTTATCCAGCATAGTACTCATAACTTGCTAGGAAATTGCTGAAGCGACTTTGACACCAAAGCAAACATTTCAAACATGTATAATCATGTAACTTGGAACTCTCTTATTCCATTAATATTTGAAGGCAAGCATCACTAAGGTCGGTCTTTGAAAAATATTTGCTTTCATTTAATTTCGTAAAATCTGCTTCTGGGCTTAGTTGTGAACAATGATAATTCTTGAGTCCAGCAATTAAGCCGATAGAGAAATCGGCACAGATGTGAATTGTTTGGATTTCTTTTTTTACATAGAAACTGGGTACTCCAGTTTTGATAAGATACCAGTCAGTACTAATCTGTCTAATTTCTTGTTTATTTTCTCTAACGAGACAAAAGGTACATTCCTTTCTTTCTTAAATATATTTTGAACGTTATCCTTTAGTTCGAATTTGGTTGTCATTTTGTTTACATCAAGGCTGTCCAGAAAAAAACTTTGGGAAAGATTTCTTTTAATTTCTGTTTTAGTTTTTCTGACTCTGTCGTCAGACTTTCTATTTTCCAATTAAAAATGTTGCTGTTATTTATATACGTTTAATCTTTTTAAAGTTCTCTAAGTGTTGTCCGTGTTTTGACATCCTTTTTTAAGTTCTTGAGTAAAAGGTTCTTCAGAATCCTTAATAATCCTTCGTCACTAGTATTGTCGCCCAATATTTTATAGTGCCTTTTGGCTGGAATAAATTCAATCCCTTGATTGAATAATAGACAAAAAGCAAACATGATATATCTTAATGTATGGAATTGCAGAATAAAAACGAGCTAAATTTACAGATTGCGTTTGATATTATGTTTGATATTGTCAGAAACTTTGCCTTTATGAGGAGGTAAGCAAATAGAAATATTGTCTGAAAGCAACTAAATACAATGAAAATGTAGTGCAGATCAAACCAAAACAATCACGATGAGCATAATAGTCCAAAACTTATCAATAATGAGAATAACAATTTTTAGAAATATTTTCAGTTAATTATGTGAAACGCTACAATAAATAAAAGAAAACAACTTTTAATTCAGATAAAAAGAGTCTTTAGAAATTATGTTAACAAATCATAAGCTATTCTTAAATGAGAATTGTAAATGACATTAAATACACCAGTGATGTTGGCAAGTATTCAATGAAGCACACTGGTTTTCATCATCATTTGGCCTTCTATTAGTCGACAACTAACAGACTAGCACAACACCAATATCGACATTTGGCCAAATTACAACCTAACAAATGTCAATTTAGTCTCATCAATTGTTACACAATTCACATTTTAAATAAAATGATATAAAATAACAACAAAACTCAAACGAAACGGTGAAACCTTATTGCATTGATTAACATGTTTAAAGGATAATTTGTATTGTATTATTTGGATTACTGTTTTCATCGAGTGTTGAATTACAATCATTTCTATTCAAGATATATTCTACTCATTTAATTATTTGTTAAAGTAAGTTAGTACTTACAAAATGTAATATAAACCCTGTGTATTACTTTATTGCAGGTCAATATATTTTTAATTATGAAAATTGCTATGAAATGCATAGAAGTGAAATTTGGTACACTGGAAGAACATAAGGTTTCTTATTGGATTTGTTACTCAGCCAAGGCGACGACATCCTACCTTAAGTAAGTAGGTATTAGTGGAGAAAATTTGATGACATGGACACCTTGTTCTCCAGATATAAACCCAATTGAGCAGCTCTAGTCAAGTTTATGAAAGAGGTGTTCAATTTTCGTCAAAGGATGAACGTTGGAAGTTTCTTATAGCATCACATCATCTCAAATCCGTTGACAAAAGAATATTCAAAGTGATTTTGAAGCATGGGAGTTATGTTGATAAATAAATATTCCCTTAAACAAAATAATGTGAAATTCATTCTTGTTTTTGGTTAATATTGTTACTGGATTTGTTCTTTGTTTCATATGAATAGAAATATGAAGTTAGAATATTGTCTTATTACCGAAAATATACATTTTAAAACACTTGCAATAAAACACGTAAATTACAAGAAAATAAGAAAACAGCATAATTTTTTAAAATATTTGTTCAAATTGGACAAAAACAAGGGAAACGAGGCACCTTGTTATGCTCTTCCAGTGTTGTACCAAAATTCACTTCTCTGTATTTTATAGTAATTTCAAAATTAAAAAAATACTGACCTGCAATAAAGCGATACACAGGGTTTATATATAACTTTTATTGATCTCTCTGTCTCTGTCTCTCTTTCTCTCTCTCTCTCTCTCTCTCTCTATATATATATATATATACACTAGCTGTACCCTGCCACGCATTGCTGTGGCTCAAATTGGCGCAATGGAAAAAGTTCCAAAATGAGAAAATGCATGTTTCTTATCGGTTAAATTTCCCATTTCATATGGGTGCACAGTTTTTGCTGTTCCATTTTCTTAGCTGATATAGAGATGTTTTTGGTTTTGTGACTCTTGAACACGTAACATAAATTTCCATGTGAAAAAACAGTCAGTGTGTAACTGTGAGACCCACAATTGTAAAGATTGTTCCCTGTGCTTTGTTGATGGTTATTGCAAATGACAATAAAATTGGAAAGTGCAATTTCCTAAAGTGTAATGATGTATCCGGTGGAATCATAGGAATGCATGGAATGAAGATATATTCACCTGTGAAAGGTCCTGTTAAGATTGTTGTTTCTATGATAATGTTTGTTAATTTTTTTACTGCAAGCCATGTGCCATTGCAAAGCTTGGATTGGTTTATATTTCACATGATAATTAGTATGCCAATTTTCATTTGCAGTACATGCGGAGGCATCCCTGGCAAATCTAGCTGTTGGACAATTAACCACTTTATCTCTTTCTACAACAGCTTCGATGGATTTGTATTTGACTACTTCAGTACGAATTTTATTAATAGCGTTATGTTCACGGACGTTTTTGTATTGAGCTGCAAGAATAGCTCGTTCACTCAGGCAAGCGGAATTCGTATAATTAATTTGAATATCTGGAAAACCTTTTTTTTTTGGACGTACCTGGCTCTTATATAGATAGAGAATAGCATCAGCAGTGAGATATCTACTGGATCGATAGAAAGATCCCACCATTTTTCCAGCGGCCTTGGCAACAGATTTGATGTACCTGTTCCATTTAAGATCAGGAGTAATGGTCAAGCCAAGAAGCTTGTCAAAACTTGAGGCCTCCTGAAGACGAGAGCCATTCATTTCAATTGATGCCAGATGTGGATCAGAATGTTGATGATGTAAAGAGAGAAGCTTGGTTTTAGATGCATAAAAAGTAACCAGCCACTCCTTACCCCATTGTACTACGTGTTCAAGATCAGAGGAGAGAGAATTGGAGAGAACTTGGTCGTTTACTGTCTTAGATGTGCTACCATAAATGGTAGTGTCGTCAGCATAGATGTCTACAAATGATGTAAGGATGTGATTTGGAAGATCATTAATATAGATCAGGAAAAGAGTTGGGCCCAGGATGGATCCCTGAGGGACACCGGCATTAATACTGTGAGCTTCTGATTTTTGCCCCTCAACTACTACTCTTATGAACCTATCAGAAAGAAATGATTTAATAATTGAGAAGACATTTCCAGCAATACCATAGCTAGAGATCTTATGAAGTAAACCTTTATGCCATACCCTATCAAAGGCCTTAGATATGTCAAGAGCAATTGCCCTAGAAAGGTTGCCTCCGTCGAGAGATTTGCTAATCCTATGAGATATAATTGTAAGTACATCAGCTGTAGATCTAGCAGAACGGAAACCATATTGAGGTTGCTTTTTTTAAGAAGGTTGAGATGGTTGATTACTTCTGTATTTAACACAGATTCCAGCAATTTACTCATGATGCACAGGAGACTTATTGGTCTGTACTGAGAGGGGAATGAGCGATCACCTGAATTCTTAAATACAGGGCATACTGATGAAATTTTCCAGGGAGATGGGAAACTATTCTCCTTAAGACAACGTTTAAACAGTTTTGTAAGTATGGGCGCTAGTTCAGGTTGAAGTTTTTTGAGTACTATAATTGGAATACCGTCAGGGCCAGTTGCTTTACTGGAATCAAGGTTTTTGATTAGCTTGGCAACATCACGTACAGATATACATATATCACATAGCGTGTTTTCTGATACAGGAGGAAATATTGGGGGTTGGCAGCCTTGATCGCAAAGAGTAGAATCAACTGCAAAGTTCTTGACAAAGAGTTTGGCTTTGTCTGATGCTGACGAGATTACCTCAGGTCCATTGATGATAGTTGGGATGGAGCACACGCTTCTGTTCAGGATTCTGTTTGCTATTTGCCAAAACTGGTGGGAACCAAGCCTCTGCTCAGCTACTTTGGACTTAACAGATTGAGCATACAACTCTCTTGCATTCTTTATTACTTTCTTACAATGGTTGCTGGCAGTCCTGAAAGCGGCTTTAGTTTCCATACATCTATTACGTTGGAAACAGTGGAAAAAGTGATTTCTGTGCGCAATGGCAGCAGCACATTCTGGAGAGAACCATGGCTGGCTGGTAGGTTTTTGCTGAAGCTTTTTCGAGGGTATGAAACGGTCAATACCTACAATTAACCATTCCGTCAGGTCTAATACTATAGAGGACACATCCTTTTTAAACATGGAATGCAGAGGTAGATCAGATATAAATGTACGGAAGCTATCCCAGTCAGCCTTAGTGTATCGATATACTGTACGATGGAGAGGTACGTCTGGGGACTTATTACATTTCATTTTTATCTTAATTGATACAACAGAGTGGTCGGAAGATCCAAGAGGCGACAGAACAGAAACTGAACATAGTTCAGGGCAAGTTGTGAGAAAAAGGTCTAGTAGGCTCGCATACTGGCCGTCATTGTCGGGCACACGAGTGGGTTCCTGAACAATCTGAGTGAGGTCATAGGCAATGGAGAAATCATGACAGAACCTCCCCTCATCATCGGTCTTGTTAGAGTGGGTCAACCATTCGACGTTGTGAACATTGAAGTCACCACATACGTGAATGTTAGCTGAAGGATAAGCAGATAGGACTTGGTCAATTTTCTCAGATATGCTTTGAAAGATAGTAACTCCGCTGTTATGGGGGCGATAGAGAGTAAATATAAATGCCGTAGTGTGTGCTAAAGCAATCCGGAAGCACATATAGGGTAAGTTAGGATCTTCCCTGGAGATGTCCCTACCACATGGAAAGCCATCTTTTATATAGGCACATATTCCATGACCATGGCGATCTTGGCGGTCAGATTTAGAAGTTAAGTTAGAGTATCCTTTAATTGCGAACTCTTCTAGGGAAATAGCCTGTCCAATGCCAGTTTCACTTAAAAATAAAAGGTCTGGTTTAGTCTCCTGGAAGGTTAGAACGTAGACCCCTGGTGTTGGAGAAGGAGACATGGTAGTAGGGGTCTACGTTCGAAGTTGGAGAACCGGGTTTAATCGTGTATTTTTTCTTGAAACTTTCATGATGAATTTTTGGAATTTGTGGACTATTAGAGTTGTTAGTTTTTTTAGAGTTGCTTGGTATCTGGACGCGAGTTGTTAGTGGATGTATCGTTATTGTGATCTTCTAAATATTCTTTTAATCTATATAATGTATATATTGATACAATTTTAGTTGAAGACAATAGAATTTTTCGTTTTGTCATATATTTAATTACTTTCTTGACTCGGCGAGTAAGGTTCCTGCTTTCGTAGAGCACGGATCCGACAGTGCTTTCTTATGTACTTCTGATCATAGTGATCGCATACAGGAGTTGTTATTTTTCTATGCACTGTGCTGTTGTTTCCATGGTAGTTTTAGCGGAAAAAGGAGAAAACAAGTTTAATTGAATTTGCTGCTTGTATTGGTGTATTAATACTTTATATTATTTTATTAGGTTATTTTTATGATATGCGGTTGTATATTTATATATTTATATTTGTTTTCTTTTTAATTTAATGATGGCAAAGCTTTAAAATATTAATATCAATATTTTCCATGATTAAATTACAAAAATAAAAATAAATCATAAATATACAACCACATATAAAATCAATATAATAAATAAAAACAATAAATACACAAAGACAGCTTAATTATACCGGCTTTTTATTCTTTTTCCTATCAAATTACTAAGAAAATAATAATAAAAAACATAAGTATAAGTGGAAAGAAAAAAAAAAGCTCCTGAAAATGATCCAAAATGTTTGAGATCACCGATAAAAAGACCCTCGGATCCACACTTCACGAATTACCACCAGAAACCTATAAACTTGCTCTCTGTATAGAGACGGTGATTAAAAAACATTACGACACGAGAAAATTTTGTTTTCTGATCTGTATCAGTAAAAATTTGACGCTTCTCTCTCTATATATATCTTTTTTTCTCTTTTATCTCTCTCTCTCTCTCTCTCTCTCTCTCTCTATATATATATATATATATATATATATATATATATATACATATATATATATATATATATATATATATATATATATATATATATATATATATATACGAACACGTTCCTCTCATACCATTTTAGTGGCTCCTGTATTCTTTATGATAAATACATATATTTTATACACTTAACATTACTTGTAGTTTCTTTCATTTGTAACTCCTAGCACGGATCTACAACAACTGGCCGACGAGGACGATTCAAGAACTTGCCGGATCAATCTACAGTAATTGCTAACAACAACTGAATGACGAACATTCGGACAACGAATTCACTCTAAAAAACAGTCATTGGAAGACAGCATTTGACGACCAAAGGATTCAAGAAAAAACAACACACACGGTTATTCGAAATAATTTTTTCTTACACTCGGGGAAATTCGAAACGTCAGGAGTATTTTTTTTTTCAAAAGTTCGGTGAAGAACGAGAAAAACTACTTGTCTACGTTGGGTGGAAAAAACAACATTCGAGCATAAAAATCCACAAACACGGGATAAAGAACACTTCGAAAAAGGACAACAATTCTTGCCGGAAAAAAGAATTTAACAAATACGTCGTCAAAAAGCCTTATCTTGCTGTCAAAAAAGCTGCTAAACGTGTAAACTACGAGTTGAAATTGAACTCATAATTGCGTGGAGAATTATCACTATTGAATTAACGAGACCAAGTTTTCAGTAAGTACAAAAAAAACAACTTTTTCCATCCCTATAAAACGTAATGTTGAAAAAAGACTTTGTCGTTCTAAAAAGCATGTCTTGCTAGTACGTCGTATGGTTAAAAGGCATTAGCGTTGGAAAAAGAATTAAAAAAACTCCTGCAAAAGTAAATGATAGTATATTTTATTTTATTGGCTAAAGCGAGTATTCACAAAAAAGTCGGAATTTAATCTGATTAAAATAAACTTTTCACTGGTTGAAGAAGAGAAAAAATAACTATTTCGCTAAGCACGACAAATAAAGTGTTAACGAGCGAAGGACATTGCTTTTCGCACAGAGATAAAAAAAAATAGCCAATATTAAATAAATACTATAAACTCTTTCACATATAAGTAACTTTTTCTTTTTCAGGAAAAAAGGAAAAAATGTGTAGGATCATCAAGGAATTGAACTCAGTACCTACACGTTACAAAAATTGAAAAATGACAAACGAAATCTACTGCTTTCTGTATAAATGCAAACGTCGAAGTATTTTCTCAGAAAAATTGCCACACGAGGAAATAAATATATAAAAGTAATATTCGTTAAATAACCAGGTACGAATTTTGTAAAGTTTTTTTTCTACAGAGTTGGTACCATAGGAAAAGTAAATCAACTCTAGAAGTGTAAGCCATTTTGAGTTTCAGAACAGTTTCAGATGGTTCGCTGTTACACACAAGTCCTGGGAGGTGACTTGTTTGTAGTAGACAGTTCCACAGAACAAAATATTCTTACAGTGTCCAAACCCGGGAAAAGAACATGTGAAATTGCTCCAGAGAAGGTTTAATATTTATGAAGCAATTCTGGTTTCTGATTGGTTGGTAGCAGAACGTGAATTAATTTGATTCGTCAGTTCTTAGCAGCATCGTTTATAAATAGAATCGTCCGACTGTGTGGGATCATACCTCATTACCAGTCCAAAATATTGCAACATCAACGAATTGGGTTGTTTCTGAAAAAACTCATTTTGTCATATGAAGTAATCCCATACCGTCCCCCCCAAAAGAAAATGAGCGATTTTGCAAAACAAATTTTGGAACTTGTGAAATTCCAACAAAGCCAACAATTAAAATTTGGAAAAAGGTTCAGAGAAGAGAAATTGGCAATACAAGAGAAACAATTGGCAATGCAGAAACAACGACGAAATGCAACTGATAATTAAAAAAAAAACAGATGGAAAAGAAACAATTAAATTTGATGAAATATCTCGAAGAAAAACAAGAAAGGGGAAAAAGGAAATGAATGAACGAATATTGGAATTGAAAAAATTTAACGCAACAAAACCAGTCAGATAAAAAAAATGGATTTGATAACGCAAGTTTTCGTGAATAAGGACAGCGGAGAAGAAACCAGCACGGCTTTGCCTAAAATGCGATATGGTCAGCAATTGATACATTTCACTATGCTACTGATATAGGCCTAACGTTTGAGGCATATTTCAGAAAATTTGAAGAGCTTTTTAAAATTGATTGCAGTGCATGGACGGATCAAAAGTAGGTTCGTTTATTGCTATGGAAGTTAGGTACATCCGAACATAACACATTTGTAGACTTTATTTTACCAAGAAAAATGAACGAATTTGACGAGACAGTCAAACTATTAATGGAGTTATACTGTACAAAAAGAAGCATTTTTCATTAAAGATAGAAATGCATGAATCTTACACGTAAAGAGAGTCAGGACTATACAACATTTGCGTCTATAGTTAATAAGCACTGTGACGATTTAAATTGTCGTCATTAACGGCGGGCAAGTGCTTAATATTAACACAAGGTTTGATAGCCACAACAGACACCGATATAAGACGTCGTACTCTAAATAAATTGGAATTAGCACCTGATTTCACACTTCAGAAACTGGCTGAAGATTGTCAGCGATTCGTGGCAATGAGGGAAGATTCCCGAAACATAGAGAAAGCAGGTATCGCTCACATTAAAAAAATTCGCTTCAAAAATAAAGGATACCGGCCGCCAACAATTACCAACGAAGAGGCAAAAAGAACCCTTCAAAATTATCAAGGTGGACAAAATTCTAGGACCCATTTGTAGCAAATGTGGAGGACCTCATGGGTACAATGCATGTCAATACCAAAGGAAAATAACATGTGACCTATGCAAGCGAGCAGGGCACAAGGCCTCATATTGCAGGGCAAAAACGAGCTACGTAAAAACTGCAAAAATGGACCCCTCAACAACAGAGAACATGAGAAAATGTGTTACGGTGAGAATCAGAAATAAAGAAGTAAAACTGCAACTCGATTCAGGGTCGGATTTATCAATTATAAATTTTCAAACGTGGAAGAGAATAGGACAGCCCACGATGACAAAGACGAATAAAGTCGCAAGATCCGTGACTGGTGAAAAAATAAATTTTGAGGGTGAGGTAGTTATTAATGTGTCACTAAAAAGAACGACAAGAAAGCTAAAAATTTTCGTTCTAAGGAACGCAACGAACTTATTCGGGACCGATTGGATTCAGGAATTTGAATTATGGGACTCACCAATGAGTGATTTTTGTCACAAAGTCGAAAATGTAACGGCCGAAGACAACAAACTCAAAAAAGATCTCCAAAAATCTTTCCCAAGTGTTTTCTCCGAAAAGCTTGGATGCTGCACAAAAATAAAAGCGAAATTCGAATTGCTGGACGAAGCAAAACTAATATTCAAAAAGCCACGGAGCATACCGTTCGCTTCAAGGGAAAAAATTGAAAAAGAATTGGAAAGACTAGTTAACACTGGGATTTTAACCCCTATTAACTATAGTGAGTGGGCAGCCCCCACCGTATACATGAAAAAAAAATCTAAAGAGATTAGGGGATGCACGGACTTTTCGACCGGATTGAATGCAGCACTCAAGGACCATCACTACCCACTACCAAACCCAGACGAAATATTCGCTAAGTTAAATGGCGAAAAATATTTTTCCAAAATAGACTGAAGCGAGGCGTACCTACAAATACCAGTAGAGGAAGATAGCTCGAAACTTTTGTGTATCTCAACGCACAAAGGACTTTATAAATTCAATAGATTAGCATTTGGTATAAAAATAGCACCTGCAATTTTTCAACAGGTAATTGATACTTTGCTTAGCGGTTTGGATTTTGCAATAGGCTATCTGGACGATATTCTTATGCGTAGTCAAAATGCTGAACAACATAGAGATCATTTATTTCAAGTGTTTGATAGAATAAAAGAATACGGCTTCACATTGAAAGAAGCAAAATGCGAATTTTCATTTGTAACAAATTAAATACCTGGGTCATATCATAGATAAGGACGGGAGGAAACCCGATCCAAACAGGACCACAGCTATAAAAGACATGTCAGAACCTTATAATGTAACTACATTGCAGAGTTTTTTTTTTAGGGCTCGCGAACAATTATCAAACGTTCATTAAGAACATGCATGAATTGCGTGCGCCATTGAATGTACTATTAAAAAGGGCAAAAAATGATACTGGACGCCTGAGTGCCAGGCAGCGTTTAAGAAATTAAAAGATGTATTAACGTCACATATATCCCTGACTCATTTCAATCCGAAACAAGAGATTATTGTCGCAACTGACGCAAGTTCTTATGGGATCAGGGCGTGCATTCTATACAAGATGCTTGATGGGTCCACTAAGCCAATCGCCCATGCATCAAGAACTTTACTTCCTGCCGAGAAGAATTACTCCCAAATCGAAAAGGAAGCACCGGGAATCATATTCGGTGTACAAAATTCCACTGATTTTTACATGGTCGTAAATTTAAATTACAAACTGACTATAAGCCGCTTATAACCATCTTTGGCTCTAAAAAAGGTCTGCCAACTTACACAGTCAACAGACTGCAAAGATGGGCTACTATTCTACTGAATGACGATTTCTGTATGGAATATTTTACATCTGCGAAGTTATGCAAATGATTGTCACGATTAATCCTGAAATCAAGGGAACCGCTGGAAACACAGTAATAGCGTCACTACAAAGTGAAAAGGACTATACACAAATACTATGTAATACGATTAAGGAACTGCCAGTCACTTTGGAAGATATAATAAGGGAGGCTGAAGAAGATAGTTTCATCAAAGAAATGAAACAAAAAATCCATTCGGATGAATCCGCGGTGGAGGCTTATTCTATAGGCAGTGAGGTACTGTTGTACTGAGAACGAGTAGTAATTCCAGTAATTCTAAAGGATTTTCATACGGGGCACCCTGGAACTATGTGAATGAAGAGCCTCATGAGGTGCTACATTTGCTGGAAGAGTATGGACACTGATATAGAAGGCACAGTAAAGTCATGTAAGGGATGCGCATTGGCTGCAAAAGCGCCCCCAATACAATTTAGCCCGTGGCCTAAAGTGGACCACCCTATGGCAAAGAATACACGTAGATTATGCAGGCCCATTGGATGGAAACTATTATTTAATAGTGGTAGACATTTTTTCAAAATGGCCTGAGGTATTTCGATGTAAAAGTCCAGCAATGGTTTTTACAATCAGTGCTCTTCATGAATTGTACACTAGGTTTGGTGTGGTTTATTGTTTAATGTCGGACAATGGCACACAATTTACTTCAGCAGATTTTAAAAGCTTCTGCGAGAATTTATAGGTTAACCACATAACGACACCAACCTATCATCCCCGTCGAACAGTCAGGCAGAGAGGTTTGTAGACACACTGAAAAGAGCCCTGAAGGCTAAAGGAACGCCCTTAGAAAAGGCGCTACAACAGTTTTACAACTTTTGCCAAAACAGGTGAAGCCGCAAAATACTATGGTTCCTAAAAAGAGGTATTTACCTGGTGGAAAGGTATTTTTCCAGGTACACAAAAATAATAGTAGGATGTGGGAACTAGGAAAGGTCCAGAAAAGGATTGGGCGGATGGTCTACATTACTGAAGGTCCAAGACTTACGCGCAGAAGCATTTAAACCAAATTCGGAAAATTATAACAGATGACGAAAGACAACCTCTTGCTGAACAAGAAGTAATGGACCAGATATATGACACGTTCGACTTGGTAACACCACAAGCAGCCGCACAACGCTGGTCCTTCAGGAAAAGGAAAATGACCGACCCGATAGAGATCAAACCCCCGAAAAAAGAGCTATATGATCATCCTAGGGGAATGAAAAGCTCGGGAGTGGAATGTTGTGGGGCACAAATCACCTCTATTTGAGAACTAAGTGGAATCAACCAGTCCTATGAATACCACTGGTTTCAGAGACTAAATGGAAACATTCATACCATGTTTAACCGCATGCTACGAACACGTTCCTCTCATATCACTTTAGTGGCTCCTGTATTCTTTATGATAAATACATATTATATTTTATACACTTTACACTACTTGTGGTTTCTTTCATTTGTAACCCCTAGCACGGGTCGACCACAATATATATATATATATATATATATATATATATATATATATATATATATATATATATATATATATATATATATATATAGTCATCCACATACAGTACTGTTTCGCTGTTTAGAGGCTGGTTTATATCGGTTGATAAATTAGGAAATAATCATAACGGAATAAGAAATAATTTTTTTTTATCTCTTAGGGAACGCCTACGGCGAACAGTGAATTTAAATTCAATAAAAAAAATAATAACAAATAAACGAACGCACTAGCGTTCGTGGCGTACACACACACCCCTCCCTCCCTCCCTCCCTCCCTCCCTCTGAAAATGCAATGCGCGAGAGAGCCCACTATCAGCGAAACTGATGAAAAGGGAAGAGAGAGAAAGAAAAAGTGAAATCAACGCGGACGAAAAAAAAAAGCAGTTTTGAACTGAGGGTTCTTTTTAACGGTGATAAACGATAGCGTTCGTATAAAAATATTAAGAGGCAAGAAAAAAAAAATAGAACAGAAAAAGAGACAGAGAACGTTGTCAAATGAACCGGTTATTTTGTTTACGTTTGAGCGAATAATGAATAAAAAAAAAATAACAAAAACTCGCTATGAGCCGGTGATGCTTAGGAATGCCCAAAGCGCAGCGTAAACAGATTTCCCTGAAATAAACGGGAGTTGAATTCTTTCGGCCGAGAATGGACACCATGGAAAGTTCACGGCGAAAATATTAAAGATTAAGAAGAAGAGGATTGCAACGAGCAAAAATATCGTCATGTTGACGGATGTCCCCATCCAAGAAGTTACCAAACAGGAAAAATCTCGCGAATGATGAACTTTGCGGAGACATTATGAAACACGAAAGTCCAACTGGATAAAGTTAAGTGACTATTATGATTTCCCCATCCCGATATCCCCGCTCCTTGTCCTTGGCCGAACTGTCATACCATAATGGAAATGGTATATATACATTTTCTCTTATATTATTTTTTTTGTTTGTCACCTTGTTTTCTTTTCTTTCTTTTATGATGTTTCCTTTTTTTATCATCTGACCTCACCCCAACCTATTGCGGTGTGATATTAAATTTAAGGATGTTGAATAAAATTCGTGTTTTAAGATTTTAGCGTTGTGCCATTCTTGCTTTGAGTTTGAATCGTTCGGAACAAAATGTGCTGTGTCTATGACAACGTGTCAAATAGGTCACAAATCTTGGACGACACTTTACATGTCATTATTTTATTTTTATTTTTATATTGTGTTACAGACAACGTAGGGTGAAGCGCTGGCGCTGACCAGAGTCATAAGATTCTTACCAGGGGACATTCACACCGACTCAGCTTCATATCGGTCCATTACAATATATATATATATATATATATATATATATATATATATATATATATATATATATATATATATATATATATATATATTAACTAAAATATAAATATATATAAACATATATAAATATGGAATAAAAGATGAGGAATAAAAGTTATATCATCAATAAAGAAAAAATAAGAGGGTAAAACCTTTTAGGTTATAGTATTCCGATTGCCATGACCTAAAGATGCATCTCTCCCTTATTTTAACTTTTTGTTCATTTCTTTACACATAATAAATAGATATTATTCACTGAAGTTATTCTTTTCCTGTATATTCTATGCATTTTTGACTGAGATAAACTTTTTTTTATAATTCATTAATTCGTGAGATACTTGTCACATTTATAAATAGTGATTTATTTACAATAATTAATTCAGAGATAATATTAATTCCATTAGAATACATTTCTTATAAAACAAGTCAGCCATTTCACAAACAAAAAAAAACTACTTACAAACAACTAATTACAAGTAATTAAAAAAATATAATCTACTGATTAAATTATATCCACTATGAAGGTTTTCTGTTTCTCAGAAAACAAGTCAGCTATTTAAATTAAGTACTTTTTGGCCCTAAATTACTTTGGTTTTGATCAAGTATTATTAAAACTATATTTACTATACTCCTAGGGTATCTTGGATGGGGACATCTAGTTACTTGTAATTTTCTAGCATTTTTAATTTGGTGAATTTGAATATCTAAAAAATCTAAAAATATTTGAGCAATAAACATATTTTGACCCAAATATTGCATGCTGCACAGTTGGATACTTGCAGCAGCCACTAAAGATCTTATGTTTATAAATGTATTACAGCTTGCAGCAAGAATAAGCGGAACACGTTTGGCTTGGGGCAGTTCACATAACTTGGATATATATATATATATATATATATATATATATATATATATATATATATATATATATATGTGTGTGTGTGTGTGTGTGCGTGTGTATGTGTGTGTGTGTGTGTGTGTGTAACAGGGCGAACATTTTTATTTAGAAGAGGGAAGAAGAAAACCAATCTATGATGCTGAATATTTGCCAACAACCATAGGGAACCGTCTGAGTGTAATGGAAATGAAAATGCTCGCATTACTCTACTCAAACACATCACTAATGACAACATCCGTCGGCGATATGGAGTGGCACTAATCGTCAACACGTTCCATAAATCTCTATTGAGATGGTATGGTCATGTCGTGCGAGTCAACAATACTTTTGTCAAGGTAGCCAAGTGGACAAAAAACGACGTTGGCGCGACATACTTCATCAGGATTTGAAAATCGCTGATGTGCCTCCTGATACGGACAACACCTACATTAAAAGAAAAGACAAAATAACATCTGTGATATAATGTGATATGATGTGATATGATGTGATATAATGTGATATAATGTGATATGATGTAATATAATGTGATATGATGTGATATAATGTGATATAATGTGAAATAATGTGATATGATGTGAAATGATGTGGTATAATGTGATATAATGTGATATGATGTAATATAATGTGATATGATGTGATATAATGTGATATGATGTGATATGAATTGATATGATGTAATATAATGTGATATGATGTGATATAATGTGATATAATGTGATATGATGTGATATAATGTGATATGATGTGATATAATGTGATATAATGTGATATAATGTGATATAATGTGATATGATGTGATATAATGTGACATGATGTGATATAATGTGATATAATCTAATATGATGTGATATAATGTGATATGATGTGATATAATGTGATAGGATGCGATATAATGTAATATGATGTGATATCATGTGATATAAATTGATATGATGTAATATAATGTTATATAATGTGATATAATGTTATATGATGTTATATAATGTGATATAATTTCATAAAATGTGATATGATGTGATATGATGTGATATAATGTGACATGATGTAATATGATGTGATATAATGTTATATGATGTTATATAATGTGATATAATTTGATAAAATGTGATATAATGTGATATGATGTGATATAATGTGACATGATGTAATATGATGTGATATAATGTGATATAATGTGATATGATGTGATATGATGTGATATGAAAAGATATTATATGATAAGGTATGATGTGATATAATGTGATATGATGTGATATGATCTTATATAATGTGATATGATGTGATATGATGTGATATAATGTGATATGATGTGATATGATGTGATATAATGTAATATGATTTGATATGATGTGATATAATCTGATATAATGTGATATAATGTGATATTATGTGATATGATGTGACATAATGTGATATGAATTGATATGATGTGATATAATGTGATATAATCTTATACGATGTGAAATAATGTGATAAAATGTTATATGATGGGATATAATTTGATATAATTCGATATGATGTGATATGATGTGATATGATGTGATATGATGTGATATGATGTGATATGATGTGATATAATGTGATATGATGTAATATGATGTGATATAATGTTATATGATGTTATATAATTTGATAAAATGTGATATGATGTGATATGATGTGATATAATGTGACATGATGTAATATGATGTGATATAATGTGATATAATGTGATATAATGTGATATGATGTGATATAATGTGATATGAATTGATATGATGTGATATAAGTTGATATAATTGAATACGATGTGAAATAATGTGATAAAATGTGATATGATGTGATATAATTTGATATAATTCGATATGATGTGATATGATGTGATATGATGTGATATGATGATATATAATGTGATATGATGTGATATGATGTGATATAAATTGATATAGTGTGATATAATGTAATAAGATCTGATATAATGTGATATGATTTGATATGATGTGATATGCTGCGATATAATGTGATATGATATGATATGATATAATGTGATATGATGTGATATGATGTGATATGATGTGATATAATGTAATATGATGTGATATGATGTGATATAATGTAATATAATATGATATAATGTGATATGATGTGATATGATATGATAAAATGTGATATGATGATATATAATGTGATATGATGTGATATGAATTGATATAATGTGATATGATGTGATATGAATTGATATGATGTGACACGATGTGATATAATGTGATATAATGTGATATTATGTGATATGGAGTGATATGATGTGATATGATGTGATATAATGTGATATAATGTGATATAATGTTATATAATGTGATATACTACGTCATGATGTGATATGATGTGATATAATATGATATGATGTCATATGATGTGATATAATGTGATATGATGTGATATGATATGATACAATGTGATATGATGTGATATGATGTGATATGCTGTGATATAATTTAATATGATGTGATACGATGTGATATAATGGGATATAATGTGATATGATGTTATATGATGTGATATAATGTGATATGATGTGATATTATGTGATATGATGTGATATAATCTGATATAATGGGATATAATGGGATATAATGTGACATAATGTGATATAATGTGATATAATGTGATATGATGTTATATAATGTGATATGATGCGATGTGATGTGATATGATGTGATATTATGTGATGTAATGTGATATGATGTGATATACTGTGATATGATGTGATATGATGTGATATAATGTGATATGATGTGATATGCTTTGATATGAATTGATATGATGTGCTATAATATGATATGATTTGATATAATGTGATATGATGTAATATGATGTGATATAATGTGATATGATGTGATATAAATTAATATGATGTGATATGATCTGATATAATGTCATATGATGTGATATAATGTGATATGCTATGATATGACGTGATATAATGTTATATAATGTGATATAATGTGATATAATGTGATATGATGTGATATGATGTGATGTAATGTGATATGATGTGATATAAATTCATATGATGTGATATAATGTGATATGATGATATAATATGATTATATGCGGTAATATAATGTGATATGATGTTATATGAATTGATATGATGTGATATAATGTGATATGATGTGATATAATGTAATAAAATGTGATGTAATGTGATAAGAATTGATATGATGTGATATAATGTGATATGATGTGATATGATGTGATATTATGTGATATGATGTGATATGATGCGATATCATGTGATATATAGTGTCATATGGTGTGATATGAATTGATATGATGTGATATAACGTGATATAATGTTATATGATGTGATATATGGTAATATAATTTGATATAATGTGATATAATGTCATATGATGTGATATAATGTGATATGATGTGATATAATGTGATATGATGTGATATGATGTAATACAATGTGATATGCTGTGATATGATGTGATATAATGTTATATAATGTGATATAACGTGATATAATGTGATATGATGTGATGTAATTTGATATAATGTGATACAATGTTATATGATCTGATATAATGTGATATAATGTGATATGATGTGATATAATGGTATATATTGTGATATATTGTGAAATGATGTGATATAATTTGATATGATGTGATATGAATTGATATGATGCGACTTAATGTGATATGATGTTATACGATGTGATATGATGTGATATAATGTGATATAATGTGAAATAATGTGATATGATGTGGTATAATGTGATATAATGTGATATGATGTAATATAATATGATATGATGTGATATAATGTGATATGATGTGATATGAATTGATATGATGTGATATAATGTGATATGATGTTATATGATGTGATATGATGTTATATGATGTGATATGATGTGATATTATGGTATATGATGTTATACAAATTGACAGGATGTGATACAATGTTATATGATGTGATATGATCTGATAGAATGTGATATAATGTGATATAATTGATATGATGTGATATGATGTGATATAATGTGATATTATGTGATATAATGTGAGATAATGTGATATAATGTGATATGATGTGATATGATGTTATATGATGTGATATAATGTGATATGATGTGATATGAATTGATATGATGTGATATAATGTGATATGAATTGATATAATGTGATATGATGTTATATGATGTGATATAATATGATATTATCTGATATGAATTGATATGATGTGATATAATGTGATATAATGCGATATAATGTGATATGATGTGATATAATGTGATATCCTGTGATATGATGTGACGCAATGTGATATGATGTGATATAATGTGATATAATGTGATATAATGTAAAATAATGTGATATGATGTGATATAATGTTATATGATGTCATATGATGTGATATAATGTGATCTGATATTATATGAATTGATATGATGTGATATAATGTGATATAATGTGATATGATGTAATATAATGTGATATGATGTGATATGATGTGATATGATGTGATATAATGTGAGATAATGTTATATAATGTGACATGATGTGATATAATGTTATATGATGTGATATGATGTTATATGATGTGATATAATGTGATATAGTGTGATATAATCTTATATAATGTGATATAATGTGATATGATGTGACATGATGTGATATAATGTGATATAATGTTATATTATGTGATATGATTTGATAAGAATTGATATGATGATATAATGTGATATGATGTGATATGATTTGATATAATGTGATATGATGTTATATGATTTGATATGATGTGATATAATGTGATATGATGTGATATAATTTGATATTATTTGATATGATGGTATATAATGTGATATAATTTGGTATGATGTGATATGATGTGTTATAATGTGATATAATTATATAATTATATGAATTAGTATGATGTGATATAATGTTATATGATGTGATATAATGTGATATTATTTGATGAGAATTGATATAATAATATATATGTGATATTATGTGATATAATGTGATATAATTTTATATGATGTGATATGATTTGATAATGTGTTATATTATGTGATAAAAAGTTATATAATGTTATATAATGTGATATGATGTTATATGAATTGATATGATGTGATATAATGTGATATTATTTTATATGAATTGATATGATGTTATATAATGTGATATGATGTGATATAATGTGATATAATGTGATATGATGTGATATAATTTGATATAATGTGATATAATGTTATATGATCTGATATAATATGATATGATGTGCTATAATGTTATATAATGTGATATAATGTGATATTTTGTGATATGATGTGATATAATGTGATATGATGTCATATGATGTGATATAAGTTGATATAATTTGATATGATGTGATATAATGTTATATGATGTTATATGATGTGATATGATGTGATATAATGTGATTTTATGTGATATGAATTAATATGATGCGATATAATGTGATATGATTTGATATGATATGATATGATGTGATATTAATTTATATGATGCGATATAATGTGATATGATGTGATATTATGTGATATGATGTGATATTAGGTGATATAATGTGATATAATATGATATAATGTGATGTGATGTGATATAATGTGATATAATGTTACATGATGTGATATGATGCGATATACTGTGATATGATGTGCTATGATGTGATATAATGTGATATGATGTTTTATGATGTTATATGATGTGATATAATGTGATATGATGTGATATGAATTGATATGATGTGATATAATGTGATAAGATGTGATACGATGTGATATAATATGATATCATGTGATATGATATTATATGATGTGATGTAATGTGATATGATGTGATATGATGCGATATAATGTGATATAATATGATATGATATGATATAATATGATATAATGTGATATGATGTGATATGATGTGATATAATGTGATATAATGTGATATAATGTGATATAATGTGATATGATGGGGTATAATGCCATATGATATTATATGATATGAGATAATGTTGTATGATGTTAGATTATGTGATATGATGTTTTATGATGTTATATATTGTGATAGAATGTTATATTAATTGAAATGATGTAATATAATGTGATATTATGTGATATGATTTTATATAATATTATATGATGTTATATGATGTGATATAATGTGATGTAATGTTATATAATGTGATATGATGTTATATAATGTGATATGATGTGATATGATGTTATATAATTTGATATGATGTGATATTAATTGATATGATTTGATATAATGTTATATGATATGATGTGATGTGATATAATCTGATATAATGTGATATGAATTGATATGATGTGATATAATGTGATATGATGTTATATGATGTGATATAATGTGATATGATGTGATATGATGTGATATGATGTGATATAATGTGATATAATGTCATGTGATGTGATATGATGTGATATAATGTGATATGATGTGATATAATGTGATATAATGTTATATGATATGATATGATGTGATATAATATGATATGATGTGATATGAATTGATATGATATGATATAATATGATATGATGTGATAAAATTTTATATGATGTGATATGACATTATATAATGTGATATAATGTGATATGAATTTATATTATGTGGTCTAATGTGATATGATGTGATATAAGTTGATATGATGTGATATGATGTTATATAATGTGATATAAGGTGATATAATGTGATATGATGTAATATAATGTGATGTGATGTGGTATGATTTAATATAATGTGATATGATGTGATATAATTTGATATAATGTGATATTATGTGATATAATGTGATATGATGTGATATGATGTGATATGATGTGATATGATGTGGGACTATGCAAGAAAGAGTAAGAAATGAAGAAAACCGTGTAAATATTCAGCTTAAAATAATGATGTATGAGAGAAAAAAAGAAACAAAAATTATTTAAATGAAAAAATACACACAGGAATTGGAATCAAAATTCACAGATAATGTAACTGATTAATAGCATAAAATTATAAGTAAAGAATTACATGAGAAACCAATAAATAATTAAGAAAAAAACAGCTTACTCAGAACAACTGAGTTTAATTGTTTTTCAGAAAAATTAATTCCAAGCTCTTTGAACCAGAAAATCTTTCGATTATCGAAAAAAAACATATCTAATTTCAAAATAGATAAATAAATAAATAATTCATGAACCTTTTGGCAAAATTCCATAAAATTGTTGAGTAATAATTCTAATATATAACTAGAAATTTTGGAGGGCCCCTGTAATTTTCCTAATATGAAGTGACCATTTCCACTTATATAGTTGAGAGAATAAATTGAGTATTTTGAAACTTAGGAAAAATAGTTTTAAAATTGTTAGTTTCCAAGTTGTGTTTGGATTTCCAAATCTGTCTATGAAGTATTTAGTAGTAATCCGAGAAAAAATGGGATTCTTCCGTTTGTTGCTTTATCAGCAAAACAAGAAACGTATATGAAGAGAGAGAGAGAGAGAGAGAGAGAGAGAGAAAAATAGAGAGAGAGACAGAGAGAGAGAGAGAAGGGGGGAAAGAGAGTTAGTATAATTATAAAATGACTATATGGCTTCCGGATTTCAATTTTAAATTCATATCATTTTGTGATTTTAAAGATGGAGGAATAAAAATAGTGAATTAGGAAGAAAAAAAAATAATGTTGCATAGTGAAAATAGTGAATTAGGAAGAATATAAACATAATGTAACATAGTGAAAATAGTAAATTAGGAAGAAAATAAAAATAATGTAACATAGTGAAAATATTGAATTAGGAAGAAAATAAAAATAATGTAACATAGTGAAAATAGTAAATTAGGAAGAAAATAAAAATAATGTAACATAGTGAAAATATTGAATTAGGAAGAAAATAAAAATAATGTAACATAGTGAAAATAGTGAATTAGGAAGAAAATAAAAATAATGTAACATAGTGAAAATAGTGAATTAGAAAGAATATAAAAATAATGTAACATAGTGAAAATAGTGAATAAGGCAGAAAATAAAAATAATGTAACATAATGAAAATAGTGAATTAGGAAGAAAATAAAAATAATGTAACAAAGTGAAAATAGTGAATAAGGCAGAAAATAAAAATAATGTAACATAGTGAAAATAATGAATAAGGCAGAAAATAAAAATAATGTAACATAGTTAAAATAGTGAATTAGGAAGAAAATAAAAATAATGTCACATAGTGAAAATAGTGAATAAGGAAGAAAATAAAAATAATGTAACATGGTGAAAATAGTGAATAAGGCAGAAAATAAAAATAATGTAACATAGTGAAAATAGTGAATTAGGAAGAAAATAAAAATAATGTAACATAGTGAAAATAGTGAATAAGGCAGAAAATAAAAATAAGTTAACATAATGAAAATAGTGAATAAGGAAGAAAATAAAATAATGTAACATAGTGAAAATAGTGAATAAGGCAGAAAATAAAAATAATTTAACATAGTGAAAATAGTGAATTAGGAAGAAAATAAAAATAATGTAACATAGTGAAAATAGTGTATAAGGCAGGAAATAAAAATAATGTAACATAATGAAAATATTGAATTAGGAAGAAAATAAAAATAATGTAACATAGTGAAAATAGTGAATAAGGCAGAAAATAAAAATAATGTCACATAGTGAAAATAGTGAATTAGGAAGAAAATAAAAATAATGTAACATAATGAAAATAGTTAATTAGGAAGAAAATAAAAATAATGTAACATAGTTAAAATAGTGAATAAGACAGAAAATAAAAATAATGTAACATAGTGAAAATAGTGTATAAGGCAGAAAATAAAAATAATGTCACATAGTGAAAATAGTGAATTAGGAAGAAAATAAAAATAATGTCACATAATGAAAATAGTGAATTAGGAAGAAAATATTAATAATGTGACATAGTGAAAATAGTGAATAAGGGAGAAAATAAAAATAATGTAACATAATGAAAATAATGAATTAGGAAGAAAATAAAAATAATGTAACATAGTGAAACTAGTGAATAAGGCAGAAAAAAATAATGTAACATAGTGAAAATACTGAATTAGGCTGAAAATAAAAATAATAAAACATAATGAAAATAGTTAATTAGGAAGAAAATAAAAATAATGTAACATAGTGAAAATAGTGAATAAGGCAGAAAATAAAAATGATGTAACATAATGAAAATAGTGAATAAGGCAGAAAATAAAAATAATGTAACATAGTTCAAATATTGAATAAGACAGAAAATAAAAATAATGTAACATAATGAAAATAGTGAATAAGGCAGAAAATAAAAATAATGTAACATAGTTCAAATATTGAATTAGACAGAAAATAAAAATAATGTAACATAATGAAAATAGTGAAGAAGGCAGAAAATAAAAATAATGTAATATAGTGAAAATAGTGAATAAGGCAGAAAATAAAAATAATGTAACATAATGAAAATAGTGAATAAGGCAGAAAATAAAAATAATGTAACACAGTGAAAATGGTAAATTAGGAAGAAAATAAAAATAATGTCACATAGTGAAAATAGTGAATAAGGAAGCAAATAAAATAATGTAACATAGTGAAAATAGTGAATAAGGCAGAAAATAAAAATAATGTAACATAGTGAAAATAGTGAATAAGGCAGAAAATAAAAATGATGTAACATAATGAAAATAGTGAATAAGGCAGAAAATAAAAATAATGTAACATAGTTCAAATATTGAATAAGACAGAAAATAAAAATAATGTAACATAATGAAAATAGTGAATAAGGCAGAAAATAAAAATAATGTAACATAGTTCAAATATTGAATAAGACAGAAAATAAAAATAATGTAACATAATGAAAATAGTGAATAAGGCAGAAAATAGAAATAATGTAATATAGTGAACATAGTGAATAAGGCAGAAAATAAAAATAATGTAACATAATGAAAATAGTGAATTACGCAGAAAATAAAAATAATGTAACATAGTGAAAATAGTAAATAAGGCAGAAAATAAAAATAATGTAATATAGTGAAAATAGTGACTAAGGAAGAAAATAAAAATAATGTAATATAGTGAAAATAGTGAATAAGGCAGAAAACGAAAATAATGTAACATAGTGAAAAAAGTGAATTAGGAAGAAAATAATAATAATGTAACATAGTGAAAATAGTGAATTAGGAAGAAAATAAAAATAATGTAACATAATGAAAATAGTGCATTAGGAAGAAAATAAAATAATGTACCATAGTGAAAATAGTGAATTAGGAAGAAAATAAAAATAATGTAACATAGTGAAAATAGTGAATTAGGAAGAAAATAAAAATAATGTCACATAGTGAAAATAGTGAATAAGGCAGACAATAAAAATAATGTAACATAATGAAAATAGGTAATTAGGAAGAAAATAAAAATAATGAAACATAGTGAAAATAGTGAATTAGGAAGAAAATAAAAATAATGTAACATAGTGAAAATAGTGAACAAGGCAGAACATAAAAATAATGTAACATAATGAAAATAGTGAATAAGGCAGAAAATAAAAATAATGTAACATAATGAAAATAATGAATAAGGCAGAAAATAAAAATAATGTAACATAATGAAAATAGTGAATAAGGCAGAAAATAAAAATAATGTAACATAGTGAAAATAGTGTATAAGGCAGAAAATAAAAATAATGTCACATAGTGAAAATAGTGAATCAGGAAGAAAATAAAAATAATGTAACATAATGAAAATAGTGAATAAGGAAGAAAATAAAAATAATGTAACATAGTGAAAATAGTGAATAAAGAAGAAAAAAAAATAATGTAACATAATGAAAATAGTGAATTAGGAAGAAAATAAAAATAATGTAACATAGTGAAAATACTGTATAAGGTAGAAAATAAAAATAATGTAACATAGTGAACATAGTGAATTAGGGAGACAATAAAAATAATGTAACATAGTGAAAATAGTGAATAAGGCAGAAAATAAAAACAATGTAACATAATGAAAATAGTGAATTAGGAAGAAAATAAAAAAATGTAACATAGTGAAAATAGTGAATAAGGCAGAAAATAAAAATAATGTAACATTGTGAAAATAGTGAATTAGGAAGAAAATAAAAATAATGTAACATAGTGAAAATAGTGAATTAGGAAGAAAATAAAAATAATGTCACATAGTGAAAATAATGAATAATGCAGAAAATAAAAATAATGTAACATAGTGAAAATAGTGAATAAGGCAGAAAATAAAAATAATGTAACACAGTGAAAATAGTAAATTAGGAAGAAAATAAAAATAATGTCACATAGTGAAAATAGTGAATAAGGAAGAAATAAAATAATGTAACATAGTGAAAATACTGAATAAGGCAGAAAATAAAAATAATGTAACATAGTGAAAATAGTGTATAAGGCAGAAAATAAAAACAATGTCACATAGTTAAAATACTGAATTAGGAAGAAAATAAAAATAATGTAACATAATGAAAATAGTTAATTAGGAAGAAAATAAAAATAATGTAACATAATTAAAATAGTGAATAAGGCAGACAATAAAAATAATGTAACATAATGAAAATAGTGAATTAGGCAGAAAGTTAAAATAATGTAACATAGTGAAACACGTTAATAAGGCAGAAAATAAAAAACATGTCACATAGTGGAAATAGGGAATTCGGCAGAAAATAAAAATAATGTAACATAATGAAAGTAGGTAATACGGAAGAAAATAAAAATAATGTAACATAATGAAAATAGTGAATAAGGCAGAAAATAAAAATAATGTAACATAGTGAAAATAGTGAATAAGGCAGAAAATAAAAATAATGTAACATAGTGAAAATAGTGAATAAGGCAGAAAATAAAAATAATGTAACATAGTGAAAATAGTGAATTAGGAAGAAAATAAAAATAATGTAACATAGTGAAAATAGTGAATAAGGAAGAAAATAAAAATAATTTAACATAATTAAAATAGTGAATAAGGCAGAAAACAAATAATGTAACATAGTGAAAATAATGAATAAGGCAGAAAATAAAAATAATGTAACATAGTGAAAATAGTGAATTAGGAAGAAAATAAAAATAATGTAACATAGTGAAAATAGTGAATAAGGAAGAAAATAAAAATAATGTAACATGGTGAAAATAGTGAATAAGGCAGAAAATAAAAATAATGTAACATAGTGAAAATAGTGAATTAGGAAGAAAATAAAAATAATGTAACATAGTGAAAATAGTGGATAAGGCAGCAAATAAAAATAATGTAACATAATGAAAATAGTGAATAAGGCAGAAAATAAAATAATGTAACATAGTGAAAATAATGAATAAGGCAGAAAATAAAAATAATGTAACAGTGAAAATAGTGAATTAGGAAGAAAATAAAAATAATGTCACATAGTGAAAATAGTGAATAAGGAAGAAAATAAAAATAATGTCACGTAGTGAAAATAGTGAATAAGGCAGAAAATAAAAATAATGTAACATAGTGAAAATAGTCTATAAGGCAGAAAATAAAAATAATGTCACATCGTGAAAATAGTGAATTAGGAAGAAAATAAAAATAATGTAACATAATGAAAATAGTTAATTAGGAAGAAAATAAAAATAATGTAACATAATGAAAATAGTGAATCAGGCAGAAAATAAAAATAATGTAACATAGTGAAAATAGTGAATTAGGAAGAAAACAAAATAATGTAACATAGTGAACATAGTGAATAAGGCAGAAAATAAAAATAATGTAACATAGTCAGAATAGTGTATTAGGAAGAAAATAAAACTAATGTAACATAGTGAAAATAGTGAATAAGGAAGAAAATAAAAATAATGTAACATAGTGAAAATAGTAAATTAGGAAGAAAATAAAAATATTGTCACATAGGTAAAATTGTAAATAAGGAAGAAAATAAAAATAATGTAACATAGTGAAAATAGTGAATAAGACAGAAAATAAAAATAATGTAACATAGTGAAAATAGTGAATAAGGCAAAAAATAAAAATAATGTAACATAGTGAAAATAGTTTATAAGGCAGAAAATAAAAATAATGTCACATAGTGAAAATAGTGAATTAGGAAGAAAATAAAAATAATGTTACATAGTTAAAATAGTGAATAAAGATGAAAATAAAAATAATATAACATAATGAAAATAGTGAATAGGGCAGAAAATAAAAATAATGTAACATAGTGAAAATAGTGAATTAGGCAGAAAATAAAAATAATGTAACATAGTGAAAATAGTGAATAAGACAGGAAATAAAAATAATGTAACATAGTGAAAATAGTGAATTAGGAAGAAAATAAAAATAATGTTACATAGTTAAAATAGTGAATAAAGAAGAAAATAAAAATAATGTAACATAATGAAAATAGTGAATAGGGCAGAAAATAAAAATAATGTAACATAGTGAAAATAGTGAATAAGGCAGAAAATAAAAATAATGTTACATAGTGAAAATAGGTAATTCGGAAGAAAATAAAAATAATGTAACATAGTGAAAATAGTGAATAAGGCAGAAAATAAAAATAATGTAACATAATGAAAATAGGGAATAGAGCAGACAATAAAAATAATGTAAAATAGTGAAAATACTGAATAAGGCAGAAAATAAACATAATGTAACATGATGAAAATAGTGAATAAGGCAGAAAATAAAAATAATGTAACATAGTGAAAATAGTGAATAAGGCAGAAAATAAAAATAATGTAACATAGTGAAAATAGTGAATAAGGCAGAAAATAAAAATAATGTAATATAGTGAAAATAGTCAATTAGGAAGAAAATAAAAATAATAAAACATAGTGAAAATAGGGAATAAGGAAGAAAATAAAAATAATTTAACATAATGAAAATAGTGAATAAGGCAGAAAATAAAATAATGTAACATAGTGAAAATAATGAATAAGGCAGAAAATAAAACTAATGTAACATAGTGAAAATAGTGAATTAGGAAGAAAATAAAAATAATGTCACATAGTGGAAATAGTGAATAAGGAAGAAAATAAAAATAATGTAACATAGTGAAAATAGTGAATAAGGCAGGAAATAAAAATAATGTAACATAATGAAAATAGTGAATTAGGAAGAAAATAAAAATAATGTAACATAGTGAAAATAGTGAATAAGGAAGAAAATAAAAATAATGTCACATAGTGAAAATAGTGAATAAGGCAGAAAATAAAAATAATGTAACATAGTGAACATAGTGTATAAGGCAGAAAATAAAAATAATGTAACATAGTGAAAATAGTGAATAAAGAAGAAAAAAAAATAATGTAACATAATGAAAATAGTGAATTAGGAAGAAAATAAAAATAATGTAACATAGTGAAAATACTGTATAAGGTAGAAAATAAAAATAATGTAACATAGTGAACATAGTGAATTAGGGAGAAAATAAAAATAATGTAACATAGTGAAAATAGTGAATAAGGCAGAAAATAAAAACAATGTAACATAATTAAAATAGTGAATTAGGAAGAAAATAAAAAAATGTAACATAGTGAAAATAGTGAATAAGACAGAAAATAAAAATAATGTAACATTGTGAAAATAGTGAATTAGGAAGAAAATAAAAATAATGTAACATAGTGAAAATAGTGAATTAGGAAGAAAATAAAAATAATGTCACATAGTGAAAATAATGAATAATGCAGAAAATAAAAATAATGTAACATAGTGAAAATAGTGAATAAGGCAGAAAATAAAAATAATGTAACACAGTGAAAATAGTAAATTAGGAAGAAAATAAAAATAATGTCACATAGTGAAAATAGTGAATAAGGAAGAAATAAAATAATGTAACATAGTGAAAATACTGAATAAGGCAGAAAATAAAAATAATGTAACATAGTGAAAATAGTGTATAAGGCAGAAAATAAAAACAATGTCACATAGTTAAAATACTGAATTAGGAAGAAAATAAAAATAATGTAACATAATGAAAATAGTTAATTAGGAAGAAAATAAAAATAATGTAACATAATTAAAATAGTGAATAAGGCAGACAATAAAAATAATGTAACATAATGAAAATAGTGAATTAGGCAGAAAGTTAAAATAATGTAACATAGTGAAACACGTTAATAAGGCAGAAAATAAAAAACATGTCACATAGTGGAAATAGGGAATTCGGCAGAAAATAAAAATAATGTAACATAATGAAAGTAGGTAATACGGAAGAAAATAAAAATAATGTAACATAATGAAAATAGTGAATAAGGCAGAAAATAAAAATAATGTAACATAGTGAAAATAGTGAATAAGGCAGAAAATAAAAATAATGTAACATAGTGAAAATAGTGAATAAGGCAGAAAATAAAAATAATGTAACATAGTGAAAATAGTGAATTAGGAAGAAAATAAAAATAATGTAACATAGTGAAAATAGTGAATAAGGAAGAAAATAAAAATAATTTAACATAATTAAAATAGTGAATAAGGCAGAAAACAAATAATGTAACATAGTGAAAATAATGAATAAGGCAGAAAATAAAAATAATGTAACATAGTGAAAATAGTGAATTAGGAAGAAAATAAAAATAATGTAACATAGTGAAAATAGTGAATAAGGAAGAAAATAAAAATAATGTAACATGGTGAAAATAGTGAATAAGGCAGAAAATAAAAATAATGTAACATAGTGAAAATAGTGAATTAGGAAGAAAATAAAAATAATGTAACATAGTGAAAATAGTGGATAAGGCAGCAAATAAAAATAATGTAACATAATGAAAATAGTGAATAAGGCAGAAAATAAAATAATGTAACATAGTGAAAATAATGAATAAGGCAGAAAATAAAAATAATGTAACATAGTGAAAATAGTGAATTAGGAAGAAAATAAAAATAATGTCACATAGTGAAAATAGTGAATAAGGAAGAAAATAAAAATAATGTCACATAGTGAAAATAGTGAATAAGGCAGAAAATAAAAATAATGTAACATAGTGAAAATAGTCTATAAGGCAGAAAATAAAAATAATGTCACATCGTGAAAATAGTGAATTAGGAAGAAAATAAAAATAATGTAACATAATGAAAATAGTTAATTAGGAAGAAAATAAAAATAATGTAACATAATGAAAATAGTGAATCAGGCAGAAAATAAAAATAATGTAACATAGTGAAAATAGTGAATTAGGAAGAAAACAAAATAATGTAACATAGTGAACATAGTGAATAAGGCAGAAAAAAAAAATAATGTAACATAGTCAGAATAGTGTATTAGGAAGAAAATAAAAATAATGTAACATAGTGAAAATAGTGAATAAGGAAGAAAATAAAAATAATGTAACATGGTGAAAATAGTAAATTAGGAAGAAAATAAAAATATTGTCACATAGGTAAAATTGTAAATAAGGAAGAAAATAAAAATAATGTAACATAGTGAAAATAGTGAATAAGACAGAAAATAAAAATAATGTAACATAGTGAAAATAGTGAATAAGGCAAAAAATAAAAATAATGTAACATAGTGAAAATAGTTTATAAGGCAGAAAATAAAAATAATGTCACATAGTGAAAATAGTGAATTAGGAAGAAAATAAAAATAATGTTACATAGTTAAAATAGTGAATAAAGAAGAAAATAAAAATAATATAACATAATGAAAATAGTGAATAGGGCAGAAAATAAAAATAATGTAACATAGTGAAAATAGTGAATTAGGCAGAAAATAAAAATAATGTAACATAGTGAAAATAGTGAATAAGACAGGAAATAAAAATAATGTAACATAGTGAAAATAGTGAATTAGGAAGAAAATAAAAATAATGTTACATAGTTAAAATAGTGAATAAAGAAGAAAATAAAAATAATGTAACATAATGAAAATAGTGAATAGGGCAGAAAATAAAAATAATGTAACATAGTGAAAATAGTGAATAAGGCAGAAAATAAAAATAATGTTACATAGTGAAAATAGGTAATTCGGAAGAAAATAAAAATAATGTAACATAGTGAAAATAGTGAATAAGGCAGAAAATAAAAATAATGTAACATAATCAAAATAGGGAATAGAGCAGACAATAAAAATAATGTAAAATAGTGAAAATACTGAATAAGGCAGAAAATAAACATAATGTAACATGATGAAAATAGTGAATAAGGCAGAAAATAAAAATAATGTAACATAGTGAAAATAGTGAATAAGGCAGAAAATAAAAATAATGTAACATAGTGAAAATAGTGAATGAGGCAGAAAATAAAAATAATGTAATATAGTGAAAATAGTCAATTAGGAAGAAAATAAAAATAATAAAACATAGTGAAAATAGGGAATAAGGAAGAAAATAAAAATAATTTAACATAATGAAAATAGTGAATAAGGCAGAAAATAAAATAATGTAACATAGTGAAAATAATGAATAAGGCAGAAAATAAAACTAATGTAACATAGTGAAAATAGTGAATTAGGAAGAAAATAAAAATAATGTCACATAGTGGAAATAGTGAATAAGGAAGAAAATAAAAATAATGTAACATAGTGAAAATAGTGAATAAGGCAGGAAATAAAAATAATGTAACATAATGAAAATAGTGAATTAGGAAGAAAATAAAAATAATGTAACATAGTGAAAATAGTGAATAAGGAAGAAAATAAAAATAATGTCACATAGTGAAAATAGTGAATAAGGCAGAAAATAAAAATAATGTAACATAGTGAAAATAGTGTATAAGGCAGAAAATAAAAATAATGTAACATAGTGAAAATAGTGAATTAGGAAGAAAATAAAAATAATGTAACACAATGAAAATAGTTAATTAGGAAGAAAATAAAAATAATGTAACATAATGAAAATAGTGAATAAGGCAGAAAATAAAAATAATGTAACATAGTGAAAATAGTGAATAAGGCAGAAAATAAAAATAATGTAACATAATGAAAATAGTGAATTAGGAAGAAAATAAAAATAATGTAACATAGTGAAAATAGTGAATAAGGCAGAAAACAAAAATAATGTCACATAGTGAAAAAAGTGAATTAGAAAGAAAATAAAAATAATGTAACATAGTGAAAATAGTGAATAAGGCAGAAAATAAAAATAATGTAACATAGTGAAAATAGTGAATTAGGAAGAAAAAAAAATAATGTAACATAGTTAAAATAGTGTATTAGGAAGAAAATAAAAATAATGTAACATAGTTCAAATATTGAATAAGGCAGAAAATTAAAATAATGTAACATAGTGAAAATAGTGAATTAGGAAGAAAATAAAAATAATGTAACATAGTAAAAATAGTGAATAAGGCAGAAAATAAAAATAATGTCACATAGTGAAAATAGTGAATTAGGAAGAAAATAAAAATAATGTAACATAGTGAAAATAGGTAATTAGGAAGAAAATAAACAAATGTAACATAGTGAAAATAGTGAATAAGGCAGAAAATAAAAATAATGTAACATAATGAAAATAGTGAATAAGGCAGAAAATAAAAATAATGTAACATAGTGAAAATAGTGAATAAGGCAGAAAATAAAAATAATGTAACATAATGAAAATAGTGAATAAGGCAGAAAATAAAAATAATGTAACATAGTGAAAATAGTGAATAAGGCAGAAAATAAAAATAATGTAACATAATGAAAATAGGTAATTCGGAAGAAAATAAAAATAATGTAACATAGTGAAAATAGTGAATAAGGCAGAAAATAAAAATAATGTAACATAGTGAAAATAGTGAATAAGGCAGAAAATAAAAATAATGTAACATAATGGAAATAGTCAATAAGGCCGAAAATAAAAATAATGTAACATAGTGAAAATAGTGAATAAGGCAGAAAATAAAAATAATGTAACATAATGAAAATACTGAATAAGGCAGAAAATAAAAATAATGTCACATAGTGAAAATAGTGAATAAGGCAGAAAATAAAAATAATGTCACATAGTGAAAATAGTGAGTAAGGAAGAAAATAAAACTAATGTAACATAGTGAAAATAGTGAATAAGGCAGAAAATAAAAATAATGTAACATAATGAAAATAGTGAATTAGGAAGAAAATAAAAATAATGTAACATAGTGAAAATAGTGAATAAGGCAGAAAATAAAAATAATGTCACATAGTGAAAATAGTGAATTAGGAAGAAAATAAAAATAATGTAACACAATGAAAATAGTTAATTAGGAAGAAAATAAAAATAATGTAACATAATGAAAATAGTGAATAAGGCAGAAAATAAAAATAATGTAACATAGTGAAAATAGTGAATAAGGCAGAAAATAAAAATAATGTAACATAATGAAAATAGTGAATTAGGAAGAAAATAAAAATAATGTAACATAATGAAAATAGTGAATAAGGCAGAAAACAAAAATAATGTCACATAGTGAAAAAAGTGAATTAGAAAGAAAATAAAAATAATGTAACATAGTGAAAATAGTGAATAAGGCAGAAAATAAAAATAATGTAACATAGTGAAAATAGTGAATTAGGAAGAAAAAAAAATAATGTAACATAGTTAAAATAGTGTATTAGGAAGAAAATAAAAATAATCTAACATAGTTCAAATATTGAATAAGGTAGAAAATATAAATAATGTAACATAGTGAAAATAGTGAATTAGGAAGAAAATAAAAATAATGTAACATAGTAAAAATAGTGAATAAGGCAGAAAATAAAAATAATGTCACATAGTGAAAATAGTGAATTAGGAAGAAAATAAAAATAATGTAACATAGTGAAAATAGGTAATTAGGAAGAAAATAAACAAATGTAACATAGTGAAAATAGTGAATAAGGCAGAAAATAAAAATAATGTAACATAATGAAAATAGTGAATAAGGCAGAAAATAAAAATAATGTAACATAGTGAAAATAGTGAATAAGGCAGAAAATAAAAATAATGTAACATAATGAAAATAGTGAATAAGGCAGAAAATAAAAATAATGTAACATAGTGAAAATAGTGAATAAGGCAGAAAATAAAAATAATGTAACATAATGAAAATAGGTAATTCGGAAGAAAATAAAAATAATGTCACATAGTGAAAATAGTGAATAAGGCAGAAAATAAAAATAATGTAACATAGTGAAAATAGTGAATAAGGCAGAAAATAAAAATAATGTAACATAATGGAAATAGTCAATAAGGCCGAAAATAAAAATAATGTAACATAGTGAAAATAGTGAATAAGGCAGAAAATAAAAATAATGTAACATAATGAAAATACTGAATAAGGCAGAAAATAAAAATAATGTCACATAGTGAAAATAGTGAATAAGGCAGAAAATAAAAATAATGTCACATAGTGAAAATAGTGAGTAAGGAAGAAAATAAAACTAATGTAACATAGTGAAAATAGTGAATAAGGCAGAAAATAAAAATAATGTAACATAATGAAAATAGTGAATTAGGAAGAAAATAAAAATAATGTAACATAGTGAAAATAGTGAATAAGGCAGAAAATAAAAATAATGTCACATAGTTAAAATATTGAATTAGGAAGAAAATAAAAATAATGTAACATAATGAAAATAGGTAATTAGGAAGAAAATAAAAATAATGTCACATAGTGAAAATAGTGAATAAGGCAGAAAATAAAAATAATGTAACATAATGAAAATAGTGAATAAGGCAGAAATAAAAATAATGTAACATAGTGAAAATAGTGAATAAGGCAGAAAATAAAAATAATGTAACATAATGAAAATAGTGAATAAGGCAGAAAATAAAATAATGTAACATAGTGAAAATAATGAATAAGGCAGAAAATAAAAATAATGTAACATAGTTAAAATAGTGAATAAGGCAGAAAATAAAAATAATGTAACATAATGAAAATAGTGAATAAGGCAGAAAATAAAAATAATGTAACATAGTGAAAATAGTGAATAAGGCAGAAAATAAAAATAATGTAACATAATGAAAATAGTGAATAAGGCAGAAAATAAAAATAATGTAACATAGTGAAAATAGGCAATAAGGCAGAAAATAAAAATAATGTAACATAATGAAAATAGGTAATTCGGAAGAAAATAAAAATAATGTAACATAGTGAAAATAGTGAATAAGGCAGAAAATAAAAATAATGTAACATAGTGAAAATAGTGAATAAGGCAGAAAATAAAAATAATGTAACATAATGAAAATAGTGAATAAGGCCGAAAATAAAAATAATGTAACATAGTGAAAATAGTGAATAAGGCAGAAAATAAAAATAATGTAACATAATGAAAATACTGAATAAGGCAGAAAATAAAAATAATGTCACATAGTGAAAATAGTGAATAAGGCAGAAAATAAAAATAATGTCACATAGTGAAAATAGTGAGTAAGGAAGAAAATAAAAATAATGTAACATAGTGAAAATAGTGAATAAGGCAGAAAATAAAAATAATGTAACATAATGAAAATAGTGAATTAGGAAGAAGAAAAAAAATAATGTAACATAGTGAAAATAGTGAATAAGGCAGAAAATAAAAATAATGTCACATAGTGAAAATATTGAATTAGGAAGAAAATAAAAATAATGTTACATAGTTAAAATAGTGAATAAAGAAGAAAATAAAAATAATATAACATAGTGAAAATAGTGAATAAGGCAGAAAATAAAAATAATGTAACATAATGAAAATAGTGAATAAGGCAGAAATAAAAATAATGTAACATAGTGAAAATAGTGAATAAGGAAGAAAATAAAAATAATGTAACATAATGAAAATAGTGAATAAGGCAGAAAATAAAAATAATGTAACATAGTTAAAATAGTGAATAAGGCAGAAAATAAAAATAATGTAACATAGTGAAAATAGTGAATTAGGAAGAAAATAAAAATAATGTAACATAGTGAAAATAGTGAATAAGGAAGAAAATAAAAATGTCACAGAGTGAAACTAGTGATTTAGGAAGAAATTAAGAATAATGTCACTTAGTGAAAATAGTGAATAAGGCAGAAAATAAAAATAATGTAACATAATGAAAATAGTTAATTAGGAAGAAAATAAAAATGTCACAGAGTGAAACTAGTGATTTAGGAAGAAATTAAGAATAATGTAACATAGTGAAAATAGTGAATAAGGAAGAAAATAAAAATAATGTCACATAGTGAAAATAGTGAATTAGGAAGAAAATAAAAACAATATCAGATAGTGAAAATAGTGAATTAGGAAGAAAATAATGTCAGATAGTGAAAAAAGTGCATTAGGAAGGAAACAAAAATAATGTAACATAGTGAAAATAGTAAATTAGGAAGAAAATAAAAATAATGTCACATAGTGAAAATAATGAATTAGGAAGAAAATAAAAATAATGTCACATAGTGAAAATAATGAATTAGGAAGAAAATAAAAATAATGTCACATAGTGAAAATAGTGAATTAGGAAGAAATTAAAGATAATGTCACATAGTGAAACTAGAGAATTATGAAGAAAATAAAAATAATGTCACATAGTGAAAATAGTGAATTAGGAAGAAAATAAAAATAATTTCACATAGTAAAAATAGTGAATTAGGAAGAAAATAAAAATAATGTCACATAGTGAAAATAGTGAATTAGGAATAAAACAAAAATCATGTAACATAGTGAAAATAGTGAATTAGGAAGAAAATAAAAATGATGTCACATAGTGAAACTAGTGAATTAGGAAGAAACTAAAAATAATTTCACAGAGTAAAAATAGTGAATTAGGGAGAAAATAAAAATAAGGTCACAGTTTTATAACTGAAAGTGAGATAGATGTCGTGTAATGCTATAACTTAAATATCTGCTTCTGTTATTAGTTTATTATAAAAATATGTTTAGTCAAACAATATTCTGATGTAAGTTAATTATTTTTGAACAAAGTAAAGGCAAACGCCTTCCTAAGAACATGTAATAATATTGCAACAAAAATACAAAACAAAAAAATATAATCAAGTATGGACGTGTTATATTTATATGTTACACATATAAATATACAAATAAATTCTGTAATCAAGACGAATATGTATTGATACAGTACAGTATTGAATATATATATATATACACATATATATATATATATATATATATATATATGTGTGTGTGTGTGTGTGTGTGTGTGTGTGTGTATACTAGCAGGACCCGTTAACTGGCATTGCCCGGTGAAAGCAGGATATATCCAGAACATAATCGTTAAAAGGTTCTCCCCTCAAAAGCAAATGAAACTACGGTTGTTGTAAGTGACCACTGCTGTCCCTGTAAATTAGCGAACACTGGTTGCCATGGCCCAAATGTAATAATCTGGCATCCACTCTCGAACATTTTTTCCTAGTGGTAGCTAATGGAAGGCAATATCTGTGATTAGTGGAAGCCAATGTACTGTTGGTTGTTGGCGATTAGTGTTGGTTTGGGTTTTAACCTACCTGAATAATATTTTTGTGTCTTGTAATCAATTGAGCAACTGAAATTAAATTTAATTAACAGAAAAAAAAATGAAAAATATAAAATAAAATATAGCATCAGTAAAAATTGCTCGATAATCGAAAATTATATATTGATACCCTTAAAAGAATTCTTCATGGTCATTTTTTTGGGAGGGACCAGTGACGTGTCGGTATTTTGTGCGTATTTACATTCTTAAGCCAATGCTATGCTTACATTTTGAGAGTGTCCCGTCCGAGTAAAGAAAGAGCAATATGTGTCCACAAGGGAATAGTGAGCAATGTGCGTTAAAATGCAAAGAATTCCTAAACCATTTTGTTAGAGCTCACCATAGCAAAATTGTTAGCGTTCCAATATTTAATGCTTAAATTTGAAGCTATTATCAAGACTTCAAATACGTTATGTATAATTTGTTTTTACTTATACATGTATGTTAACGTGTTAAATTGTTCAGAATAAGTTGCCAGTAACGTTTAGATAATTTAAAGATTTTAAATTTCTGTTTTTGAGCGATTAATATTTTGTATTTGTTTTTTTAGCACTATTGCGTCTTATAAAAAGTTTTATTTACACCATCTATTCTTAATTTGTTAGGTGAAATATGCATTAGTTGCAAAACAATATCCTATTCTCACGTTTGTAATGGGTTTCTTAATAATCACATGATTAATGCATTGCGCTTCATAAGTCCAAAACGAATATGATGAATGTCCAAACAGGAAAAGTATGAATACATAAATAAAAAACGCTGCGGCATATATGTTTTGTGGACACAATGAGCAAAGAGACACGAGCGAACAAACAGACAAAAATTGGAAATAGAAAGGAAAAGAAGAAAAGAAGTTTTGATGAACATAAAGAAAGAAAGAAAGAAAGAAAGACGAATGTATAAGATTGTTTTAACGTAATAGGCCATAAAAAAGCAGATTAGCAGTGGTAAACGACGCCATGATATGGCGTAAAAAATAGCAAACAATCTTTCCAAACACAAACAAAACCAAAAATATGTTTTCGTTATAGCAAATAAAATATTTAAAAAAAAGCAACAACAACAAAAAATAAAATAAAATCCAGTAAAGTTTATGAATTTAATCGACGCCATAATGTATCGTTTTGAAGTGTTCGTTTGGAATGAGGTAATTCCAGAATAAGAGAATTAGTGAGTAACCAATCAGGGTATGCAGATTTTCCAGAGGGAGACTTTACAATATTTTATTCCAATATGAGAAAGTTAATGCTACATCCGTGTTTGTATGAGTCAATTAAATGCAATGTAAACCTAGAATATGTGGAAAGTGTAGACTTACGATACTTTGATCAAGAGGGGAATTTCTGCAGTCATTTTATTATACAGGAAATACATATGCACACACATATATATACACATACATGCACATATATACATATACATATAACTATATACATACATATATATACGTACATATATATTCATATATGAATATATATATACATATACATACATATATACATAAATGATGATTTCAGCGTCTTGTCAGGTGAGTGCTATTCTCTCAGTCACTAAAAGTCTATGTGACCGAAGATGACTGCTAGCGACTTGCACACCCTCTAGCAAACATGACATTGAAGACAGTCATTGGCATACACACATATATATACATGCACACATACATATATACACATACACACATATACACATACATATATATGCATACATATATACATACACATACACATATACACATATATACAGGCATAATACATACACACATGCAAACATGCACATATACACATATATATACACATGATGATTGAAACATTTTGTCACTGAAAGTTCATGTGCTCGAAGATGACTTTTTAGTTCTGCCAGCGAATTGCACACCCTCAAGCAGGCATTACACAAAAGACGGTCATTGGTATATATATATATATATATATATATATATATATATACATGCATAAATACAACATACATATATACATACACGTATACATACACATATATTTATACATACACACACATATATATGCATATATACATGCACACACAATACATACATAGACATACACATATACACATACATACATGCACACACAATACATACATAGACATACACATATACACATACATACATACACGCGTACATGCACATACATACATATGCATACACACATATACATATACACATATACATACATACACACATACATATACATACACATATATACATTTATACATGCATACACACATACACATACATATGCAGAAATATACATATACATACATATATATGCATATATACATATACACACACAAACATATATATATATATACATATATACGTACACACATATACATATATACACACATACACATATATATACATATAGAAATACATATATTCACACATACTTATATATATATAATATACATATACATATATACATACATTGATGATTGCAACGTCTTGTCAGACGAGTGCCACACCCTCAGACATTTAAAATCCATGAGCCCAAATGCCTGAGGGAGTATCTATACAAAGATGATGTTCCAGAGTCTTAGCTTTGTACGACAGCTAAGTCTCTCTCTCGGTTCAAAATGTTGAGATTCACCAACAAGCAAGAACTAGATAGCCAGCAACAAATTAAACTGCAGACCAGCTTAATGCGGGTAATGGTCTTCCGCTTTATGGTTTTTTAAATCAGAGATGTGCTTCTCCTAGAAAGGTTGCCTTCACCACGGCTTACGGTAGCCCTCTCCACCCCAATACACATATACACACACAAATATACACGGTGCTAGTTGGCCGTTGACCCAGAAAAAGAGTTCATTCGCCCTTTGGAAGGTCTTGTTTTTAATCCTTCAGGGAGACTAGCCGCCCTCCTCAACAAACAAGTCTGGTGGGGAAACCAGTTTAGTCGCCGGTGACCCGACCATGAGGCAGGTAGTACTGGGTTACATGGTACCAGTAGCATATGACATGACCTGACGCATACATACATTACACACATACATACATACATACATACATACATGATGATTGCAACGTCTTGTCAGACGAGTGCCACTCCCTCAGACACTTAAAGTCCATGAGCCCAAATGCCTGAGGGAGTATCTATACAAAGATGATGTTCCAGAGTCTTAGCTTTGTACGACAGCTAAGTCTCTCTCTCGGTTCAAAATGTTGAGATCCAACAACAAGCAAGAGCAAGATAGCCAGCGACAAATTAAACTGCAAACCAGCTTAATGCTCTAACTGGTCTTCCGCTATATGTTTTTTTAAATCAGAGATTTGCTTCTCCTAGAAAGGTTGCCTTCACCACGGCTTATGGGAGCCCTCTCTACCCCAATACACATATACACACACAAATATACACATTCATTCATACACACATACATACATACATACATACATATAATGATTACAGATCAGTTATTACAAGCTTCCAGCCTGTCAGGCTTACAAGCGTCACAACTTTCCATTGCCACAGCACTTTTTTTTTTTGTAGACAAATGTCTGAGGAAGTATTTGTACAAAGATGGTATTGCAGAGTTTTAGCTTTGTACGATAGCTAAGTCTGTCTTTCTCTCTCGGTTCAAAATATTGAGACCCAGCCACAAGCAAGAGCAAGATAGCCAACAACAAGTCAAACTGCAAACCGAATGCGGATACTCGTCTTCTGCTTTATTTTTTCTTTTTAAATCAGAGATTTGCTTCTCCTAGAGGAGTTGCCTTCACCATGGCTTACGGAAGCCCTCTCCACCCCAATGCTACTCAATCCATATCTGGGAGTTAGGTTGCTGGGCATCACAGCATATTCCACACACCGGTGGGTCATGCATGCCACAGCTGACAGAGCCTAAGCTTCTCTGAAGATTTATGTCAGAGTTACCTCATCCTTAGATTTTGTTTAAAGAACCTTGGCCCACAAGGCAGTAGGGATCCAGTTCTACAGCGATGGACACACGCTGTTCATCAGAATCCCAACAATAAATAAATAAAAACAAACCCAACACACACGACACGTAAAACAGGTGGGCATGAGTCGTGGAGAAGTAGCCCAAAATGGAAGAATCCCCAGCGATAACGACGACGGTGATGATGGTTTCAATTTAATTAATTTAAATAATTTGCTTTTACCAATATTCAAATCAATTTAAATAAATTCATACATAAAAACAATACATGTCCGACAGAAACGATACGTGTAATGGGCAGACCTTGGTCGCGATCTTCTGTTAAAATGTTCATAAAGAAAAAACCGTTTTAGGGACGCCAGGTCACTTTGATGTTTATGATGATGAACACATAAATAAACATAAGTAAAAACAATAAATGTCCGACAGAAAAGATACTTGTAATATACTTACATACATACATGCATATATACATATATGTGTGTTTTCCTTAAAGCAAATACACGTTTACAATGCATATATTAATAAGACTATCTTAAAATTGCAACGTTTTTTTAGCTAAGTGAAAATGGATTTACATTTTTAGAGAATATGTAACTTTACTAAACAATAATTAAATTGAAAAGTCTCTGATGATTTGCACCATTCAGTGAAACACGTGTAAGCGCAGGATTTTAAATAATATCTATGCGAATTAAGTGTATATTCTTGTGATTTTTAAATGTTTAATAAATATATATATATACACACACACACACATATATGTATATCTATATATATGTATGTATTTATATATATGTATATATATACAGACAAATATATATATATATATACACACACACGCACACACACACACAGAAATACCCAACACCCCCAATTGATGTATACCCTTATTATATAAATGAATATATATATATATATATATATATATATATATATATATATATATATATATATATATATATATATAAATGTAATGTTTGGTTCGTTAAAAGCGAATAAAACCATATTTCTACGTTACCAATTTAATTGAAATTTTCAGAAATTCTCTTTTTAAAGTCAAGGAATGTTTGCATGTTATTAAAATAATTTAACATTGCGAATTATAAAAATATTAAATTAAATAAAAATATTTTTCGTAACTGCGAGATTATCGCCATTTTATTTCCGGTAGAAATTAGCCTTTCACTTATTGAGATAAGTATTATTTGTATTAATTTTTAGGATACTCATGCAGAGAGTGATTCGTACTGAAATAATGTTATTATTTAAAAAGTCATTCTTAACATGGGGAGGGGAGGATGTTTTGTACCTATTTGTACTTTAACCTTACAATTAAATAAAAAAAATCATATCGTAAAACTTTAATTAAATGTGGAAATATGATTTAAAAAATAGCGCGGATCGCTCTCTGCATTAGCACCATTTTTATTTATTGCGGACTATTATTCTCATCTTTATTAGTTGTTGTTTCACGACTTTTCGGCCAACTATTCCTCTGGCCTTTATGAAAAGAAGTAAGTACGTGAGAAATTATTTTTTCCTTTTATAAATGTTCAGTAACTTTTTCCTTTTATTATTCTTAAAGAGTAAAACTTTTCTTATTCATGAAAGGAGTTAAGCTTACGTAAATAAATAAATGTTTGTACACGTGACAAATTATCAATAAATGGTTTAGTTACTTTTTTAAAAAAAATTATTTATGAAAAGAGTTAACATCCTTAATTTCTATACTTATAGGTTTTTGGAATTTTTTTCACTGGATTATTATTGATTGAACACTAATTAAACAGATTATTAAAAAAAAAATTAAAAATAAATTATTTCGACATTTGAAAGTGGTGCTCACTTTTTAGTTACAACGTTCTGACAAATCAGTCACCCATTTTGTAAGCAATAAAAACGCGGTATATCAAAACCATAGAAAGTAAAAATAATATGAGCCTCTACCGCATTTGTAAGTCAGAAATATATTTGTTTCTCAAAGAAAAAAAATAGATTGAACATGACTTTTTTTATTGTTTTTATGAAAATACAGCTTCAAGTTTAATTTTTTTTTTTTTTTACTTAGTTAAAAGTCAGTTTGTGGGTGGTTTTTTTTTTTTTAAATTGTTTTTATGAAAAGGTGAGGTTTTTTTTTTCAAAACTTTTTAATTTTTTTTTTAAAGTATTATAAATTTCACTAACATGCTGGAGAAATGTTTAATAATTTGGTATTTTTTTAGATTAGGTCCACCTTCACAATTTTCCTTTCAATGACGACATTTATAGGTTTCCAAGTATGCTGAACACGCAAATCGCATTGAAATTTTGCGGAAATAAATAGTTGTATTATGCATTGTATTCTTCGGCGGCCATCTTTTTACGTGCACACGCGCCATAAACAAATACACGCAAAAAAGATGGCCGCCAAAGATGACAATGCATAATACAACTTTTTATATCTTGATAACTACTTATTTCTGCAATATTTCAATGCGATTTTCGTATTCAGCATAGTCGAAAACCATTTCAAGTCGTCATTTAAAAGAAAATTGAGGAGGTGGACCTAATCTAAAAATTTACCAATAATTTTTAATCCCGTACACGTCCCGATACATTGCTTCGTCAGCATGCGACTATTTTATATCTCCCGAAGACACTTCCGTATTAAGAAAAAAAAAATGAGTGACCGATTTACCAGAACGTGGTAACTAAAAAGTGAGTACCCCTTTCAAATGTTGAAATGATTTTTTTTCAATTTTTTTTCATAATCTGGTTAGTGTTCAATCAATAATAATCTAGTGAAAAAATTTCAAAAAACCTATCAGTATAGAAACTCCACTACGTAAGTAAATAAATAAAAAATGTTACGTGCGCATGCGTTAGCCTTGACTAGGGGGGGTACTAAGGAAACGACCATTAAATAATTCTGCGGGTCGCCATGGAACTCAACGCCCAAGGAATACCAAAATAGTTTTCATGATCTGAAATTTTATTTTCGAAAAGTGGGTGATCACTTTTCCGTGTAAATTTAACTTAAAATGAGCACCCACTTTCTGGCCATCTAAGAAAGGGGCATGAATTTTCGTGTTTATTGGCTTAAAGGTTTTTTGACAAGGCAGTTTGGTACGCGAATGCATATTTAGCAGTTTTCGTTTATGCTCACGCATAGCATAAAAAAGGCTACGTCTGTGAAATGGAAAATAGTCCCAGAGTTCAGGGGTTAATACCATGCAAAAGAAATCAAACAAAAAACTTTTTAGCCAAGAAACACACAGAAAAAAGAAAAAAAAATAGCATCCATTTTTTTTCTATCGAATTCATTTGCTGTTTTTATTGAAAACTATTTCCCCCCGGATTTTTTTATATAATTTTCCATTAAGGGCCGTGCGTCTCACGTTCGTAAATAACAAAAAAAATTTTGTAGATTTTGGTGTGCTAAAAACGAATCTGCAAACCGTTTCCGTCGCAAAAAAATAGTTTTTTTATAATATGAAGAAATTACTTTTTCGAAAAAGTGGCGATCACTTTTCCATGTAAATTTAACTTAAAATGAGCACCCACTTTCTAGCCATCTGAGAGAGGGGGGATTTTTTCCCATGTTTATTGGCTAAACAGATTTTTTTCCATGTTTATTGGCTACGGCTGTGAAATGGAAAATAGTCCCAGAGTTCAGGGGTTATCACCATGCAAAAGAAATCAGACAAAAAACTTTTTAGCCAAGAAACACAGAAAAATGCCCCTCTCTCAGGTGGCCAGAAAGTGAGTGCTCATTCTAAGTTAAATTTACATTGAAAAGTGATCAACCACTTTTCGAAAAAGTAATTTCATGAATATCATGAAAACTTTCTTTTTGCTACGGAAACGGTTTGCAGATTCGTTTTTAGCACACCGAAATCTACAATAAAATATTTCGTTTTATATGAATGTGAAACGGGCCTTAAAGTAAAATAATACCGGATTTTTTGGAGCAGATTTGCCGTTTAGTTGTACAAATATCCTCAAATCAGGTAATCACTAAAAGGGACTTTTAAAAGTCGTCACCTGTATCGAGCAAAAGTTTAAAACCACCGATTATATGCCAGCCTACATCATGGTAACATATATTGAGTGAGTTCCTAACAGTATTTTGTATAGTTTTTTAGTTTAAACTCATTTTCCCAAAATTTCCCCAAACTTAACGTGTTCGATACAGTCTGCCGCCATTTGTATTTTTCAGATATACCGATAAACATTGAATGTTTTTGAACCGATTATACATTACATAAAAACACTAAAATCTTATCCGGTTAGGTAGAACATTTACTTTTCTTGCCTTTGATAACATTTATTTGTTATATATTTATTTTTTGACAACGTCTTTGTATCTGTGTTTAGTAATACAAACCCTTTTCATTTAATGTAACGTTTACTCGGCTCGAAAAACAGTGTTTATCGGGGTATTTGAAAGCTACAAGTGGTGGTGGACACTGTTGATTACTTTAAGTTAGAGAAAGTGAGTTAAAACTAAAAAACTATACAAAATACTGTCAGAAACCCACCGATTATGCCAGCCTATGTCATGGTAACATATATTCGGTGAGTTTCAGACACTGTTTTGTATAGTTTTTAGGTTTCAACTTACTTTCCCGAACTTAACGTATTCAACAGAGTCCGCGACCATTTCTTTTTTTTTGAGCCAATTAAACATTTTACATTACATGAAAACACTAAACAATTATCCAATTAGGTAGAAACGTAACTTACCTTACCTTTGCTTTCATTTATTTGTTTTTGGACAACTTTTTCGAATCTGTGTATAGTAACCCTCCCTTCCCCCCACCATCAACCAAATATTAAATACTAACTCACATTTTTGTAAAACAACAACAAAAAAAAACATTTAGCGTTTCAACATTTTTGATTGTTGGTCAAGTCTAAACCATGAATGATTGACAGAAACTCCCGAGGATCCAGATCAAATTCTGCAAGAGTACCATTTTTTTCATTTTCGCCTTCTTTTTCACTTTTTGCAGTGGATTACTGTACTAATATAAGAAACATGCATTTTCTCTTTTTATTAAATTTTTCCCTTACACCAAATTGAGCCACTGCAACGCGTGGCAGGGTACAGCTATTATATATATATATATATATATATATATATATATATATATATATATATATATATATATATATATATATTGTGCTTCCTTTTTAAAATTAAATGTTTTTAACATGTTTTATATATATATATATATATATATATATATATATATATATATATATATATATATAAACAAACATTTTTAATATATCTGAATCCATTCTGACCGTACGAAATCATTGTCGACGAGAATTCATAGTAAGCAGTTGAAGAGTATGCAACGACCGGAATTTAGATACATAGGTAGATTGTTTTTTTTCTTGATTTCTTAAAGAGAGCTCAACATAACTTTTTAAATGGGACTTTACAACTCTCTTTCTCTTTCTCTTTCTCTCTCTCTCTCTCTCTCTCTTTCTCTGTATGTGTATATATGTATGTGTATACATACACACATATATATATATATATATATATATATATATATATATAGAGAGAGAGAGAGAGAGAAAATGAAGGTATAAAAACTATATAGTAATAAATATAGACTTATTCATTTATATAATAAGGGTATACATCAATTTGGGATGCTAAGTAAGTCTAATGCTTCTCATGTAAAGAGAAGAGAAGATGCTAGGTAACATTAGGAGCGAAATAAATTATTGATGCTGAATAGGGAATTATATTGATCTCTATCATAGAGAAGCAGTGTAGTTTGTAATATATAATGCAGGTAGGTATACAGCATATCTGTCATAGTGAGTTTAATGTATGTGGTCAGTAAGAATCAGATTCACCATAGTTTTTTATTTAAATAAACCGTTCTGTTTATAATGTTTACTTTTGCAGCTTAATTAAAACGGTCACTTTCTTAAATAGCGTTTACATTTATATTTGGTAACGTACAAGTGACTACAGTAATTTAGTTCCCTTTAAGGGACACAAAACTATCGAAGTTTTTTGTCACCATAACTCCAGTCTTGCCAACTAAAGTGTCTTAACCTGAACCATAATCTGAAAAATATCCTGAACCTTCCAGTAAATTTTGTGACAACCCTACCCCAAGGCACATAATTGGGTGTCTATTACGAAAGCCATTTTTAACATGAGGAGGTTGGAGATTGGTAAACAACAAAAATAACAACAGCCGTATTTTAAATTTTTACGTGTGTGTGTGAAGTGGGCATGCTACCTCCGGGCAATGCCGGTAACGGGTCCTGCTAGTTTTTTTTTAAATAATTGATCAGTGTTTACTTATTTCAGTGTGTCCTGATAAACCCTTCTCCATAGAGATCGACATCCAAGTACAGTATCTCCTTGGAATCCAATATTATATATCACATCATTAATTATGTTCAAAACGTCCTCATCACTAACAAGCTTTAATAGTTAAGAGGTATAACTGTGCCTAATTATAATAAAAACGATGTAAATTTATTTTATCTGTGCCAAAAAAAAATAAACAATTTGACTTTAATGAATTAGTGAACCTAGAGGTTTTTCACACTTCTACGCTAGAAATATTTGGGCGCCAGCGTTTCTCTGATTTCAGAATCTTCTGTCTGTTAGTAATGTTTACTTGCAAATTTTCAATATGCTAATAAAGGCCATAAAATGAAATCCATTAATAAACGATTCATGGTTATAATTGAAGCAATTTTGTCAGTTAATTTTATATTCTTTCCGCCAATAAGACCGATGCAAATACACAGACTGAAAATGTATCTGCCAACAAAAATGTAAATGCGTAGTTTTAAAAAAAAAAAAACAATTGAAAATATATTTTACTAAAAACATTTTTCTTATATTTCGTTTCATATTTAACCTTGTATTTCTATGTAAATATAAAAGTTAAGTGGATTATTTTACTATATAAAAAAGATGTCCGAATAACTTGTGTCCGGAAAACTTGTCCATTTTAGCAAGGTAGGAAAACGAGTCCATTATTGTATAAATATCGATTGAAAACACATTTTATGAACGTTTTTGAAGGAGATATTGTTTTAAAAAAGCGACTGCGCACCCCATAAATTATTTTTATTCGTTTACACTTGATTTAAAAAAAAAACGTGATCAGTTGAAGTCACCACAAAAAACGAAACGATATATTTATTTAAAAAAAGTAAACTTGATCATGAAGTCACAGAGGCAAGACACGAAAAACGAAACCGTTTATGTTTAAAAACACTTTAGTTTGAACACTTTTTATGTTATTACGAAACAAAAAAAAGAAAACACTTATGTATTAGCAAAGAAAGCAAACATTTCATTCAGAAGAATGAAGTTAGTTTTAACAATTCTTTTGTTATTACGAAACAAACAAAAAGAAAACACTTCTTGTATTATCAAATATTAATTTATTACATAAAATAATTTATTAAATTATTATGTTAGTGTTAAAAGTAAATGAAGTATTTTGAATAAAATATTTGTTTTATTATTGGATAATATAAGAAATTTTGGTCAATGTCAAGTTTCTTTCCAACTCCCCTAAAAAATTTAAAATGACGACTTTGATAGGTTTTCAGGGGTGGTGAAAATGAATATCACATTTTAAGTTGGGGCAGATAAGTACTTTCCATGATATGAAGAAATAACTTTTTCAAAAGGTTGGGGATCACTTTCCTATATAAATTTAAAGTAAACTGAACACCCGTTTTCTGGCCACTCAGCAATTTCTTCATATCATGAAAACAAATTTTTACACTGCGTGCGAGCGCATAAATGAAGGTTGTTAAATGCGCACTCGCATACCGAACTTCCTTCTAACATTGTGTAGTAACCTTTGGCGAACAATTTAAAATTAGATGAAAAACAAGTTTTCCAGATATTGAGCAATGTAATTCCATATGTTATCGGTGGTTGCCATTTCTGTACACGCATATTTTTGACGTGTGCGCTTGCGTGTACAGAAATGCCCACCACTGATAACATATAGAATTACATTGCTTAATATCTGGAAAACTTCCTGTTTGCGGCAAAAAATATGCGCACTTGAGTGTATAGAAATGGTCACCGCTGAAAACATAAGGAATTACACTATCTGTATACAGATTTTTCTTTATTTTTGTTTTTCAATTTCCTCGTGTCTTGATAAAAAGATGAAAGCAAAAAAAACAAACCTTTTAGCCAATAAACAAACAAAAAAAATGCCACTCACTATGTGGCCAGAAAGCGAGTGCTCAATTTAAGTTAAATTCACATGGAAAACTGATCACCCACTTTTTGAAAAAATAATTTCTTCATATCGGTCACACTACTTATCTGCCCCAAAATTTAAATGTGATATTCGTTTTCAGTACCTCCGAAAATTTATAAAAATCGTCATTTTAAAGTATTTTGTGGAGTTGGAAAGATACTTCACATTGACCGAATTTTTTTTTTTGCTTAAAAGTCCTTTGGGGGGCACTTCTGCAGTATGCAGACAGCGGCTATTTAAGAATAGATAACTCCAATTTCCTCTTGGTCAAATAACGCGGCAAATAAGTAAAAACAAGACTTTTTTTCTCGAACAACAAAATATTTGGAAACCAAAACATTTATTGTATTAAAATTATATTTTCTTACGTAGACTTTTAAATAAATGTTTTTACAATTATATATTGATCCATTTTGTGTATCAATATATAATTGTAAAAACATTTAAAAGTCTACGTAAGAAAATATAATTTTGTAATGAAAGCTACATTGGATTTTTAGTCTTTCTTTTCGAATAAATAAATAATTTAAATGAAACTTTTTTTTTGTACTAAAGCAACTTTGAAGGGTCAACAACAAATTAATCATTGAAATGTTTTTGGACTGAGAAGAGCCGTCCGCATACTGCAGAAGTGCCTTTTGTTGTGTCATGAATACAAAAAGTGTTAAACTAAATTAATTTTTCTAAATAAAATATTTGTTTTATTATTAGAAAATACTGAAAGTGTTTTCTTTTTTATTTGTTTCGTAATAACACAAGAAGTACTTTTTTTTTTAATAAATATATGGTTTCGTTTTTCGTGTCTTCCATTCGGTTTCATGACATAATCAACCGTATCCACTTCCGGTAGTTTGGCTTTTTTCCGAGCAGTGATCTTGAACATTATCTTAAAAATATACAACTTTATTTTCTTTTGGAGAGAGGGTTTTAAAACGATATCAACCTCAATATTTTCTTTAATTTTCTATTTTTGATCGATTATCGAGACTCCTAAACGTGATCCTCTTATGTCGGTCATTTTTTGTTCAAATGTAGCACTCGACATTACTTTTTTTAAAACTAAATAAAATAAGTTGAACCACTAAAAACTTACAAAGCTAGGTAGAAAACAAACACAGAAAAATAATTTTTCTTAAACAAGAGTAAATGAGTAAAAATGTATTTTTAAATATATTATTGGATGTGTATTCTCTTCTAAAAAACAATATCCTCTTCAATAACGGCCACAACATGTGTTTTCTAGTCGATATTTATTCAATAATGGACCAGTTTTCCTACCTAGCAAAAATGGACGAGTTTTCCTAAATTCGTATTTTGTATATAAATTATCGGTAAGATACAAATAAAAAAAAAATGAACATGTATGTTATTTATAGATCTTGTTTAACAAAATTATTAAAGCGAAAGAAAAAAACTCACATAAACAAATTGTTAGTTTATTTTTAAATAATAAATTTGATATATTTATATCTTAAACTCATTGTCCTCTGCGATAAGTAAAGCTCCAAATATCGGAACATTTCTTAAACAGAATTAATTCGACGCCATTTAATGAACTCATTCTTTAGTTGTGTTTTTGTTATTAGAATCGGAATCGGAATCAGGAATCGCATCCTCGGGCGGTGTGTCAGAATTGTTTGGGAATTTTTGACACCCCTCCCACAAAACTGCGAATAAAATATTAAAACAAAAATCGTAATTTTTCTTTTTAAAGTGGGTTGTTTAATTTCTTTATGAAAAAAGTGTTTTTATTTCTTTATTTACTTCCAAAATAAACTATTAATGTTTTTTAAAAAATAATAGAAATATTATTTTTTTTAAAAAGTGTTTATAAAGTGCACGCGCGCTCTTATACAACCATTTTTTTCTACGTAATGAAATCAATTGAATTTTACGAGTTAAATATTTTTTCAATTTTTTCACTTTAAAAATCTATCAAAATTATTCTATTGGTTCAATTTTTACGATATTTGCAGGATTAATGTGAAATTTTATGCTCTTTCCAATAAACCGAATAAAATATTCTAGATAGACTTTTTAAAAAATTCACCCCCATTCTGAAATGTCTATTAAAATGAAAATAATTAATTGTCTCACCTCAGATTTATATATCACAAATTTAAGATCAATAAATATATCACAAATTGAAGATAAAATATCAATGAATAAAATAATCTAATTTAAAACAAAAAAAGAATAGTTTTGTGCAAATTTACCTGTAAAGTCAAAAGTTTAAAACCTTTTTTTTTTTAAACCACGTTGATTTTTTTAAAGTGGAATCTCACATTTTTACAATATTGTCCTGAAAAAATTGAACACCTACAACAATTTTTTCTGTTTCATTCAATGTTGTATTATTTTAGATATTAAAAAAAATAATTCCATAAAGAAGAAATAAAATATTTAAAATCAAAAACTCATGTATTTCTTTAAGAAAATTAAGAAAAAATGGAAAAATTGTCGAGGGGCTTGTTTATAAAAGTAAACTTACTTATGAGTGAATGTGATCATTTTTCAAGTATGGTGACCCACATGACTAACTTTCGTTGCCAGCAAACACATGTCACAAAATAGAAAGGGGAAATTAATTATAGCGCTTTTAGGCCACCGTAGTTCTAAATTGGAAGAAAGGGAGACACACCCGCTCTGTGCCCATCTGATATGACAATTTAAAAATCGCAGTATTTTTTAATCCTTGCTTAAAAAAAAATCCTTTATTTTAAAAGTACATGGAATATAAAATATAAATATGGATAAATTCTTAACATTGATTATTATTTTTTATAGGTAACTGATTTTTTTGAATTTATATATATTTATTATATTCGAAGTAAGTTAAATTTCATGGATTTTCTTGAAATCTTTTTTTAATAAAACCGATTTAAAAAAACAAATATTGCATATTTTTCGATAATATTTGTTATTATTTTAAAATTTGGTCTTTGCTCCTTTTATTCAATAAAATTAGAGTTTAAATTACATTTTTCAAGTAGTTATAAGCTTCGAAAAATAGTAAGTCTAATTAGTCAAGTTTTTATCACGCATTTTTACTGGCGATTTCTGACACTGCTATCGCATCGGAATCGGAAATTTAGAACAGAATCGGTAATTGTATCGGAATCTGGAAAAGTTTTGAGATTGTCCCCTTATTATATCTATCTATCTATCTATCTATCTATCTATCTATCTATCTACAGTTATGTAAATGCAACTTTGTGTGTGTGTGTGTGTGTGTGTGTGTGCGTGTGCGTGTGCGTGTGTGTGTGAGTTCGTTCCTCATAGGTTCTGAAACGGCTGCGCTAATCTATTGCATATTTCACACAAAGGTAACCTATATGTCTGGCAGTGTTCTTAGATGTGTTTTTATTTTTTTTTTTTTATATACAAAAATTCATCCGATAAGAATCGAAAATCGAAAAAATCTGATCCTAAAAATATTTCTTTACTTAAAGATAAAAAAACAATAATTTTTACAGGAGAATTTTTATACGTTACACCGGCAAGGGAGATAATGCAATCTTAGCAATTGTTTCTCAAGAAAAATAATTATTGACATCTGGAGTTATACTTCCATTGTAGAGGATTCGACTACAGATCGAATAATCCCGTGTTCAAGTCCAGGTGTACCTCATCATTTTATTCATTATTTATTTTTTTTATTAATGAGTTAAATTTACAATAAAAGATCAAATCGCCGCAAATCATTTCTTCGTTTGCATGTTTTAAAACTAAATATTAATCAGAAGTGTTTTTTCTAGAGCATTCACCGTAAAGCCCAAATATCAGCTGACGTGGTATTGTAAACAAACACATACGAAATTCAATAATCGATATTATCATTATTATTTTTTATATTTTTTTTAGCGAATTAGTCCACCGAAAAAATTATTCCACGTAATATATAATCTCTATCTATCTATCTATCTATCTATCTATCTATCTATCTACAATCATATAAATGCAACTTTGTCTCTGTGTGTAAGTTCGTTCCTTATACTTCGAAATGGCTGAACAAATTTTCTTTAAAATTTACAGAACTTTAGTGTATGAGTTTGGGAGTAATCTTAGTTAAGTTTTGTCTCCGAATACCCCTGATAATTACCAATAATCGATAATCAAAACCGTTATTTTAATTTTTTTATCATCGGAAAAAACATTTTTCCATGTCGTCGCTTAGCAACAATTATAGAACAACGGGTCGTGGTGAAAATTCTACTGTGGGTAAGATGATAATGTGCTTTTTTTTCTTTTCTTTTTTTTTTTTTGCATGACGTGCTCAGTACTCCGCACGTAAATTTCTTAATTTCTTTTGCATTAACTGCAAAAAATTTTATAAGACTTGAATTTTTTTTTTTTTTTTTTTTTGCATGACGTGGTGTGTAGATTCAAACCCCATACGGAAATTTCTTAATGTTTTTTTCGTTAACTGGAAAGAAATTCATTTATAAGATTGAAAAATTTACGTGTGTGTATATATTTTTAAATATCTATTATTTTTATAATATAAAACTGGAATATTATGGTACTTTAACTGAACTTTAGAATTGATTATAGAAAAAACAAAATGGTAAACTAAGCAAAGATGATTTCTTCGTCGAAATAAAAAAATATATATTTGAATTTCACTCAAGTCACTTAAAATAATAAGCTTCAAATAAAATCTTTTTTTAACTAAGTTTGCTTTAAACTAAATGATTATTTTCTTTAATCAAAAATTCACAGACGGTAACACGCCTAGCAATTATAGTACAAACACAACTTAACATGTTTTTATATTAAAAAGTTCTTACATTTAATACCTCTCCCCCCACCCCTGTTGTTTTGATCCCCCCCCGTCCTCTGCTACTCTCAGTTTTTTTTCAATACCTCTCTCCATCCGGGCTAAACTGCTTTTTATTCCCCCCTCCCTCCCACCTCTCTGCACCCGGACAACGTCGAGTACCCCTGCTAGTATATATATATATATATATATATATATATATATATATATATATATATATATATAAACGGAAACAATTTACTGCACGAGCGTCGCCCTTTTAAAATTCATCATTCAATAAAATAAAAAGCTATAGCAAACATCTAAATGACTACTTTAAATACAGTTCCTGATTTCAAAAAAAGAAAAACCAAAAGGTAATTATATATCTATATATTTTTAAATCAAATTTATTATGTAAATTCAAAAATATATTTTTTTTTTCTACTCATTTCTATCTCTAACCTATACCAATTTTCTTATTAATTTTCTTATAAATTTTATATCCAAACCTTTTACTTCAATTTTTCAGATTCATCTGCCTTACTTTTAATGCTAGGTTTATTTTTGGTGTCTTTTCAATTCAATAGAAATCCTCCTAAATTTGCTGATGAGGAGACCGTGCTTACCAAAAAAACTATGTATAATTATTCTACGTGACTTCATGTATACCACAAATAAAAAGCACGGATTTCCGAAACGATCGTACAGATAATTGACTTTGTTGTTGTTCCTTCTTATGAAACTGATTTTCAATTTAATTAAATTTTGATTTTTAAATTTTAAAAATTTTAAAACTTTTAAATTATAAATCACATTACTTAATATATATATATATATATATATATATATATATATATATATATATATATATATATATATATATGAGCAAATAGTTAATAAAACATGTTAAAAAACACTTTGAAAAAGAGTTTAAAATATATTTAATTAACATTATTAAACATTAAATAAGTGGATAGTCCTTAATCCGCGGAGTTTCGAAGAAATACTATCCTTCTCATCAGAGGGTAGGATTTAGCAAAATGCGGGATCGGATTTTGCTTGCAAAAGTCAAAGATCTTACTTGATAACAAAAAGTGAATCAGAGGGAATAGAGTGAAGAAAAAAGTGATTTCACGTGAATGGATATTATTTTTTATGTATATATAATTGCAAAAGCCTCAAGTGCCTTTGGGAAACTTCGCCATCAACTTTAGAACGTTTGGGGTATTAGATTTCAAATGAAGATACAGATCTACAAGCTGCACAAATAAGCCTGCTGACCTTGAAGACTCTGTGATTGATCGTAATGAATGGAGGTTTACATGCTTCAATGACATTATGAAAAATGCAGCATCAAACATTATCAAACTGCGGGGAAAAAATAAAGTATCGCCTGCTGTCCCAACAATCCATACTCTTGCACTATTTGTGGACTTCTTTGTAGATCATTGCATGGACTGAAATGCCATCTGCGACTAACGCACAGAATAAAATAGATGAAAATAAGTTTAGTGGTTATATTTAAATTCTTAAAAAAAAACAACATATAAACACATATATTCGAATTAAGAATTTATTGTTTGACAAAAGGAATATATAGAAGGGGTTGTGCTTAATCCATGGATTTTCAATAATGGCACATATCATCAGAGGAAATGAAATGCGGTTATATATACAGTGCCACGCAAAAGTATTGGATACCTTACATTTTGCTTCATAACTTTAATTAGGTTTCAAGATTTTACCAAAAATTTTGTCAGTATATTCCTATTACTATTCTAACTAATATTTGCGGTAGTAAATACAAAAGTAAAGTTAAGAAAGTTTATAAGGAAAATATAAATCAACTAACGCAAAAGTATTGGATACATTGATTTAATATTTAGTTGCATAGTCTTTATTGCATTCAACAGTTTCCAATCGCTTTGTATAGTTGCACACAAGTTTTTTGCAAAGATACGCAGGTATTTTGCGCCATTCTTCTTTGCAGAACTGTTCTAGTTGTTGAATATTTTGTGGATTCCTGTTGTGAACATTAATCTTCAATATTTTCCACACATTTTCAATTAGGTTGAGGTCTGGAGACTGACTGGGCTGAATAAGAACGCCAATTCCGTTCTAAGCCATTCTTTGGTTAGTTTGGCAGTATGCTTGGGATCATTGTCCTGCTGAAAAACAAAATTGCTATTATGTCCCAACAAATCAGCAGATTTCTGGAGGTTTTTCTCCAAAATCTCCCTGTACATACGTCCATTCATTCTACCATTGATGATTTCTAGTTCACCAGTACCTTTGGATGAAAAACACCCCTACACTATAATCGAACCAACGCCAAACTTTACCGTAGGAATGGTATCCTTTTTGTTATAGGCGGTGCCATTTTTACGCCATACATGTGTTGCTGTGTTTCTTCCAAAGATTTCGATTTTCGTTTCGTCTGACCAGATTACCTTATTCCAAAATTCTTGGGATTGTTCCCCATATGTTTTAACATAATTCAAACGTGATCTGACATGTTTAAGCTTCATTTGTGTACCTTGATACAAAACCTGCACGATTTATATCTCTACTGATTGTATCCTTGCTCACATTAATCCCAGCTTCTCTGTCGGTTTGAATTTCACCACGAGTAAGAAAAGTTTTTTTTTTTTTTACCTTTCTGCTTACCCACCTTGATAAAAAATCAAGGTGGGTAAGCAGAAAGGTAAGAAAACAAAAAAACTTTTCTTACTCGTGGTGAAATTCATTTCGTTTAATTTCCTTAGCCGACCACATCTTGGAAGATTTGCAACAGCTTCACCAGGGTTTTTAAACTTTCTAATAACGTTTCCAACTAAGTGGTAGATTAAGTCTCCTGTATATTATTCAATACTCTTTTCCTTCTTTGTGCTTATCAATGATTTTTTGACGAATGTCTATTGACAACTCTTTAGTTTTAGGCATTTGAAGGAGTGAGCCTAAATTGGAAGAATTATTTTAATATAAAGCTCTCTTATTGGTCAGTGATAACTCGTTTGCATTATTGCAACACGCTAAGCAAAAGTCATTTAAATTTATTTCCGAAATTTTTTTTTTAAGTTTATCCAATATTTTGCGTTTGTTAATTCATATTTTTCCTTAAATATAAACTTTCTAAATTTGATTTTGTAATTACTACTCCAAATATAATTTAGAATAGTAGTAGGAATATACTGACCAAATTTTAAGTAAAATCTTGAATCCTACTTAAAGTTATGAAGAAAAATGTAAGGTATCCAATACTTTTGCATGGCACTATATATATATATATATATATATATATATATATATATATATGTGTGTGTGTGTGTGTGTGTGTGTGTGTGTGTGTGTGTGTGGAAGGAAAAATGAAACCATCTCCCCATTGGGATGAAGTGAAAATCATAGATAAAGGTGAGAGTAAGGCGACAAAGAGAAGCAGCGCATATGCTAAGCAGACCTAGTATAGAAGTTAACTCCATATGGGAGCCATTTTCTATTTAAAATTTGCTAAAGCGAACTTCTTAATATGGAATAGTTATGGATATGTGAGCGATTACATGACTGTTACCTAATTTGCATTTTTTTTTTTTGAAAAACGAGCGTTAATTATTTATTCATTTTTATGGTGTTTTGTTAGATGATTGGTTTCATTTCATTATAACGCTAAATTCTATTTATGTATAGTTTCTAAATTTTGCATTATTGCATAGAATTTAAGATGAAAACCTTATAGCACACGGATATATATCTATAATATAAAGCTGAACGTGTGTGTGTGTGTATGTGTGCGTGCGCGCGCGCGTGTGTGTGTGTGGTCACGAATAGGCTCCTATATGGTTGACTATTTTAAAAAACTGATTACTTATAATGATAGCAGATGTATCGAAGATCAGGAATGGGTATGTTTGATCTGGCAGAACGGTGGTTCAAAAAAATTGTGGGATCTGCGGTCGCGCCTAACCCCCAAAGTATGGAAACAAAAATAAAAAAATAAAAAACGTTTACGAGGGTTTTTGATATAGATGTACATAATAATACTTTGATAAGTATGTTTCAACTTAAATAGGGATGGTATGATAAAATTGTGGGGTCTGCGTTCGCACCTGTACTCCATGGAAATATGGCACAGATTTTAACAAAGACTTTTCATATCTATTTACGTAAGTATACTTTGATAATTATGTTTCAGTTTGAAGAAATATGGTATAATAAAATTATTAGGTGTTCGTTCGCACCTGACCTACATAGAATGTAAATATGTCACAAAGTTTAACAAGGTTTTTGCAAAGGGTTGAGGGTCCACAACAACTTAACTTTAATCTTAATTCACGTTAGCTTTTTTTTTTTTTTTTTGAGTTGAGTCATATTGTGTCGAGTAAATCTACCTCATAAATTCACGTCCTTATTAAAGTAAATGCCAAAAAAAAAAGTCGGAACTTTAGATAATTCTCGGCACAAATTTTGCATAACTCTTTTTTCCTTCTCCACTTGCACGTGGCACTCTTTCGAAAATAGATAAATAGATAAATAAAAAAAATAAGAACGTTACTTCTTATCGTGTCAAAAGAAGGAAAAAAATCCTGCTCACGTGATTACGTGTCTTTTTAAAAACATTTACATTACCTTTTTATTTTTATTTATATAACTGTTTCAGCTTTTTTTTCAGTGTATTAGAAGGAATTCAGTTTCAGCGTGTTCTTTATATTACAATAGTACAACCCCGAATCCGACGGCGCAATACTACACCGTTCAATACTGTAAAACTGAAACGAAGCTGTTTTGCTTGAAAATGGCGCCATTTTCTTCTTATTCATATTCATATCGATTCTTTGCTTAAAAAAGCCCAAAGTAATTACGTGTTTACTTTTTTAATATCCCATTTTGCTGTTTCGGATTAAGTAAATTAACTAAAGTAAGTAAAGCTTCATTATTTTTCAAAACTGTTTTTGTTTCTTTGTTTTTCGAGATTTCGTGGATATTATTTAGTAAGAATGTTTAGCAGAAAAGCCAACAAACGACTACCCGAAAAAATAAATATACAAGAAATAAATGTTACCATATGCAATAAAGGTTCAGTTCATTTGTTTTTGTTTTGAAATTGTTTTTAATTCTCTTTACTTGAAATAATTTCACAGAACCGAAATTAAAACGAAATTTGAGGCGATAACTACTTAAATGAATTTCTATATAAACTACACAGGCCATAATCGAATATTCCTCAAGCACAAAATAACGGAAAACATTAAAATATGTTTATAAATATTCCTTACGTTGACCGAACTCTCTTAAATTGTTAACACAGAATGCTCAGGTGTCCCTACTTCAAACTGAAAACAGTGCTCTCCATTTGAAAGTCGCTGCCATTTTGATTTTTTTTAAACCGATTCGTGAATTAAAAAAAAAATTTTTACAAACTACTTAAAAATACAGCCAATGAATTTTCTACCATAAAAGTAACTTTTATTGACTATGACGACATTTATTTCTTGTATATTTATATTAATATATATATATAACATTTTCTCTTTGTAAGGAAACATCATTTTGTTGGTCACTCTTGGCTACAAATGGAAACAATGTTTATATAAAAGATATATTTTCGCGAAAATTATCTTTAATTTTCATCTTATTTTTCTTAGGGTAAAATTTATGAGTATCAAAACCTATCTCTTTACAACTCCTCCTTTTCATAACGTATCATACTTTCATCAATCACAGTCCATTTTCTGTAGGCTGTTTTTGAACCCAGTCAACAACGGGTACTTCTGCTAGTATATATATATATATATATATATATATATATATATATATATATATATACATATATATTTTTATATATATACTTTTAATCATGAATCATAAAAGTCTTCCCTTCTTAATTAGGAAGGGAAGACTTTTATGATTCATGATTAAAAGTATATATATAAGAATATATAAATATATATATATTCCTTTAATCTTCTCCCCAAAAGGGGGGGACAGGAGAGGAAAGAAAGAGAAATGGGGAGCCAGCTGACCGGTTTTGAGCCTCGCTTCTCAAAGGTGTATCGAGGGTATTTTTAAAACAAAGAATGAAAAAGCTATTAAAATTGCGTTTTATTCATTTTACAGGGAGAAAAAAAAAGAAAAAAAGTGGGAAAACGATTAAAATAAAACAGCGTTATGGCCGAATACCCTAGAGATTAATCACGTTAAAACACAGGAGGCATTCCCTTTGCTTGCAAAGAGAAGGTTTTCTAAGTCGAACGTGAATAGTCTCCAAGATCTTAAGGTGATATAATGAATGAGCACGACTAACAATAGAAAAAGAGTCCGTGCTAAAGTTCGCTGCACAAGACGGGTTTTTAAGTAAATGATCAGTAATTGAGGAACCGTATGTGTTAGTAACTACGTCAGTTGCCCGGTAGGTTCCATTCCTAATTTTACTGGGTATATGTTGTTGGATTCTTCCATCTAATCTTAATGTTGTTCGACCCATATAGTTTGCACCGCAACCAGATTCAAAATTGTAAATAACGTTACTATTATGGTGGGGGGGTAGAACGTCTTTTTGAGAAGATGGTAATAAAGTTCTCGTAGAGAACACAACACGCACATTGGCAGCAAAATTACATCCATGACCTGCTGAGCTTATTTGTTTGGGAAATTTTTCACTTACTGTACCCAACCAAGGCAAACGAAGATAAATTGGACATTTGGCAACTATATTCTCTTTAATTCGAGAGAATTCAGCCAATTTTTTTTGAATAACTGACCTAATCACATCTAGTGGGTACCCGTTTTTGGATAAAGTATCCGTAATTGTTTCCAATTCCTCATCTAATTTTTGGAGAGAAGATTAAAGGAATATATATATATATATATATATATATATATATATATTTATATATATACAAATTTACTTTTAATCATGCATCATAAAGGTCTTCCCTTCCTAATTGCAATATTTAAATTTATTATCCGTAACAACATTATGAAATATTTGAAGACGAGGTACAATTCTAGTTTAATTAAGAAATTAAACTCTATTTTAAAAATTAAAAGTAAAATTAGATCGATGTAAGATAATATAACATTCTTACATTCTTGTGTATATGTATGCATATATGTATATGTATGTATATGCGTGTGTGTATGTATGTATATGTATGTGCGCATTTGTGTGTCTGTATGTATGTATATGTATGTATGTGTATGTATATATATATGTATATATATATATGTATATATGTATGTGTGTGTATATATGTATATATAGGTTTTTAAAAAAAAAATTATCTTTTTAATTTTTAATTTTCTATTTTTAATTTATTTATTTTCATTTTTATTTATTTATTTTTTATTTTTTTTATTGATTTATTTTTTATTTACTTATTCACTTTTTTTACTCTTCTTAATATAATATACGCTCCATTTCATAAACTTAGCCATTTACCTGTTTCACTGACTCGTGTTTTTTAATTTTATTCTGGGACTTTCACTGCGTATTTAAGTTGACCTAACTATTAACGCTGACTTTCTCCCTTTTTGTCAGGATCATTTTGATCTTGCTTTTTCAAATTTAACCTTTCACCGTTTTTCCGTTTTTTTTTTTTAACCTTAATTTACTTGATTCTTCCGGCCTTGGCAGACGTGTTTTAAATATTCTCTCCAGTGCTTTTTCTGTGCACATTTGAACTTTTCTTTTAATGATTTTGAACTCATTCCATTTGTGATTTTTTTTCCAAGGAATTCTGCCTTTTGGATTATTTTGGACCATCTTCCAGTTACGCGATTCCTTTGGAACTTACCTGTTGGATTGGAAATTTTAAATTCGACCGTGTTTGGATTTTACCATTCTTGGATCTTTTACCCTTCACCGGACTATCCATTCATGTGAAATCTTTTTATCATTTTTTTTTCTTTTACCTCCTATTCCCCTAACCTCACCCTTTTTTTAAACCAAGTAAGATATGTGACTTACTTGTGGTTTTATTAAATACAAACTCCGATCCGCATTTTGCTAATTCCTGCCCTCTGATGAGAAGGAGAGTATTTCTTCGAAACTCCGCGGATTAAGAACTATCCACTTATCTTGTGCTTCCTTTTTAAAATTAAATATGTTTTTAACTTTTTTTCAAGATGTTTTTTAACATGTTTTTTTAATCATTTGTTCATATAATAAGCTCTATTTCCTTTTCGGTTTTCTTGAGCTTTTACATCTGGTTGAGATTACTTTACTTGTAAATATTAACTCTTTGATATTAATAATATATTTTAAGTTTACCATTTTGATTACCTTGGTAAACTTATTGTAATTTTTATTTTATATATATATATATATATATATATATATATATAATTTACTTTTAATCATGAATCTTTCCTTCCTAATTGCAATATGTATATATATATATATATATATATATATATATATATATATATATATATATATATATACATATATATATACTAGCAGAAGTACTCGTCGTTGACTGGGTTCAAAAACAGCCTACAGAAAATAGACTGTGATTGATGAAAGTATGATACGTTATGAAAAGGAGGAGTTGTAAAGAGATAGGTTTTGATACTCAAAAATTTTACCCTAAGCAAAATATGATGAAAGTAAAGATAATTTTCGCGAAAATATATCTTTTATATCAACTTTGTTACCATTTGTAGCCAAGAGTGACCAACAAAATGATGTTTCCTTACAAAGAGAAAATGTTATATATATATATTAATATAAATATACAAGAAATAAATGTCGCCATAGTAAATAAAAGTTACTTTTATGGTAGAAAAGTTCATTGCTTTGTATTTTTAAGTAGTTCGTAAAATTTTTTTTTTAATTCACGAATCGGTTTAAAAAAATCAAAATGGCAGCGACTTTCAAATGGAGAGCACTTTTTTCAATTTGAAGTAGGGACACCTGAGCATTCTGTGTTAACAATTTAAGAGAGTTCGGTCAACGTAAGGAATATTTATAAATATATTTTAATGTTTTCCGTTATTTTGTGCTTGAGGAATATTCGATTATGGCCTGTGTAGTTTATATAAAAATTCATTTAAGCAGTTGTCGCCTCAAATTCTGTTTTAATTTCGGTTCGCTGAAATTATTTCAAGTAAAGAGAATTAAAAACTATTAGAAAAAAAACATGAACTGAATTTTTATTGAATATGGTAACATTTATTTCTTGTATATTTATTTTTTCGGGTAGTCGTTTGTTGGCTTTTCTGTTAAACACTCTTACTAAATAATATCCACGAAATCTCAAAATACAAAGAAACAAAAACAGTTTTGAAAAATAATGAAGCTTTTCTTACTTTAGTAAAATAATCCGAAACAGCAAAATGGGATATCAAAAAAGTAAACACGTAATTACTTTAGTTTTTTTTAAAGCAAAGAATCGATATGAATATGAATAAGAAGAAAATGGCGCCATTTTCAAGCAAAACAGCTTCGTTTCAGTTTTACAGTATTGAACGGTGTAGTATTACGCCGTCGGATTCGGGGTTGTACTATTGTAATATGAAGAACACGCTGAAACTGAATTCCTTCTAATATACTGACAAGAAAAAGCTTAAACAGATATATAAATAAAAATAAAAAGGTAATGCCAATGTTTTTGAAAAGACACGTAATCACGTGAGCAGGATTTTTTTCCTTCTTTTGACACGATAAGAAGTAACGTATATATTTTTAAATAGTTAATTTTTTTTTTTAATTCACGAACCGGTTTAAAAAATCAAAATGGCAACGACTTTGAAATGGAGAGCCCTGTTTTCAATTTGAAGGTTAGCTGGCTCCCCATTTTTCTTTCTTTCCTCTCCTGTTCCCCCCTTTTTGGAGAGAAGATTAAAGGAATATATATATATATTTATATATATATATATATATATATATATATATATATATATATATATATATATATACAAATTTACTTTTAATCATGAATCATAAAAGTCCTCCCTTCCTAATTGCAATATTTAAATTTTGTATCCCTAACAACATTATAATATATATATATATATATATATATATATATATATATATATATATATATATATAAAAATGTATATATATATATATTTATATATATATATATATATATATATATATATAAGTGATCTTGTCAGTGTTTGCAAAAAGTCTAACAAATTACTCTCTGAATACTATGTCAACAGAGTTGAAATTTGATGTATAAGGTATTTAGACATGTAGCACACTTTTAATTTGATTTTAGCCGACAAAAATTGCTGGTAAGGGATCAAAATTGCTAACAAAACAGTTGACTTTAGCAGAGTAAGTTAGAAAAACATTGCTCCTGCTGTTATTTTTGTGCATGTGCAAAATGAAATATGCATAGCTCAGTCGTTTAATTCTTACCCTTTCATGTTCATTTGTCAGTAGCTCAGATGGTAACGACTTAGGAGGGATTGACAAAGTTTCAACTAAAAAAAAACGCTAAAAAAAAAAATCAAATTCAAAGCATGAACACAACCGACACCCTTCCTGCACGTACATTGACACAAATAATTTTCCCCTTGAGCACAATTCTCACTCGAATACATCCACGACTTTATTAGCTCCAATTTTATACAAACAAGTAAACATAATTTCCAGACAGATGCTTCCCTACAGTACGTTAAAACATGAAAACAAACACAAATCGAAAACGAAATGACGAAAATGAATGAGTATTAATACAATGGCCTGTTCAACAAGTGGTCAGAAATGGCTAGATCGCCGAGCAGTGAGGTTCGTCCCGTCAGCAGTTTAACAGCAATGCCATTACAGAACGGATAAAACTACCCCCTCCTCCGACAGCAGCCTAACCCAGTAGCGGCAGCAGCCACTTACCGCTGACTCACTTAATAACAGCAGCTCAATATCGCAGCAGCCGCCGACTCCCCATCGCCGGTACACACGCACCTACTTTTAGCCACTGAAAAGCCATTATCTATCTTTGCGAATTCAGGGGAAATAATTCTCTCAGATATTTCTGCCTGAGTTTTCTTCCGTGTGTTGTTTTGATTTAGGTTGGGTTAATTTTTGAAAATTAGATTTTAATTAATTTATTCCTTTTCTTTCTTATCTTTTACCAGTTACTAAGATAGTGAATATATCCAAAATATTCATTCAAAACTTAAAAGCAGCATCGCGTTAATAGGAGTAAGAGAATAATATATTTTAACAATTATGTTTATCAATAGTCTTTTAGTTTCATAAATTATGTTTTTAAGCACTTAGGATTGGTTAGTGGACATTATTACCCCCCCTTTTTAATAAATATTTGAGAAATAATATCTATTTAAGTAGAACCTAAAATCGAAACCTCAGAAGCATGCAGCTAGCCCTTTTCCCAATGTCAACGACTTATCCACCTGAAGAATGTCGGAGGTTAAACATTGTGCAAATAACACTGAAGATGAGCACAGAAGTTCGATTAACTTACATAATTTGATATATATTAAATCATATCACAAGACATTTTAATATATATTTTGTAGTTTTGGTGTTATGTTATTTCACTATTCAGTATCATTCTCTTGTGAAAAATGTATTGGTTTTAGATTGTTTTATATTGTGTTTGAAATTAAATTAAAATTTGTAATAATTCTACTTTGAATGAATTAAGCTAAAGTTACTTTAAAAACAAACTATATCAAAAATATTATTTCACTAAGATATATTAATTTCCTTTTTTACATAAACTTTAAATACAAATGTTCAAAGCATTATAAAATTTGCATTCGTAGATTATTCCTAATCATTTAAAAACTGTTTCATATGTTACATAACGACTTCTAGTTTAATTTAAAAGAGTTTTAATTTCTATGAATTGCTAACTTTTTTCTGTACACATCTAATAACATATACCGAACAAGACATTTGCCCTGCAGCGTCCAAATTGCAAGTTGGATAAATGTTTTTTTTACCAATGTGGTACATTTGATAGAAGTATTAACTTCAAAAGAGTTTTCTTCTGGATTCCACAAAAAAAAAATGTTTCAGGTGCCGATTTGGGAACTATAATAAAAGCTACAAGAATCTATGATAGGATTCTTTTTTTAGATTCTTTCCAAACCCCTCGAGAGCGGTTTTTTCGAATTCCCTTCCATTTCTGGCATTGAGGACAACACATGTCTGTCAACTGTCTTTTATGAGGAGTTTCGACAGTAATTGCAGCACTTAAGAACTCAAGGCTCCTTTTGTTTTCTCAACCGGGCTAAACTCCACAATTACCCCCAAATCAATGAGATATTTGATAGTTACAAAGAGGTTATAAGAACCTTAATGAAAACAGATAAAAAATCCTAATTCCACCAAGACAATTTTAAGTCGCAGGAAAGGAATTATACTAAGAATACTACAAAAATAAATGTTCCAACGTTGGAAAACTTTACAATAAAATCTAGTAAAATTATTAGGCATTGTAGATTTTGCAATCTCAAGGAGCATATCATGAACTAAACCATGTGTATTGCTTTATAACAGATCAATATTTTTTAAATTTTGAAATTTCTATGAAACCTACAGAAGTGAAAATTCGTACACTGAAAGAGTACAACAAGATGCCTTATTGCCCTGATTTTTATGCAATTTGAACAAATATTTGGAAAATTATGCTAATTTTTCTATTTTCTAGTAATTTTAAGTGTGTATCACTTTATTGCAATTCTTGCAAAATGCCTAGAAAGGGTTGACTGATAGCTAGCGTGTAAAAAGTTTTTGACTTGTAATGGGGATATATATTTAAATGCTGCCCACATCAGCATTATGTGGCACAAGGCCGGAAAGTGGGAACCCCGCAGGCTCCCCTAAAGAAGGGGCACTCCTGCAATTTTAAAAATTGCCTGAGTAACCTCGTTGGCATTCCCCGGTCGGGGCGCCTCAGGCAGCAAGCAATAAACTTGCCCCACCAGAAAGCCCGGTGGCAAGGCCTGGGAGGGTGGACCTCCTAGGTATTACCCAGGCGGTGTACCTCAGTCCAACAGGTGCTGGGCCGGTTCCCGGCCCCTCACCTGTTGGGCTGAGTGTCAAGTGACGAATCCTTGACTTGTACTAACCTGTCTCCCTGCAGCCGAAGCCGCTAGGAGACACATCCCATCACAATGGACAATGGACTTGTAATGGGGGTATGAGACGAATGGATTCGCCAATCATTTTTATAACCAACAGCTGTGCTAAACAACCAATCAAAACGTCGCAAAATTATTATAAAATCGTCGAATTTTGGATTCAATTAGTTCGCCATTTGCTACGTCACGGACCGCATTTAATTCTTTGCCGGCATCTTGGTTACTGATCTGAACTACACCGCCATCTTGGTTACTGATCTGAACTAAGCCGCCATCTTTGTTCAACACAAATGTCTCATAGTGAAAAGTAATGTGTTGTTGCAGGCCTTGCAGAAGGTTTATTTCTAGCCAAGGAGCTTGGAAGAGATAAAAGAACATTGTCTTCATTCATTGAAGGACAAAATTCAATAATGTCAGTTTCTACTCGTGATGTTAGAAAAATTCGCTGTCAATTTATCAAGCAACAGTGCTGCTATATTTGACAAGGCTGGAATGCCTTCCTTGTCCAGAAAGACACGCTGCAGTGCCTTAAACGAGATTGCAAGAAGCATTAAGCCTATAGCAAGACCTGTTTTAAACCAAACTGATAAGGAAAAACGTTCGGCTTGGCCTCAGAAATACATGAAAACCAACTTTGATGAGGCCAGAGCAACCCTAGTTAGACCAGATGGGTGGGCTAAAGTTTTGAGTCCTTTTTGGATTCCCTACCCCTCATCGATTCCGTCATCAACAGGAAGGTGGAGGTGTCATGTTTTGGACCGGAATAATTTGCAATGAACTAATTGGATTACTTCTATTGCCAGAAGGTATCAAACTGACAAACCAATCTTATATTTTATTTTTAAATGAGCATTTGACACCATAGTTTGATGATCTTCCATTGGCACATCAACATAAATTGATTTTTATGCATGACAATGTTCCAATCCCACTCAGTCAAGGCTATGACATACTACCTTCAGTTATTAAGCATTAGTGGAAAAAATTTGATGACATGGACACCTTTTTCTTCAGATATAAACCGAATTGAGCAGCTGTGGTCAATAATAAAGATGAAAGTTCATGAAGGAGGTGTTCAATTTTTGTCAAAGGAAAAACTTTGAAGGAAGATTTTGGAAATTTCCTATAGCGTCACATCATCTCAAATTCTCCGATTGACATCATCATTTGACAAGAGGCTATTCAAAGTGATTTTGAAGCATGAGAGTTATATTGAAAAATAAATATTTCCTAAAACAAAATAATGTGAAATTCCTTCTACAAGTTTTGGTTAATATTGTTACTGCATATGTTCTTTATTTCATATAACTAGAATTATGAAGTTAGAATATTGTTTTATTACCGAAAACATACATTTTTAGACATTTGCAATAAAGTGATACACACTTAAAATTACCAGAAAATAGAAAAATTAGCATAATTTTCAAAATATTTGTCCAAATTCCACAAAAAGCATGGAAATAAGGCCCCTTGTACAAAATTTAACTTCTCTGCGTTTCATAGCAAATTCAAAATTAAAAAATGTATAGATCTGCAATAAAGCGACACACAGGGTTTATTTTTCAAAATATCCCTCCCTTAATTTGAGACGTTCTAGGTGTAGGGAAATGGGTCTGTGTCTTTTTTGTATCAGTGCTAGTCATAGTACAGAAGACTGCTATGACAACACAAATAAATTACTTTGAAAATGTGCAAATTGCAAATTTCGAGGCCACATTACCCCCCACCCCTTTGTGACAGAGCACATAAGAGTGGAAACAATCTAACTGCTTCCATGCACGTGTGTTCCAACACTGGTACGCAGGAGCAGCCTCATATTTTACTGATAGTGGCAGTTACTGTTACTAAAGGTAAACATAAATACAAATTGAATTGCCTCTTTGATAAAGGCAGTCAAAGGACTTATTTCTCTAAACAGGTTATTGAAAAATTAGGGTGCCATAAATCTTTCCTTACTCCAGTAGAACATGATGTAAAACGTCCAAAAAGAAAAAAAATTGATTTAAGTTTTAGTAGTTAAAAAGGATAATGTTCTTATATATGATGAATTCGACATGAACTTGAGATTCAGTAATTTTAAATCTATTAAGAATAATTTATTTAAATTAAATTACAAATTAGCCTTTTTGCACGGAAAAATTTATATTAGGCATCGATGTAATTCAATTTATGAAGAACATCAGAATAATGGACTGCATGAAAGAACATAGGAATGATGGACTGCACGGGAGTTTCCTACAGGCATTTCTCCGTTAAGTAACTGCAAACATTTTATTATATGAAAATCAAAGTACCCCTAAAAAAGTACAACATAAAGATTTTAAACACAATTATCATGCCCGCCATCCTAGAATCATTCCAGACTTGAAGGGAGTGTGTGCTAAAGAAATTGATGTTGCAAAATCAAAATCAAAAGTCTCTACCGATGTACCAGATGATAAGATACTAAGATAATAAGATACTAAGATAATAAGATACTAAGATAAAAAGATAATAAGATACTAAGAAAAAAGATAATAAGATACTAAGATACTAAGATAATAAGATACTAAGATACTAAGATACTAAGATAATAAGATAATAAGATCATAAGATACTAAGATAATAAGATACGAAGATAATAAGATAATAAGATAATAAGATACTAAGATAATAAGATACTAAGATAATAAGATAATAAGATAATAAGATACTAAGATAATGAGATAATAAGATAATAAGACAATAAGATAATAAGATAATAAGATAATAAGATAATCAGATAATAAGATAATAAGATACGAAGATAATAAGATAATAAGATAATAAGAAACTAAGATAATAAGATAATAAGATACTAAGATCATAAGATACTAAGATAATAAGATACGAAGATAATAAGATAATAAGATAATAAGATAATAAGATACTAAGATAATAAGATAATAAGATAATAAGATTATAAGATACTAAGATAATAAGATACGAAGATTAATAAGATAATAACATACTAAGATAATAAGATACTAAGATAATAAGATACTAAGATAATAAGATAATAAGATAATAAGATAATAAGATACTGAGAAAATAAGATACTAAGATCCTAAAATAATAAGATAATAAGATAATAAGATACTAAGATGAACAGATACTAAGATAATAAGAAACTAAGCTAATAATATACTGAGATAATAAGATACTAAGATAATAAGATAATAAGATACTAAGATAATAAGATAATAAGATACTAAGATAATAAGATACTAAGATAATAAAATACAAGATAGTAAGGTAATAAGATACTAAGATAATAAGATAATAAGATACTAAGATAATAAGATACTAAGACAATGAGATAATAAGACAGTAAGATACTAAGATACTAACATAATAAGATACTAAGATAATAAGAAACTAAGATAATAATATACTAAGATAATATTATACTAAGATACAAAGATAATAAGATACTAAAATAATAAGATACTAAGATACTAAGATAAGAAGATACTAAGATACTAAGATAATAAGATACTAAGATAATAAGATACTAAGATAATAAGATACTAAGATACTAAGATAATAAGATACTAAGATACTAAGAAATAAAAAATAATAAAAATATAAATTAATAAAATACTAAGATAATAAGATAATACGATAATAAGATACTAAGATACTAAGATACTAAGATAATAAGATACTAAGATACTACGATAATAAGATAATAAGATACTAAGATAATAAAATAATAAGATAAAAAAATACTAAGATAAAAAGATGATAAGATACTAAAATACTGAGATAATAAGATACTAAGATAAAAAGATACTAAGATAATAAGATATTAGGATACTAAGATAATAAGATAATAAGATAATAAGATAGTGAGATAATAAGATACAAGGATAATAAGATAATAAGATTATAAGATACTAAGATAATAAGATAATACGATACTAAGATACTAAGATAAATAGATACTAAGATAATAAGATACATAGATAATAAGATAATAAGATACTACGATACTAAGATACTAAGATATTAAGATGCTAAGTTAATAAGATACTCAGATAATAAGATACTTAGATAATAAGATACCAAGATCATAAAATAAAAAGATAATAATATACTAAGATAATAAGATACTAAGATAATAAGACGCTAAGATACTAAGATAATAAGATACTAAGATACTAAGATAATAAGATAATAAAATAATATAATACTAAGATAATAAGATACTAAGATAATAAGATACTAAGATAATAAGATAAAAAGATACTGAGATAATGAGATAATAATATAATAAGATTCTGAGATAATAAGATAATAAGATACTAAGACAATAAGATAATAAGATACTAAGATAATAAGATAATAAGAAACTAAGATTATAAGATACAAAGATAAAAGGATTATAAGATACTAACATAATAAGATACTAAGATAATAAGAAACTAAGATAATAAGATACTAAGATAATAAGATACTAAGATAATAAGATAATAAGATACTAAAATGATAAGATACTAAGATAATAAGATACTAAGATACTAACATAATAAGATACTAAGATAATAAGATAATGATATACTAAGATAACAAGATAACAAGATACTAAGAAAATCAGATACTAAGATAATAAGCTAATAAGAGATAAGATACTAAGATAATAAGATAATATAATAATAAGATACTAAGATAATAAGATACGATGATAATAAGATAATAAGATAATAAGATAATAAGATTATAAGATACTAAGATAATAAGATACAAAGATAATAAGATACTAAGGTAATAAGATACTGAGATAATAAGATAATAAGATACTAAGATAATCATATACTAAGATAATAAGACACTAAGATACTAAGATAATAAGATAATAAGATACTAAGATAATCAGATACTAAGATAAAAAGATACAAAGATAATAAGATACTAAGATACTAAGATAATAAGATACTAATATTATAACATAATAAGATACTAAGATACTGAGATACTAAGATAATAAGATACTAAGCTAATCAGATACTAAGATAATAAGATAATAAGATAATAAGATACTAAGATAATAAGATGAGATACTAAGATAATAAGATAATAAGATACATAAATAATAAGATAATAATATAATAAGATACTTAGATACTAAGATAATAAGATACTAAGATAACAGGATACTAAGATAATAAGACACAAAGAAAATAAGATACCAAGATAATAAGATAATAAGATAATAAGATACTAAGATAATAAGATACTAAGATACTAAGATACTAAGATACTAAGATAATAAGATACTAAGATACTAAGATAATAAGATAATAATATAATAAGATACTAAGATAATAAGATACTAAGATAATAAGATACTAAGATAAAAAGATAATAAGATACTAAGATACTAAGATAATAAGATACTAAGATAATGAGAAACTAAGATAATAATATACTAAGATAATAAGATACTAAGATAATAAGATACGAAGATAATAAGATAATAAGATACTAAGATATTAAGATACTAAGATAATAAGATACTAAGATAATAAGATACTAAGATAATAAGATAGTAAGATAATAAGATAATAAGATTATAAGATACTAAGGTAGTAAGATAATAGGATAATAAGATACTGAGATAATAAGATACTAAGATACTAAGATACTTAGATAATACGATAATAAGATACTAAGATAATAAGATACTAAGATAATAAGATAATAAGAGTATAAGATAATAAGATACTTAGATAATAAGATACTAAGATAATAAGATATTAAGATAATAATAAACTAAAATAATAAGATACTAATATAATAATATACTAAGATAATTAGATAATAAGATAATAAGATATTAAGATAATAAAATACTAAGATAATAAGATACTAAGATAATAAGATACTAAGATAATAATAAACAAAGATAATCAGATACAAAGATAATATCATACTAAGATAATAAGATAATAAGATAATTAGATACTAAGATAATAAGATAATAAGATGATAAGATACAAAGATAATAAGATAGTAAGATAATAAGATAATAAGATAATAAGATACTAAGATAATAAGATACTAAGATAATAAGATACTAAGATAATAAAATACCAAGATAATAAGATACTAAGATAATAAGATAATAAGATACTAAGATAATAAGATACTAAGATAATAAGACACTAAGATACTAAGATAATAAGATAATAAGATAATAAGATACTAAGATAATAAGATACTAAGATAATAAGATAATAAGATACTAAGATACTAAGATGAAAAGATAATAAGGTACTAATATACTAACATAATAAGATAATAAGATACTAAGATACTAAGATAATAAGATACTAAGATAATAAGATACTAAGATAAAAAGATACTAAGATAATAAGATAATAAGATACTAAGATAATAAGATAAGAGGATACTAAGATACTAAGATACTAAGATTATAAGATACTAAGATAATAAGATAATAGGATAATAAGATACTGAGATAATAAGATACTAAGATACTAAGATAATAAGATAATAAGATACTAAGATAATAAAATACTAAGATAATAAGATAACAAGATAATAAGATAATAAGATACTAAGATAATAAGATAATAAGATAATAATAAACTAAGATAATAAGATACTAAGATAATAAGATACTAAGATAATAAGATAATAAGATACTAAGATAATAAAATACTAAGATAATAAGATAATAATATAATAAGATACTAAGATAATGAGATACTAGGATAATAATACACTAAGATAATAAGATACTAAGGTAATAAGATACACAGATAATAAGATAATAAGATAAGATACTAAGATAATAAGATAATAAGATAATAAAATACTAAGATAATAAGATAATAATATAATAAGATACTAAGATAATGAGATACTAGGATAATAATAAACTAAGATAATAAGATACTAAGGTAATAAGATACACAGATAATAAGATACTACGATAATAAGATAATAAGATACTAAGATAATAAGATACTAAGATAATAAGAAACTAAGATAATAAGGTACTAAGATAATAAGATAATAAGATAATAAGATAATAAGATAATAAGATAATAAGATATTAAGATACTAAGATAATAAGATACTAAGATAATAAGATAATAAGATACTAAGATAATAAGGTACTAAGATAATAAGATAATAAGATAATAAGATACTAAAATAATATAATAATAAGATAATAAGATACTAAGATAATAAGATACTAAGATAATAAGATACTTAGATACTAAGATAATAAAATACTAAGATTATAAGATACCAAGATAATAAGATAATAAGATACTAAGATAATAAGATACTAAGATAATAAGATACTTAGATACTAAGATAATAAAATACTAAGATTATAAGATACCAAGATAATAAGATAATAAGATACTAAGATAATAAGATAATAAGCTTATGAGATACTAAGAGTGCATCTGTTCCAATAAAACAACGCCCTAAGAGAACTAAATAAAATAAAAAAATAGTAAAAACTCTCCCAATAATTCAGTTTGATCTAGAACTTATGGTCATCACATACCTTGGCTTATAGATACTTATTGTGGAACAAAGAAAATAAGTCTTAATGATATCATACTTTATTATTGAAAGATGAAATTTCTATAGTCCTATTAGTGCACCAAATAAGAATTTCTTCACTTGCAAACAAATACAACGCTTACTTCTTTCAAACTTTGGACTTCTTTGTGGAAACAAATCTGCATCCCTTCTACTTTAAAAAAAAAAAAACAAAGATTTCTGTGAACTTTTATCATTAGCTTGCCATAAAAAATTGAATTGTCTGAATACTTTCATTTTTGGCTATTTTTGCCTTAAAAGGAACATTTTCTATGAACGTTTATCATTGGCTATATTTGCCATTATAAAAAACAATTTTCTGAAAGCTTTTCATCTTTGGCTATATTCACTTTAAAAAAAACATTTTCTGTGAATTTTCATCTTTGGCTATTTTCGCCTTAAAAACATTTCTTGTGAATTTTCATCTTTGGCTATTTTTGCCTTAAAAAAGAACATTGGTTATATTTGCCATTAAAAATTAATTTTCTGAGAACTTTTCATCTTTGGCTATTTTTGTCTAGTAAAAACACATTTCTGTGAACTTCCTGTTTTTATTGTTTTTTTTTTACCTCAACGTGCAACTTTATAAAGAATTAAATTGCAATGAGTTCATATTGCAATTTTGTTTTGGGAAGGAATATTGGAATTAGTAAGGAGTCGCTTACGAGGTGCCTGTGATTGGATGAAAAGCAACCCTTTTTGCTTGTTGGGCATCGAAGACAACACGTGTCTGTTAACTGTCTCTGCCATTCATACCAAATACGTGTGAGGAGTTTTGACAGCAATTGCATCACCTAAGAACTCAACCCTTCCAAAACTCCACAGGAAACGAACATCGTTAACAGGACGAATCTCACAAATAAGTTCCGCAAAACGCGACTGTCCTACCGTCCTAATTTTCTTTTTGTTAGAATGCAACACACAAACATTTTTAGGGGATGAAGTACCCTGTTCATGTTCGATCTTTCCTCTATTCTGCTATGAACATCTAACTATATCTCACTCATGAATTCAAGAAGAGACAAACCTTATATAAAAACCTTCTCCTTGTGTAATGTTATATACCCTCTTTACGCCCACATAAACATATCTTATTTTTACATCATGTTTCAGCGTTACATTCATCATTTCTGTTCCATTCTATCTCCAGAATATTATTTTCTTTCATACTCTCCCTCCAATGCCTTTTAAATAACGCACTATTTATATCTCTTAATGGCGATGACTAAAAACCCTACGCATATTGCACATTGCACATTCATATATAAAACTTTAATAGAGTGCTTTCTAAAAGAGGTAAGACTTTGAAAGCTTGCTTGAAAATGTTAATTCTAAATATAAAAGGAAAAAATAATTAATTAATATATGTTAAGTTTATTTACTTTTTCTTTATTGATTTGATTGGAATTAATCCTCCACATTTCTCCTAACATGTTTCATTATTTGTATGCTTTGTTTTAAGAATAATTTCAACTAACACTACCGTCTTTTTTTGCTTTTTCTTCCACTCCTTGTTTTAATCACTGAATGAAACCTGATTATTTTTATATGAAAGGACTTGCTTAAATCATATTAATTCATTGAAAACCTGGAAAATAACTTGTTTTCCAGGTTTTCATCATTTCAGTCACGCCTGTGCATTCTCTTATCTTAATCTATTGAACTTGCCACCTTTGTGAAGCAAATTTTAGTGATAAAATTTCACCTGCACCCATATCTAGGTTCGTCTTTGTTATTTGCTTTTGTATACTTGGCTTTCTTACAATTTAGTGAGGCATCATCAATGATCATTAGTAAATACTAATGAAAAAAATGCAGGCGGCTACATTGGCTATGCATCTTCGTTAGTAAAGAGAGTTCAATGCACATGTGTTGAAACAGGCAAAGATAAATGAAGGAAATGTTAAAATGGAGAAGAACAAGAAAAGAAAATAGGTCAGGCGTAATTTTATTGGAACCTTTTTCTTTTTCTTTCTCTTCTTTCTCATTCGCTACTCGTTGATGGTGGCCAGAATGTCTTATTATTAAAAGATGAGAACAATAAAAAGATACTACAAAATACATGTAATGGATAAAGTTTAGTCACTTTAAGAACAGTAAAACATGTAATGGATTCAGTTCATTCATTTTTATTTACAAACTGAAAATTTCTGCATAAACACCATTGGTTGTGTGGTATAAAACGCTATGGCTACGAAACTGTGCTTTGTGATTGCTACTCTATTGTTGTTACTTTTTGTAAAGGTAATAAGACTTTCACGCCATTTTATAGGATCGAAATAGTTGGTTTAAATGGTTGTTCATATCACATATGCCATACGAAATGTTACAAATAAGAGTGATGGTTGTTCCCACATAAATAAATTAAACATAGAGACAAATGCTATATGTATGAGAAAAAAGTTGTTGAAACTGTTTATCTCTTAATGTATCCTTTATTGACATTGGAACACCTGGCAGTCTGGCTGCTAAGAATTTGATATCAGTGTTCACCTCAATGATAATTTACCCTATTCTCCTGTCTTTATTGTATAATTTGTTGGTGTTTTCAGAGTAGCAATCATAATTTTAATTTAACACGTTTGGACTGGTACTCTCTACTTAGTTATTATAATACGACTTGTTACGAGGTAAATCAATCACTATCGTCTTGAACTTCCTTCTGCGCTCAGTAGACGGTTTTGTATTCTTTCAATGAATTCAAATCAGAAATTTTCATTTAATCTACAGATGTAAATTTCTTTTTTTTATTTCTGTCTATACCAACATAATATTTCTTCATATTTGGTCAAATTCAATGAACTTAGTGAAGGATTGAACTCGATAATCAGGTATCCTTAAACATTACTATTGTCAATTCTATAAATATTATACATTTTATTACATTTTAGGATTTAAAATGCTTTTAGGGCACAACCTAATAAAATAAATAATTCAATACAAGATTCTGAAATGACGAACGCAACAACTTCATAAAAGGTAACACAGAAAAGGAGAATGTGATATGTTCCTTATGAAAAGCTGGACTCCGGCTACTTGGTGCTATCGCGGTAGTTATTTCCCGTGGAATCGTCGATACCGTTAGAAAACACCGAGGTGGAGAGAGAGAAGAAAAGGGAAGTCCATTCTATTTGGTGTCTCTCTCACTAAGGACGAGTTGTTGTTCTTCAAACCGGATGCTTAGGGGATAGGAAGGATCAATGCGCCGTACCCGTGATTGGTCAGTATGTGGCCAAATAACACAGGGGAGAGGCATTGATTCGTTAAAAGAAAAAAGTTCCATTTGTTTCTGTTGAAATACTATCTCTCAAATAATTTCAAAAAGCTTTGCGAATAGATTATGTAAAACTAAACTCCCTGGAAGAATATTTCTTTTGATAAACCAATTCTGGAATTCCTTAATCACACAAAAGGCCATCACTTGCTCTGCTACAATTAGTTATTTTCAGCTATTTCAAATCTCAACTACGAAGTAAACATTTTTATTTTTGGACGCCTCGTTATTTCCTAAATCTAAAACAATATGACAATGGTTACATTGATAGGCACCTCCAAAATTCACCACAAAATTACTCCCCGTATATGTAAAACGATGTAACTTTATTATAAATTAATATTATCAATATAACTTCTGTACCATTTAAAAGAAGGGCAAAATAAACTAGTAATGATTTTTTTAAAAAATTTTTTTCATCGTACGAAAATAAAGAAATTGCGAGACAAAAATCGTGTTTACATAATTGGCGCTTTAAAAAAACGTTCCCATGTAGTAAGTATTTCGAACGTGAAAACATACTCGTGTTTAATAAATCTAGCAAAAATTAACTAATTGTCAGATTTTCGTGAAATTTTCGATACTTATCCATTTCAAAATGAAATTACATATAAAATGCAGTTTCCATAAAATATACGAGGAGAAATATTTTTTAAGTGCGTGCCCCCCCCCATATTTATTTTTTCGAAATTTGAACAAAATATATTTAAATTTATCGAAATTTCTATTTATTATGAAACATAAAAGTGCAACTAAGTAAAAGATATATTTTTTAATTTAAATACACGTATTGGCCAAAAACTTACCTTGAAGTTGCAATTAAAAAATTTTAATAAATTTAATATAATTATGGTTTTTATTTAAATAGCGTTTTTTTTTCAGTTGAATTGCCAAGAAAAATAAACTTTCTAAAAATTAATTAATTTTTAAAAGATTAAAACGATTAAAATTCCATTATTTCAAAATGGCCGTTACAACATAGATTTTTAATTAATTGTGTTTAAATTTCTTTTTAAATATTAAGTTTTAATATAAACATGACTCTTGCCAGCTATTTTATCGCCAAATTAAAACTGATTTAAAAATATCATTGCACAAATATTAGGCATTTTATATACTCCCCCATATTTTGTTTGTCTCTTTTTACCGAACAAAAGTATGGAAGCTGATGGTTACCTAAACAAACACTCGTAAAACCGTATTTGACATTTAATATACAAATGTTTATAATATTATTAATCATTAAACTATGTAAACCTTAAAACCTAACTAAATTATAACAAAGTTTAATTATTAATTTCAGTTTGAAGAAGATAAACGAAGTCGCTACTGCTTTTCCATAGTTCGTATAGTTAACACAAGTCTGACGTCACGGTATTATGCTTCCTTTTTTTCACATTGTTTTGGCAGTCCCCAAAGGTTGAAGATTCAATCCTCAGTGTGGGCGACCGAAAAATGCAATTGCAAATTACTTAGGACCTCTATCCAGTCATGGCTGATGGAACAAGAGCATGCTACCCCTGTGAAGTAAATAAAGGGTTCCGCTCGAAATTTCATCCAAATTCCCGAGTTCGAAAAGATACACCTGAAGAAGGTCGGAGGTTATATCGGCCGAAACGTTGTGAAAATCACACTTAGATGAGCACAATAGTCCGATGAATCCAAATAATACGAAGTAATTTGTTTAAAAAATATTTATTGGCGTTTAAATGAAAACACAAGCATATGTATTTCTATGGTTATTTATTTATTTTTTTACATCAGGACAAGATGACCGTCCAAATAGTTTTTAGTTTTGTGCGTGTTTTTTAAAATTTTTCATTAAATTTGTCTTACTTCTATTTTAGTTTAAATTTAATATATTTCTTATTAAGACGTCATTGTACAGGCACTATCGTTTACCGCCCTTCTAAAAACAAAAAGAATTCATCGCTTCGGCATTAGTATGTGGCTATGAGAATGTTATTTCATAGTCATGAAAAAATACGAACGTTCATGTTAATTTATAAATTTTATAATAAGAGAGTACTGTACCTATGGATAACAAATCGAGTCAAAGTATTTTTGGCAATTATTAGGTGGAAATATGTTTCTTAAGTTGTTCAGTTTAGTCGAGCAACACATGTGCATGGATTTTTCAACTTTAAAAATGAAAACTATTCCAGAACAATTACCTTTTTGATATTACTTTAAAATGTGATCTAAATAACAAACGCCAGAATAGATAATGGTATCACCTGCATACATGTTAATCTTCTGAATAATATTCCTTGGAAAATCATCGATATAGAGAAAAAAATAATGTTGAACTGTAGTAGCAATGCTTTAAAGAAACAAAAGCTGTGCTCTCTCCCTCCCTCCCTCCCTCTCTCTCTCTCTGCCACCGACATGAGGAAACTAGGGGAAGAAAAAGACACAATATGTGTGCCGTGTTTTATAAAGAAGGACGAGATAAGTCATGTTAAGTAGCGAGAATTACTCAACATAAAGAGGGCCGAACTCGAAAGGAAAAAGGCAATATTTCGGTCATGCGTGATTATTTCGCTCATCCGTCAGTGAAATAATTGCATGCATATGGAAAAACAGTGATCAAGGAAACTCCCACTTGCAAAGAATTCCGGTGCTGCACTTATGATAGAGTCTTAAAGAATGCTAACATTGATAGGCAAAGATTACGAGACACCATATAGCGTTACTTATAAGCTTCGATCAGAAAAAAAAGCCCTAATAATTAAAAAAAAAAAAAAACTTACGATTAATACCACAAGCCTGAAGTTTGTATAAAATATTAGGCCACATGCTGCCGATCACCTTAACCGTGTCGAGCGCAATATCTCCTCTTCTGGATTATCCATAATTCGACAGGTCTACTTGTTTATAACAGTTAAGAGATCAGTAGTTAGACGAAAACCACGAAAGTCATACTAAACATCGTTGAAGTGGATTAAACTTTTACTAACAACACTAATACGGTATAATCACGTTGACACACTGGTTCCCGCTGGATCACCAGAGTTAAGCAACGTTGAGTCTGGTCAGTACTAAATGGGTGATCATTTGGGACTTTCAGGTGCTGTATGTGCTCTCTGCTTATCTCGGCATTGTTTTCAGTCGTCCTGGTCTTCTCCTTGCCACTGAACCTAAACAGTGTCGATTCAGGAGAGGTATGGTAAGGGATTGCGCGACCCTTGTCTCACAATTACACGCAAAACTGCTCCTACAGGGGTATCCTTTGTCTTTCGAAACTGAACGGAGGCATCGATCGACTAGCAACACTATTTTAGATTCCTCAAAAATCATGAGATCAATCCTTTTAAGATGAGATAAACTCATGAATCGTTTGAGAATAGATAAATACATTATCAATACTGTTGGATATAGCAACAACATAAAGTATAAAAAGGACACGTTGAAAGTTTGAAACAAAGACCATATCAAACGGATAAAAGAACAAGCATGAATTTAATATTAGCGACACATGCAATGAAGATATTTTTATGAAATAAAACAGCGAGAACATGTAGATAGGTGGGAGCGCATAAGCAGCCATCCACACGTCAACCATTGCTACCAACAGAAGCACCCAAATTAGTCTTACAAAGAGCAGAATCTAACTAGATTTGGATAAGAAAGGATTGGGGATCCGGAAAGTTTGACCTAAGACTTCTGGTGCCATTATCGGATTGGTTATGTTGAATGAATAGTAAGTAATGTAAATACCATTTCTTGAAATTTTAAAACATTTTTAATCAAGCCCGAGACGAAATAATTTATAATTCAGTGTATTTTATGTAAGTAATCACAAAATAAAGGATCATCTCTGCATTATTTTTATCAAGTGGTTAACAAAAAACAGTGTATAAAATTATTAAATATTTTTCTTAAACATTTTAAAAATTTTCCGATTTACAGTTTGATTTATTATTTTTTGCTGTAACTTTTGAGTCTTTATTGATAATGAATATCTGTAAACAGCAAAGGAAAAATGTTATTTTCTGTTTTTATAAATCGAAAATATATAATCATGGACAGTAAGAAAATCAGAATAGAAATAACAATATGCATTTCAAGGATGGGAAAAATAATTTTTTGGTTCTTCAAGTTTTCAAGGAAACACTTTGACAGAATGAATAGGTCGGTTATAGTCTTTATGATATAATAGTTCTCTGGAGCACTGGATTAAGACTGGGAAGTATAAGGACATTGGCTCTATTTCCATTCTATCCTGAACGGTGTTTGTCCTTTAATTCACACACATGGGCTACTAAAACTGTCTTTATTATTGTTTTCACTTGAAAAAAGCTTTCATGTACTTTTATGCACACGAATAGGCCTTCCTGTTTGAATGTGTGTTGGGCCGTACCTATGTATATTTCTAACGTGCCACTGGTCTGGTTTATCAGTGTCACCTCAAAGGATTTCACGTTTCAATTACCTTCTAGTAAGCAATTTTCCTTGAATATGCAAATGCTTCTTACGCCTCTGATTCCCTGAAGATAGTATATATATATATATATATATATATATATATATATTGATTTTAACTTTATATTATAATTTGTCATTTTTATAATTGATTTAAACTTTAACTTTAAACATGTTTAAAATAAAGTATCCTACATATTCAAAAAATAAGCCTCAGGTTTTAAACGAAATAATGACAAGGCGAAATTTTAGTAAAAAATTAATCTAATAAAAAATAAAAGATTGAAAAGTATTAAATGCATAAAAATATGTCAATTTTGGAATTGTAGTCAGAAATTGAGTTTATTCTCTACATACTCAGTTTTGTCAATCTGAAACTGAAATATAATTATAAAAGAAAATAATCAAAAAACTAATTAAAGAAAATGATAAAAGAAAAACGGTTGGTAATGCTTCTTTTATGTTTCCCTTCACATTTTTATATTTTAATTTTATAATACGTCTATAATATTCTTTCTCTTTTCTGTTTGTTATATTGTATATAAAGAGAAAACCAAGCGAGCAAACACAGGAATGTTGTCTTTCTAGTTTCCCTTTCCTCATTTCTTGGAAAATAAATGTACTGTTTTATAATTCCGAGTATCTTTAAGAATTGTTATATATTGCAGGTGTGTGTCTTCGGGTGATCTGAATCGGGGATATTTTAAAGTAACGATCATTTTTTCAATAAAGTTCAAGGATAATTATTTTTTGTTTTCTTCCTTTTTTCAATACAGTTAAATTAAATTACACACACGCCTCAAACAAAATTACAGCACGAGGTTTTATAACCGCCAATTCTTTATTTGGCGCATAATTGTGTTCATAGTATGGCCGCCTTGTGAAATTATCTACAACTGACAAGTGAACATTGCACTATTACTGATTAGATGTTAGTTATGCGACAAAAAATCCAAGCATATGAAGAGTGTATCGCTTTATTGTAGGTCAATATTTTTTTTAATTTTTGAAATTGCTATGAAACACAGAGAAATGAAAGTTGGTACACTGGAAGAGTGCCTTATTCCCTGAGTTTTGTGGAATTTGAACAAATATTTGGAAAGTTATTCTAATTTTTCTATTTTCTAGTAATTTTAAGTGTGTATCACTTTATTGCAAGTGTCTAAAAATGTATATTTTCGGTAATAAAACAATATTCTAACTTCATATTTCTATTTATATGAAATAAAGAACATATCCAGTAACAATATTGACCAAGAACAAGAACAAATTTCAAATTATTTTGTTTAAGGAAATATTTATTCAACAGCATAACTTCCATGCTTCAAAATCACTTTGAATAGCCTCTTGTCAACTGATGATGTCACTCGGCGGATTTGAGATGATGTGATGCTGTAAGGAACTTCCTAAGTTCATCCTTTGATGAAATTGAACACGTTCATAAACTTTCATTTTTATCAGATCTGCTCAATTGGGTTTATATCTGGAGAACAAGGTGGTCATGTCATCAAATTTTCTCCACTGATGCCTTAAGGTAGGATGTCGTAGCCTTGGCTGAGTGGAATGATGCATTGTCGCGCATAAAATATCAATTTGCAGTGATGCGCAAATGGAAGTTCATCAAATCATGGCGACAAATGCTCATTCAAAAATAAAATATAAGACTGACTTGTCAGTTTGTCACCTTCTGGCACTCAAAGCGCTCCACTTTGTTCATTGCAGATGATTTCAGCCCAAAACATGACACCTCCATCTCCCTGCTGATGACGGAATCGATGAGGGGTTGGGAATCCAAGAGGACTCAAAACTTTGGCCCATTCATCTGACTTATCAAGGGTTGCTCTGGCCTTATCGGTGAAATGAACATTTTCAAAGCTGGTTTTCATGTATTTCTGAGCCGAAGCCAAACGTTTTTCCTTATGATTTTGGTTTTAAACAGAACTTGCTATGGTCTTAATGTTTCTTGCAATCTCGTTTAAGACATTGCAGCATGCAAGGAAGGTATTCCAGCCTTGTCAAATATAGCAGCACAGTTGCTGCCCGGTTTCTTGACAAGTGGACAGCGAATTTTTCTAACATCAGGAGAAGAAACTGACATTCTTGTGTTTTTCTCCTTCCTTGGTTTGATGTTTGGATTTTCAACAAATAAAGACAATGTTCTTCGTTCTCTTCTAAGCTCTTTGGTTAGATCTACGAGAGATAAACCTTCTGCAAGGACTGCAACAAGACATTCTTTTTCACTAGCGTTCCTCTGCACTAGCTGTCAATCGATCCTTTCTAGGCATTTTGGGAGACCTGCAATAAAGTGATACACACTTAAAATTACGAGAAAATAGAAAAATTAGCATTACTTAAAAAATATTTGTTTAAATCCCACAAAAATCAGGGAAATAAGGCATCTTGTTAGGCTATTCCAGTGTACCAAATTTCACTTTCTCGTATTTCATAGCAAATTCAAAAATATTGACCTGTAAAAAAGCGATACACAGAGTTTTTATATATATATATATATATATATATATATATATATATATATATATATATATATATATATATATATGTGTGTGTGTGTGTGTGTGTGTGTGTGTGTGTGTGCGCGCGCGCGTGTGTGTGTGTGTTTATCCCTATATATAATAAAAGAGATGCAGTTATTCCCCTTTGGACCAAAACACAGTAGGTTTCAAGCAGTAGAGGCCACATACAGATTACTTGTGTCTAGCCTATTAACCACTATCTTAAGTAACTTTATAAAGACTTTTCGACACAGGTGTTTAAATAAAATCCCAGATTACATCCGAGGAGCTACTGCACTACTATCACATTAACCTATAGAGGATGTAGTCCTGATTTTTACTCCCATCACTAAATTTTACCACCGGCACCAATATACACAGGGTATGGATACTGTAGTTTCACCCTCCATAACTGATTCATAAGCTCATAGTACAGCAGTTAAATTCCCGTTGCTGATTCGAAAAATAATACATTCTTCCTAAAAACTTTCTCGCTTTTCTCATTTGCTTCCACTAGAACGAACCTTATTCCAGAATACAATCCTATGCACTAAAACAACGATCAAGATACTATCTAACATGGCGTCTACAGATACACGCTTACTTAGCCACTGGGAATTTATTGCTTTTCTCTCTCTGTCTCACTCCCTAAATATGTTTTCCAGAGAGAGAGAGAGAGAGAGAGAGACAGACAGACAGACAGACAGACAGACAGACAGACAGACCAAAAGTGACAGAGTGAGTTTACGGTTCGTTAACAGAACATTTTCATAGGTAAACAAATGAATAATATACGTTAAGAGTTTTAGATGAAAATAAATTCTTTTATTTTTAAAATAGAACTTTCACACATAGAACATAAAATAGAACTTTCACGCTAATGGAAGATTTGCCGTTTAGTAATACGGATAGCCTCGAGCCCTGTTATAAAAAAAGGGGACACGTTGGGTCGACATCGGTATATATCGTAAACAGAAGTTTGTTTATATTTAATCGTGTAATTTGTGAGAATTAGTTTCCTCACACGCTTTAGAACTCGGCAGAGAGCAGAAAAAGACAACTGGTAAAAGCAAGCCTTACCTGATATGATGAATTTCAGTCTTCTTCAGTAGGGGTTGCGAGAAATATGCCCATTTCTCGCGTCTCTGAGAGTCTGGTAGCTTTTTTTTGTTTTTATTTTGAAGTGTTAAATTGCTTCTCTCTGGAGAAGCTAGTATAAGGGAGCAGAAACCATTTATTTGTGGTATCTGGAAGAATAAGACTCCATTAACCGAGCCGATATTCGTCTAAAAAAATTCCTATCACAATAGGAATAAATTCTTGGTTAAAGGAAAAAAAAGGAAATGGAGCTCCAAGTATGGTTGACCTTGAGGCAGTCCCTTTTAGGGAGATACTTAATTTAGCATCTTGCCTCTAGCAGGGTTTTTTGCAAAGAGAGCGAAAATGTCTGTCAGTTTTAAAAACTGCGCACACAGGAAGTTTCCTAGAGGTCCAATCAAAAGCCTGAAAAGAAAACATGGCATTCAGCGCCTCAACGAATAAGGCTCGCCTTCCCGTGTACAATTTTCAACAAATTAAAATTTAATCAAATGTAACCACGCCGTTTAACAGATAAACAAAACAAATAATGCAAGATGAAGTTTTAAAATGATTACATGTGTTTTATTTTATAATATAATAACTAGGGCCGTGATAATAGCATATTCTTTTCATTGTTTTGACATTACTTTTTTCCGTGGAAGGGGTATGCTTCTACCGGGCAACGTCGGTTAGCGGGTACTGTTAGTATATATATACACTTATATGATAATTTAGATATGTATATCATGTATATAGGTGTGATTCTATATGTGTTATATATATATATATATATATATATATAGAGAGAGAGAGAGAGAGAGAGAGAGAGAAAGAGAGAGAGAGACAGAGAGAGTGAGGGGTCAATAAAGAAAGAAAATTAAGGTATAAAAACTACATAGTAATATATATAGATTTATTCCTGTATACATCAGTTAGGAGTGTTGGATAAGTGAGAACTCTTTATATCATGGTATTTCGAAGTCTAATGCATCTCAACAGAAGAGGAGAGAAAATGCTAGGTAACATAATAGGGAGACGATGTCTAGCGATGGACACATTAGGAGCGAAATAAATTATTGAGGCTGTTTGGAGGAACTATATTGATCTTTATGATATAGGAGAAGCGTAGTCTACATTATATAATGCAGCTAGATGTATAGCATATCTGCCATGGTGAGTCGAATGTATTTGGATATTATGTATGTTTAAAGCTTTGGGAAGAATATAGGATAAGTTGAAAGAAGTTTCTTATTTAAACATGTGTAGATTTATTGTAGCTATGGAAGGGGTTTACATGATATAGGGGATTTATGTTATGTCGGTATATTTTTATGGAGAGGGTTTACATGAGATAGGGGATTTATGGTATGTCGGTATATTTTTATGGAGAGAGTTTACATGAGATAGGGGATTTATGGTATGTCGGTATATTTTTATGGAGAGGGTTTACATGAGATAGAGGATTTATGGTATGTCGGTATATTTTTATGGAGAGAGTTTACATGAGATAGGGGATTTATGGTATGTCGGTATATTTTTATGGAGAGGGTTTACATGAGATAGAGGATTTATGGTATGTCGGTATATTTTTATGGAGAGGGTTTACATGAGATAGGGGATTTATGTTATGGCGGTATATTTTTATGGAGAGGGTTTACATGAGATAAGGGATTTATGTTATGTCGGTATATTTTTAGAAGGAAGATCTGAAATTATAACTGTACTTAAAAGCAATATAAGTTATTAGGAGTAATAGTATGATAATTTATATGAGGGGATGAATTATATGCACAAAGATTTTGATTGAGTAAGATAGAGGATAAACAGGAGGTAGAATGAAGGGGAAAATACCAAGGAGTATCGGGTGGAAAATGAACCCCTCCTTACAAAGCACAGCCCAGCTAGCGCTGAAAGAAAACGATAGCGATATCAGATTTCGTTGTGTGTCTTGATAGTTGATTAAAGTATATAAAAGGAAAAAGTGATTTCTAACGATTACATAATTTAAAAAAAAAATAAAAATAAAAAAGGAAAGAAATCAATTGATTTATTTGTGGTCATGATTTACTTTAGTACGGCTACGATGTTGACGACGCTCCCTGTCCCTCTCTCTCTCTTTCCATCAATTTTTCTCTCTCTTTCTCTCCATCTCTCGCTCTCTGTCTCTTCATCTCTTTCTCTCTCTCTCACTATCTATCTATCTATCTATCTATCTATCTATCTATCTATCTCTGTACTGATATATACGTAAATTGTAGTAAACATTAAAATAACTAAACAAAGCCTTGTATTCATATAAATTAAAATAAAACAATTGGTTTGTTGTGGTTTACTTTAGTATGGCTACGATGGTGGCAACGCTCTTCTCTCTCTCTCTCTCTCTCTCTCTCTCTCTCTCTCTCCTATCTATTTCTCTATATCTATCTCTTGGTCTCTTTATCTATCTATCTATCTATCTATCTATCTCTCTATCTCTATCCCTCGGTCTGTCTGTCTGTCTGTCTGTATCTCTCTCTCTCTCTCTCTCTCTCTAGATCTCTAGATCTCTAGATCTCTATAGCTATGTCCATGTATATTATAGTCCATACTGTTGCATTCGCTTGCTCTTATCGAAAACCTCTAATTTCGCGGGTACATTTGTTTATCTATAAAGCGTAAATTGTAGTAAAATAAGTAAATGAAGCATTATATTCATATAAATAAAAAAACAATCGGTTTGTTTTTTACTATAACGATTTAGTATGTAGACAGAGCGGCCATATTTGTAAAGGTCTAGCATGTTTTTTTTATTTAATAAGAATGTGTAATTCTGAATAAGAGATTTGTTGGAGGGAAGCCAATGAAAATGGCCAGGACTTGTAAAGTAAGAAATTATTATTTTTGAACTGTGGAAACGAAAGGCAACGGTTTCTTAATGACTTCATGATCCAGTTATGAAGAGAAACAGGGAAATATATGCATAATGTGTATATTTATACCTGGTGTAGACTGGTGGCGGTAAGAAGACTTTAGAATTAGAGGGAAAAATAGAAATTATTTCCTCTAAATATGGGGTGATTGTCATGATAGCGCTCCTAGGATAAAATGAAATCTTGTCTTCTAACGACTAAATATGTCTAAAATGTCGTCCTAAAGTTAAATAAGGTAACGGCCAATAATGAAAACATAGTACATTTGTATGTTGTCTCTGCTGTTGCAAACCTACAGTACTTTGGTGTAAAGGGGAATTCCTGCAATCAAAATATTATATGTAGAGATAATAGATAATGAATAATAATAGTTCTAAGAGATATGTAGTTATTAAATATAGGATAATAAAAAATAAAAATAGGGGTTAACTCCTCCATATATATATATATATATATATATATATATATATATATATATATATATATATATATATATATACAAAGGAGTTTCTACTTATCAAGGCCTGGAGGCCACTCGAGGATAAGGGTTAATGAGTGTACAGTGGGCAAGGGAAACATGTCAATCATCGTTAGTAGTGGAAATTTGGTAAATTAAATAACTTAAAGGGATGGCTCTTCAAGAATTTGTTCACGTTGGACTTGAAGTCAACCATATTGTAGTCAGTTGGAAAGCAGGAAAACGGAACAGCGTTCCACAGGCATACAGTTCTAAGAAAGAAGCTTTGTTCATGGCATCTATGTTTAGGTTTAGGCACAGATAAAGAGTAGGGAAATTATTGATAGTGAAAGTCCGGTCAGGGTGGACCATAGATTGGAGCTCCAACGATCCCTTGCCATAAAAAAATAATAAAACAGAGACAGGCTCGCGACGTCTCATCTGTGGGAAAAAGGTTTCAGGAAAGAGAAAAGTGCACTAGGCTACAAAGTCTATTTTGAACTCCGTTAAGGCGGGATAAGCTGCTTCTAGCAGTTCCTACTCAGACATGCAACAGTACTCCATCCTTGGACGCACTTGGCTCTTATACATGTAGAGAATTGCATCAGTAGTGACATATCTACTAGAATGGTAGAACGATCCCACCATTTTCCAAGCAGCCTTAACAATGGATTTGATGCACGTGTTCCATCTCAGATCAGGAGTAAAGGTTAAGCTCAGAAGTTTGTTAAAACATAGAGCCTCCTCAAGATGAGAGCCATTTATTTCAATTGATACCACGCAGGGATCAGAGCGTTGATGATGGAAAGATAGAAGTTTGGTCATAGATGCATTAAAATTAACCAGCAACCTCTTTCCCCATTGCACAATGTGCTCAAGATCAGAGAAGAGAGAATCAGAGAGAACTTGGTCATCTACGGACTTTAAAGTGTTGCCATAGTGTCGTCAGCATAAATGTCTAGAAATGATCTTAGAATGTGATTTGGGAGATCATTGATATAAATCAGAAAGAGAGTTGGGTCCAGAACAGATCCCTGAAGGACTCCAGAATTAATTCTGTGAGCTTCAGATTTTTGCCCATCAACCACTACTCTTATGAACCTATCAGAGAGAAATGATATAATAATTGAAAAAACGTTTCCAGCTATACCGTAGCTGGAGATTTTGTGGATTAGACCTTTATGCTACATCCTATCAAAAGCCTTTGATATGTCAAAGGTAAGTTCCTTAGAAAGGAAGCCTCCATCGAGAGATTCTCTAATCCTATGAGATATAAATGCTAACACATCAGCTGTAGATCTAGCAGAACGGAAACCATATTGCATGTCACTGAGGAGGTTATTTTAGCTGAAATGGTTAGATATTTCTCTATTTAACACATATTCTAGCAACTTACTCATGACACACAGGAGACTGAGTGGTCTGTATTGAGACGGGGAGATGAGCGATCACCTGAATTTTTAAATACGGGACATACTGAAGAGGTTTTCCAGGGTGTTGGGAAGCAATTCTGCTTAAGACAACGCTTAAATAGCTTTGTAAGTATGGGAGCTAGTCTTAGTTGAAGCGTTTTGAGCACTATAATACGAATGCCGTCAGGTCAGTTGTTTTACTGAAATCGAGGTTTTTGATTGACAACATCAAGCACAGATATTTGTATTTTGCATAGTTTTCAGACGTGGGAGAAAATACGGGTGGTTGGCGGCCATATATATATATATATATATATATATATATATATATATATATATATATATATATATATATATATATAGTATGTCCCAATAAAATTTATATGCACTAAAAGTTAATAACCCACTGAACTTTTCTTTCAGACATAAATCGTTCAAAATAAAGATAAGAATAAAATGGGAAAATGTAGAAATGGAGAGACAAGTTAGAAGAGAGCTTCAACCAGATCTACTTAAGCGATCCGTTTGAAAAATTTATATCAGTCTCTTTTGTTGAACTGCTGTCGCCTTGGGTTTATGGATATAGGTTGAAAATACATTTCATGACAGTTTTTTTACTCCTTTGAATGTCGATATTTTATCAAAAAAGTTAGTGTTCAGAAAGTATCAAGTAAAATTTATGAAAATAAATACATAAAAAAATAATGAATATTTACCTAAGAATAATTGCATGCAATATTTTGTATATTTTTTTTCATTGGTCTCAAACGTCGCTTAGTGTTCAGAATTGTAAACCATCTGCATAGAAGTCATATGTTGCACTTGAATACTCGTAAGCCCACGAAAACTGATTCTTTAAGGAAAACAGGTAAATAAGTAGCTTAAAGATATAAACAAGCTGAACTTTAAATTAATTAAAAGGGTTGACGATCAAATCTATCAATATGAATTTTGGAAACTCTTTAAAGTCATGAATTCAGAATCAAATTTAATACATGTTTGAATATATGTGTATATGCGTTATGTATGCTTGTTTTTCATACATATTACCTGCATGCATATTTTTCTATGAAAATGTACATTTACAGTTCAAAGCAAATGTCGATGTGCAGATTGATTTTCTTATTTCTCTTGATAAAGGAAGTCATTTCAGCAAAATTAAGAATATTCTTTTTAGATACACACACTTTGTATTCTCAACATCTTGCATGCTTCACTGCTCTATTATATATATATATATATATATATATATATATATATATATATATATATATATATACATGAGAGAGAGCCTTAATTGAGTATACATCGAACAAGAGTGTTCTTATGCACGATGTGTTTCTATCACTTATCGCAGTTCAGTGCACTGAGGTAATTGATGAGTATATCATCTTCTCTATGCCTGAACATGTCCGTTCGATTACTTAGCCTAACTTTCTCCTAATGACGGAGGGTGAAAACAATATTCCTTTAAGTTTCTGCATTTAGTTTGTGTGATTGTAACCCAGACTATTAAGATAAATATTGATGCAAAGTCTAATACAGTTACACTTGCATTCAACTTAGAGGTTAATTGTATTAAATCGCCAATTCTATGAGGTTTCAAAAGGTTTAATATTTGTTTTTCTGTAGCTATTTTAATGTCTATAAAAGAAAATTAGATAAAATTCTTTACAACTTAATTTACATGTTAGCAACATTAAGTATAAATGTTAGACAGTTAACTTATATATAAATATGATACAGATTATGTTTTTATACTCATTTTCTTAAAACAATATGATTGAAAGATAAAAAATTTAATTCTATTTATTCAATTATTTTGTATTATATGTAAGTACAAGATAATTTTAAAACATATTTTGAAAATATATCCCTACATTATTATATTAACTTATATTTAAAAATAAGTTTTACGTTTTTCTTTCAAACTATTGTTATAAGAAAAGACTATACACCCCCTTCTCTTTATGTCGTAATAAATGTATGTAGTAGTCAAGCAGACACCCCATTCAACAACCCACACCCGGCACATGAGATTTCCATCCGGGATCCCAATATACGTCAAACCCCTGGGCTAGTTCCAAAAACCGTTACACTATTCAAAAGGTATGAATAACATGTTTTGTTTGTAATTAAATTCAATTAAAAGTACTTTTATGTTAAATGTAAAACCAAAATTTTATAATAATTAGAAGTAAAAAAAGGGAAAAAAGAAAAGAATTATATTCATGAAATTATAATAATCAAACTGCACTAAGCCAACGAAATTTAAATAACTGCATATGCAAAAAAAAATGCATATTAACCAACATAAGCTAAAAGCAATAATATTGGACAACCTGATATAATAAAAACATACGTAGTAGACACTCATTTGCTTTTCAATACCAGATTTGCCAATCACCTCTATTCTTTAATAGACTTAATTTATTTTTTTTACTGTATTTATCAAACGACTCTAAACTAAAAGTCCTAAACCGCAAAATGAAAGTAATGTTTGTCGGTTGTCAAATGTTTCAGGACTCTTGTAACTATAAAGCTAGTCTATTAAATAACTGATAGGAATTATTGATTTATTTCCCACATAAGATAAAGATAGGATAAGTACTTTTTTACCTGATTAAACATGATATTTTAAAGATAGGACAAGAACTGCTGAAGAAAAGAAAGGATAATAAATGACAACAAAATTAGAAAAAAAAACAAAAAAATAACATGTATAAAAACGTTTTCGAGTTTTTATAGAAAAAAAATGGTAATTTTCACTATTTTTGCAAACTTTTTCCTTGTTTTAGAGAATCATATTGTTTGATGTGGAGATAGTTGTCAAAGACTCTTGAAGCATTTGGCTATGATCAGTTGCAGGCGGTTATTTCTTGATAATTGTAGCCGGTAGCTAATTTTTATTGCTATTTCATGTACAGAGACAAAAGTTGAAAGAGATTATGAAAATTGGGCAATGATAGTTTTACTCGGTCCCTCCTGATTGAGTCGCCTTCTTCTTGGGCATCATTACAATGGAAAAAAGATTTATTTAAAAAAGGGAACAGCTTTAATAAACTTTCAATAAGTCTTATAGAAAATAAATCAACAACAATGCGTTAAAAGCGCTGTTTTTACAAATGCAGGAGTAATGAAACTTAAGAGAAAGTACAATAAAAATGCCTCGTTTAATCAGATGGAATTAAAAGAACTAAAAACTAAAATAATGGCAAATTACAAAAAGATATAAATTGTGCATATAGACAAGGCAAATTATGAGATGTATAAATAAAATGAGAGTAGCTATTCACTGCAACAGATGAAATAAGCATAAAAGGGAGAAATATGAAAGAAGACTTATAAATAAGATTGTCATATGACAATCGGCATAAAAACAATCATTGGAAAGCAACAAATGAAAATGTGAGTATAGGGTAATCATTTAAGCAAACCTAAAATAAAAACAATTATTGACAGACCTTAAAAATTAATATCAATGATGACAAAAGTACAAAAAAAAAAGAAAGAAAATTTCTCCACTGCACAATTATCGGATCAGATATTATAATTTTAGAAGTAAAATCCAAAATTATTTTACTGTGAACAATTAAACTATCAATTATGTGTTTATTTATATAACAAAATGTTTATATACAAATATAGTTAAAAAGGCCGTAGAAATGTGAATCAGTTTTAGATTGGGTAAACAATGTGAACACATACTATAATTTAAAATATTTTTGATATTTAAACAATTTTGAATCAGTTCACAAACAATTGTGAAGCAGAAAAAACTAAGCAGTATTACTTAATTTGAACGTCTAATGTTTTCTAGCAGTATACTCAATAAACCTTTCAAACTAGCAAATTATATACATTTTTATATATTGTAACACTTTCCTGTGTCATGTGATAAAAGCAACTTTAAGACTGTTCTGTTTATAGTTTTTCCATTATTAAATGCACTGAAATGGAATTCTTATCAGATGTAAATAACCATTCATAATGAAAGAGACTAAACGGATATTTCACTTGTTTATTGCCTTGAAATTGTCAACAATCTTTAAGTTGATGTGTTCATTCTTTTAGCATTTTATTTGTGCTCAATTGACTTAAATACTCGAAAACACACACACACACACACACACACACACACACACACACACACACACGACCATCATCCCAACAAAATTGTTTTCATTAAAAATCATGAGAACATTAAACATTATATATTCTCTTTGGTTTCTGTCTTTCATCTCAGCATCTTTTCATTTCCCTGTTTATAAATGCAGGCTTTGCTGTTCAAGTTTTCAACCACAAACTCTATTCAATTATGACATTTCTATGTTCATAAAGGAGCAAAGTATAGTTTCTGATACTACATGCAAGTTGGAATGTTACTGTCTTGTTAAAGATTTAAACAGTTGCATAAATTTCCGTCTTCATTATCGCCTGTATTTGTCTTATTTTATCTCTGAGTTTCCTCGATTTTTTGGCATACCAATAATGTATTACTTCATGGGCAGCTTTACCACAATTTTTACATGTTTTCTTCTTTTTCGCTGAGCAAAACCTCATCCAGTGTAATCCAACACAAATATAACATGTTCCTGGTAGTGGATCTTTTTGTCTATCCGTGCTTTGTTTGTGGGAAATATTTAGTTGCATAATTTTACTCTTCTCTTTTTGTGGGAAATAACATGGCAATTTGCTCTTGATCTTTTTAATATGAAAAAATCCCAATTCCTCAATAGTTTTAGAGTCACTTTTAACAGATACTAACCTCTGGCAATCCTTAGCCAATATTTTAAGGGTTAACCCTTTGTTCGTTCTCCAGTCGAGTTAATACACAGCGCCTCATCTCAGCATTTTCAGCTGATATCAGACCTTGCGCAAAAAATAATACATTTGAAGTCGTCTGTAGTTAAATCTGCTAACTTGAAATCGTTACAGTGTTTAATCACTGTCACCATAAACGTCAAATAATCTTGCTGGTCGTGTGGGGTCCAAATAATTCACATAACTTAACTGTCTATGAGAACTTCAGATACATTGTTTTCTTTGGGAGGATAAAATCAACGAACTTACTGTGTTCGGTTGTACTCGATTTCCTGAGTAATAAGCGTACCTTTTTTTCATTTGACCAGTCCACGCCTTCATATTGTCTGTAGAATGCCTCAAACGTTTTATCATTTTCTGGTGCATACTCAAAGCTTTCTATAATACTGTAAATAGTATCCTGAGAAAATGTAATATAATTTTCGGCAGTTTTAGTACGGTTTAACGATTTTCATAGTAATTCTTCCATTTTGTTGTGTCGTTCTGCTTTTCATTGATGTTTGTAGAAATTGTTCTTGTTGTTTCATTAATTGTTCTTGTTATTCCATGTTTTTGTTGTTGCTGTTTCATATGTTTTTGTTGTTGTTGTTCCAGCTATTTGTTGTCTATCTGAATTTTTAACATTTGCGCAATTATCTTCTGAAGTCCTCCATTATTAGTTAAAAACTTTAATTTATATAAAATTCAGACAACGACAAAAAAATTATACAGTATTTTTACATGAAAGAGAGAAAAAAACAGACAATAAAAACAGTAATTATAGTTTCTTTTCAAATCATGTAACTGATAAAAAAAAATCTGGTTAAGATTTTTTTATTTTATAATGGAGGCTTTAGAGAGATTCGACCTCCAGTTTACCAGCAGGGGACTAAACAGCAAATAATAAAACTCTACTTACATTTCTTCTTTTCTGTTGAAAGCAACATCGTTCCGAAATATTCCTGTGACAATTTAGAGATTTTCTACACTTTGCAGTTGCCCAAGAAATAATTTAACATAAATAAAACTATTTCTTAGTGTGGCATCAAAGTTTTAAGTAAATATTTGAAATGAAGCAGGTTTATATTACTTTAACTGGAGTAATTATCATTTGGTCCGTATGTTACATGATAAGGGCTGTCCCCTTTTCATGTAAGTATAAAAATAGAGAGATTTAATTAAAATGAAAATGAAATAGAATAGACGAAATTCGAACCTCGTAATTTAGGTTTAGAAATAGATTACGAGAGAGAATTAGCAAATGGAATGTAAAAAACAAACCATTGTTTAGCTTAGAGATAAAATAGTTTTAATAAAAGAATGTGCATTGTCAATTCTGTTATGAAAAACAATTGAGGAATGCAACTATAAGATAATTTAATAAACATGTTTTTAACATATTGGAAATATAGGTTACTGGGAATATAGGTTAAAATTCCTTTTGTAAACAAAGGAAAAAGTTTTGGACACGCATTTCCAGAACACGTGAAAGAAGACACATGTTTTAACATGTGTATGACGTCATGGAAAATGGGAAGTTCTCGATATAGTTAGAAACTAGAGTTAAGCAAGAGAGTCTGAGAGACAGTCAGAGGGAGTCTGAGGACGACAGACGATAGTCTGGAGTTAGAAGTCGAACGTCTAGAAGCGAGACGGTCACCTTTGAAACATAGAATGTGAAACTTTGAATTCCTGAAAGCAAAGCCACCGACCGGTCCATGGAAATAAACCCATCATGTGTTTTTATAAACGTCGTCTTTGTGTTGTAATTCTACCAAAAAGGTAAAGTGGAAATTGTCATTATATGTCTTTTACATCATGTGGTTAAAAATGTCTTTACATACACAATATGAACGCTAAGACTGTCTCAACACTATCTCCTCACTCAAAGAGCTTCTACACTTCTAAGTATGAACATTATATATATATATGAATCTTCATAACACGAACACAGAACGCAACAACATCTCTCTCTCTCTCTAAGTCTCTCAACAAACTCTCAACAAGACTCTCTAAGACTCACTCTTAATAAGACTTCCTAATAACAACAATAATACTAATAAGACCTAAATATAACACGTACAAGTCAACAAGTTTTAATGTTGAAATAAATCAACAAGTCGGAAAAATAACTTACTTTTCTGTTTAGCAAAAAATGTTGAAATCAGCTGGCAAATCGGAAGAGCTGCATTTTTCTGGTTAACATCATTGTCATTTCTGTTTAGCAGAAAATATTTTAAAAAATCACGTTCTTGTGCCCTCACGACGTGAACACCCTCGACAAACCCGACAGACTACTAAATCACACCCCCACACTGTAGAGATCCCTAGATGTAAAAGATCTTTCTACTCCAGTAGTTTCTTCCCCGGAACCACTAGACTTTGGAATTCCATTCCAGGTCCCTGCTTCCCCAACTGTACTGACGTGCAAAAGTTCAAGTGCAACGTGAACCGACATCCTGCTGCCCAAATCCCTACATAGTACACCAGTAGTTGTTGCCCCTGATAGTAGCCCCCTACACCAAAGTGGTAATGTGCCTTGTTTGGGGTGAAAATGTAAAAAAAAGTCCTACAGGTTCAGGCTCAAGCAAACTTTGCAAGAGTCAGTTTTTGCCCGAACATGGTAAACTTGAGATCCATAAATAAAATAAAATAGGAATCATAAACAAACATTGTAATCGTTAATATGCCGATGGTTCCCCCAATCAAATACCAATAAGTGCCCATCATGGGATGTACCGCCGATATGTAAGGGATAGGTTAATTTACTTATCCTATACAGGGATGAGTGTTTTTTAACAGGAACCCTCCCAATTCAATATTTTCTTAATTTTTTTTTATATTTGAATCTTTGAAAATTATGAAGTGAGGAGAATATTCGAAAGAATTAGTAGCTTCTTTCAACATTTGCCAATCTTTTTTATACATCACAATTACTACTTTTTTTGGTGCAGAGGAAATTGGTCAACAGGCTTCCCGGCCTTCTCCCTAAATTCTGCTAACTTCAACAAGTCGACCCCTTTGAAGTGCTTATTATTATATTGAATAATACGCTTAGTGCGAGGTTCGCTTAGTGAGTATGTACTTTCCGGGTAGGTAAATTGTTTGTTTTTTTTTCTCCCCCTTTTCAGGGAGAGACTTCATTTTTTTTCTGGTGGTGGTGGCTGTGTCCATGGGGGGGGTGAGCTGTGGAAGAAGGTTTTGCAGAAGATGTGGGGGATGCAGAAGATGTGGGGGATGCAGAAGCAGCATTGTTGGAAGTGGTTGAAGTAGAAGGGGCAGGGGAGCGAGAGGAAGTAGGTTTGGCAATTTTTTTGAGAAATGGAGTTGGCTGTGATTTGGAGGAGAGTTTCGAAGTGTTTGTAGTGGGGTGGTTTTGAGGTAGTTTAGCTTTGGCTTCTTTTGTTTAATGATTGGCTGGTGATGATGTTATCCTTTGGTGACTGACCACTTGGGCTTTTCTTTGAGGAGTGGGTTCTAGTGTTTTCTGCTTTTAATTGTTTTTTTCTAGTTTTTTGAGTTCCAAGAACTTTTTGCCTCCCGGGTCTTTTTCTGACATTTCCGCAATCTCTACTCTTCTTGCATTTAGTCAAGTGAAAGTCTTCCAGGAATCTTTTTCCTAGTGACTAGTACCCCCCCCCGTTTACTCTTTTTGAATTAGCATTGCTAAGGTCAGGGAATTCCGTAGCGTTATCTTTTCTGGGAGTCAATAATGTTGACGATGGTAGTCTTTATGGGTAACCTGACTTTAGCACTCAGGTGAACCCCTACCTTTTTGGGGGGCTCAATGTTGGACCTGCTGCTTTTTTTAATCTTTGTAGAGACTTACTGGTAAGATGCCCTATCACCTCAAATATCCAATATGAAGGCCTCCTGCTAGCAACGATTATAGAAATCTTTTTCCCCCCCTATTTTCAGATAATAGGGGATTTCATTAAATGCCTGGTTGTCGAGTATAATTTTGAATGTCCAGGTAGGGAGGTGTTCGTCACAGACAATTTTGGTCATTTCTTTGTATTTCATCAGGAACACAGCTATATGTTCTGCTTCAGCATGATATATGGAGATGGAGATCCTTCATCAGCCTTCATGGTTTGGACTGATGATTTCATTTGGGAAAAGTTCCACACACTCTGAAATAGAATATCCAAAGTGTGGAAGCACTTGCATTTTACGATTCATGTTGGTCGAATTCCAGCGATCCCGAGTAGTTTTAAGATGAGGTCACTCAAAGAACTGATGATATTTTTTGCTTTATTGTCCACAACAAAAATGTGATGGGTCCTTTAGAACTTTCTTCCAGTTCCGAAAGATCAATAAGTAGTCCTTTTGGATGACTAAATTTTGAAACGTTTCTGCTCGTTCCATGAATTCTTGAAGGTTTATAATAATTTTAAGGGTTTGTTCCAGTTCTGGGGTGAAATGGACAATCCATCCGGCCCCCTAGACATACCTGGTTCTTTGGGCTAGGCGTCGCCATCGCCAGAACCAAAAAGTAAAAAGTAAAAAAAAAATTACCAAAATGATAACAGGAAAAAAAACGGTGGTGTTTTAAAAAATCCGTTGTCAAAACAGAACAACAACAACAATAACAACAAAAACAACAACAATAATAATAATAATAACAACAATAATAATAACAATAATAATAATAACAACAACAATAATAATAATAATAATAATAATAATAATAATAATAATAACAACAATGAGGAGGAGTGTGAAAGCAAAAACAAGCTGTCAATCAAACGAGGTCGAGAAGCGCATATCCATTTCTCCCCAGAGTACTTGGCTCTCGATTAATGTAGTATTTAAAAAAGACCATAAATAGGTAACGGTCCCATAACAAATGTAAATATATTGGAAGAAATATGCATAACAAAACTAAACCAAGAAAATTGCTTTTTCCAAAAGTAATACCTAATATTTCTGTCTGAACGAATCAGAGGAGACTGCAAATTGCATTTTTATGATGACTGAGCTTATGTATTTGCAACCTGAAAATTTCATCTCTCTGTTGCAGATATTGACGGTGTGAAAAACGACCACTGCCATGAACGTGCATCAGATGCAGTGATGCGTCATTGAATTCCTAGCAAAGTGCATTGAGAATGGGGGTGACTGTGTAGAAAAATAAATTCTGGAGTACAAAAGGTCGCTCGTTTTAATAATACCACTCCCGTTTTCGTAGCTCTTCAAGTTTTTGAGTAGGAGCTTGGAACGACATTAAAAAAAAACATCTATTGAATTTTTGTACCTGTTTTGCGAGTGATCACGTTTCGCATTCAGCATCCCATCAACTCATACATTCATTTTTAAAAGTCATAAATTATTTGTAAAGAACTCATCATTTGCCTGATAATGATTTGATCAATCAATTAATCGAAAATTCTCATAAAAAAACAAAAATGGAAGAAGAAACCCATGGAACTTATACCAATTTGACTGATATGATTATTCGTGTATGAATTATTCAAAACATTGAAGATATGAAAAAAAATCTCATCAAACAAAAACCGTGTATAGTAATGTTTGCCTACACACACATAAATCAGACCCAATCTTAAAATTTAACAAATCGTTGAAGGGCTTATTAGAAGCAAAATAATCCATGTCATACGACTTGACCTTAAAACAAATATCCTCCTTATATGTAATAATACCAAAACCACTTACTGAATTCACTAAGATACACGGTATAACAGAGCCTAGTCCATTACATTTTTTTATATGATCCAAATCTACCCGTACATTTGAGATTATATATTCTATTCTATCTATCTATCTATTTCTTCTATAGTCTATTCCATCTTCTTCTTCTATTATTCTATCTATCTTTTCTTCTTCTTCTTCTTCTTCTTCTTCTTCTTCTTCTTCTTCTACTGCTACTTCTACTACTACTACTAGCAGGGAGTCTGGCATTGTCCAGTCATAAAATACGCTTAAATATTATATTTTGATAAATGTAGATTCGTATTTATTATTATACTAGCAGCTTAGCCTGGCTTTGCTCGGACCCTATGTACCGTTCATACCTTTATGTACATATGTATATTTATATTAAAAAGTTTGACTCATGTCCAGGTAAGCTACATCTAAAATCTCGTGTTTAGACCCATAATTAGCGGAGGAGTTTGGTAGAGTTTGCAAAGGTCATCTCTTTCAACTTTGACCTCTTGACAGTCAAACTTTCGCCTCAAAACGGATTAAAAAGCTTGCTGCATGCCTAAATACCTCTTATGTAGAATTTCAAATGTTTAGACACAAAATTGACTGAATCCTTTGCTACACACTGCAAAGGACAATCCTTTTGGACTTTGACCCCTTGGCAGGCAAATTTTCGGACAAAAACCGATTTAATGCTTGCTCTATGTCTGAATACACTTTATGTAAAATTTCAAATGTTTAGACCAAAAATTGGCTGTGTAATTTGGCAGAGACACCAGAGGTCAATTTTGTAAAAACTTTGACCCCAATTTTGACCTCAATTTTGAGGGTTTGATTTATTGTTTTGGGCTTAAATCAAATTAAAAAGTTTGATTCATGTGCAAGTAACTTACATCTGAAATTTCAATTGTTTAGAGTTTTCAAAGGTCAAATCGTTGAACTTTGAACCCCTTGACAGCCAAATTTCTGGCCGAAAACGGATTAAAAAGATTTTCCCAAATCTTAATACCCCTTATGTCAAATCTCGGGTCTGAAGACTGAAGATTGAAGGAGTAGTTTGGTAGGAAAATGTACAGACACAGACAATTTCATTTTTATAAATATATAGATTTATCTATCTTTTATCTTCTTCTTCTTCTATCTTCTTCTATCTATCCATCTATCTATTTTTTGTTGTATTAATGAAATAGGACTACTTATTCCCCTATGGAAAGCAACATTATAGCTTAGCACACACAGACGCCACATATATAGTAATTATGATCAGATTACTGGCCATTATCTTATGTAGGTTTTAGACATATTTGCAGTTGCATTCATCCGTCATAATAAAATCTTATATTAATTCCTAGGAGTATCACAATCCAAACTTTGTTTTAGTAAACAGAGGCAGCACAAAGTTTTCTCCCTAATTATTTTCTCCTCACACTCTCCCATTAGTACCCGGGAAGTTCTCTACATTGTCTGAAAATTTTACAACTTCATCGTGCATATTTAGGTCATCGATAAATACATTCGACATTTACTTCTTCGTTTTCGCTTCTTTCAAGAGTCTGTCCAATCGAATCGTCTGTCCACGATTCTCGGAATAATAGAATGGTTTCCGATATTTTTTCGAACAAGATGGCGTTAATCAAACAAAACTCGTATTCTTATTGTTCATCGGGCATGCGACGTGGCTTCTTCTTTTATTATTATTATTATTATTATTATTATTATTATTATTATTATTATTATTATTATTATCCTCCTCCTTCTTCTTCTTCTTCTTCTTCTTCTTCTTCTTCTTCCGGGACACGGATCCTGCTATTATACAATATAGGTTGACTTAGAAAACAAATAAAAGATTATACATACCCTCAATCCAATAATTAAAAATAATAAATTTGTATCGATACATACATACCAAAATATGAAAATGTAAAATTTGCTGTCATTAGAATTTATTAAAAAGAAATACCTGAAGAATAAACACAAATCTATTTCAATTCTAAAAGTTTTATGTCTTTATAAATATTTGTTGAAATGAAGTTATAGAATAAAAATATTTGCTTTTAGAATTCATTGCACATGGAACAAAATTTTCTTAAAATAAACTTTTTACAGTTAAGAATTTTTTTTCAAAAACAATAAAACGTCATTCAAATCTTTATAAAATGATAAAGAAATGATTGTAGAAAAGGACTTTTTGGATTCATTTGTGTAAGTTTCGAATATACTTAATCATTTGAAATTCATTTGCATTCAACGTATTTCTACAAGTTTTTTCTTTTTTAAAATAATTGTTTTCCTGTCTAATCAGATTTTAGTGCAAATCTCAAAGACTTCATTTTCATTAAATTAATATGTAAGCATTATACAGAATTTACAAGTCACTCTTTTACCATTATCTGGGAGCACGTAACTTGCAATTTTGTTACTCTTGTAGAGGACCGAAACGTGTGGAGGTTCCAATTGACCATACAACTAGATACAAGGCAAAAAGACAACGGCAATAGCGAAGAAGTACGACAAACACAGATGTTCGGCAAACAATAGGATATCGTGTTTTATTGTTTATCAAGAAAAAAAGGTAAAATGCACAACAAGGGATATCAGGATCAGCTGAAATGAGAATGGGCGTCTCGTAAGGTTGAGATTCATACGTCACTGAGGCAGTATGATGCGCCTCGGCTTGATCTAAGTCATACAGACAGGATCTGATGTTAGAAATTGGTAGCTAGACATCGACAGAGTATTGAACGTCTACAGATGCTGACTGATAGCCGGGCGTCAGAAAGAGGAAACATCAGAAAGTACTGGAGCAGGCAACTGTACGTCAGTAGGCACTGTACGGGTAACTGTACGTCAGTGGGCACTGTACGGGTAACTGTACGTCAGTGGGCACTGGAACAGGTAGCTGGATGTTAGTGAGCACTGGAACAGGTAACTAGATGTCAGTAGCACTGGAATGAGTAGTTGGACGTTGACAGGAAACAGGGCGTCAAGGGGCTCAGGAGCTGGTGAAAGGAAGCGATGAAGGCTGCAGCAATGAGCTGGAGTCGATGGAAGCTAAAAGATTGAGTTCGCTAGCTGTAAAAGGAAGTCTCAGAAGGCTGACAGTAACAGAGTGAAGTGTGTATAGCATTCAGGTAGTTTGTTTAAAGTTACGTCTGAAAAAGGCTGTTTGAGTCGCAATTATAGTTTGTAGTAGTTAGTCTTACAAAGGCTGTTTGAACTATTGTTGCTACTGCTGCTGAGTCCCATCAGGTGATGGGCTTGAACGATTGGGTACATCAAGGTCGGAATTATGGCAGCTCCTAGTTCGTTTTTTTATTTTTTATTTTATTTTTTTGTGAAGGCGCTTACAGGGTGGAATGATAAATTTGTCATCCTAAATAAAGCAACACTCAGCTTTATTTTAAAACTTTTATTAAAAAAATCAATTCCGATAACTCGATTATGAGATAGAGATTATATCTATTCAATGTAGCCACCTTCACTTTCAATCACTCGCTATTGGTCCAGAACTAAGAGCATGCGTCTTTCACAAGCGCTAGCAAGAGCTTATTGAAAACTCAGCAGATGTCGGCGATCAAGTTGGCTTTGGTGTTGTGAGAGGTCATGTTGGTGATGTTCTTGACGCATGACCAAACGACGTAGTCCAGCAGGTTTAGGTCAGGGAAAGCGAAGGGTCGATGAGACAAGGGTACAAGTCTTAGCACTCCTTCTGAAGCCAAGCCTGGGTCTCTTTAGACATGTGGGCTGGCGCCGAGTTCTGCTGCCACACCTACGGCCTGCCAGCGGCCACCTGATTGCACTAGTGAATCATCACAGTCTTCAGCACATCCAGGTACACTTTGGTGTTGACTTTCAAGCCGACTTTGAAGATGTGAAATGGCATGATGTGGCCCTCACTTGAAACCACACCAAAGACAATACCTATGGCCGAAAACTTCATTGAGCTGGGCTCTCAAGTGTTGAACCATCTGCATTTGTATTTTGAGGTGTTGCCATAAGTTGGATTGGTAGAGAGCATGGATTGTGCAGTAGTGCATTTCCGATCTCACTCGTTAAACATTGTGTCACTTTCAGACATGATAGAAAGCTCCTATCACTCTTGGGATTTGTACACAACTGACCAACTAGTAGATAGTCTGCAATAAAAAATAAACACCGATTATCATCATAGGGAAATGGAATCATGTCGTCTTTTCTAGGGCGACAATTTTATCCTTCCACCCTGTATATCTTGGAGCTTTCTATGCTACACTCGACTGGCTTTATAAACAAACGAACGAATATAATTAATTTCACAGTCACAAGAGTATTTGGTGTTTATTAACTGTATTTATTTTAATCTAGGTTTGAATAGTCCATTGTTTTTGTTTAGTTTGTGAAAAATAGAGTTTTAGTTTTTTTTCCTTTGTTGTTTGAAAACGGTCGTTGCTATTTTTTGCACACGTGATCGTGACGTATTCCTGGGAGTGTTGGTTTTGTGTCAGTCTCTTCCGACCAACGTGTTTATTTACAAAAAAAAAAGAAGAAGAAAAATGCTGAGCTAGCACACCGTGACAATGTCCTCTCCCTGGATTATTGATCATTATCAATTACCAAAGAAATAAATGTGGTGGACAGTCGTATCAAAGGTTCGTTCATATGTGCGCAAATGCATCTGCAAGGATCGCTGGAATGATGAGTGCGAATGGGTCTGCAAGGTGGTTGAGAAGATTCATGCTGTACATGCCTCTGCACGGTTGATTGAAAGTGATAAGTACGTGAAAGTGGGTCTGCATGATCGTTTGGGTTCTTTGTCTTCATATGCGTCTGCAGAGTCCAAGAGATGAGTGCAAATGACTCTGCACTTGTTGGTTGTGTCGTCCATGTTGTGAAGTGAACTGTTGAAGTCGGTGGTACGTTATGGTCGAAATCAGCTGTGCTAGGTTTGCAAGTGAGTCTGCATAGCTAAGTACAGGTGAGTGAACTGGTGTTGAAGCGTGTTGTTCGAGTTGATTGGGTCCTCTGTGCCTTCATCAAACGTCCAGTTATTGAGTTTTTCACTGTTAACTTGTCTTAATCTGGTGCAACTTCTTCCATAGTCGTGGATATCTGGAAATTTGATGGTATTTGATGAATGGTCGTGAAAGTTTGATAGTCGTCATATAAAAGTCAAGCATCAACAACACCATTCAAGGCTGACTCTCTCCAATAACAGTATTGGAGAATTGTGTTGTTGATGCTTGACTTTTATACATGCAGTATGAAGTATTGTTTTTTGGTGAGTTTGTTATAATATTCAGTGTCGCGTTTATCTCTGCAGATCAGCATGTTTATTTACAACAAATTGGAATAGGGAGCTGGTACACGACAACAACTAAATGAAAAATATTAAAAGAAATTTAAGCGTTTTCTATGGATTAAGTAAAAAATGATCAATCTATCTTTGAACATCTTCGCAAGGAATCATATTTTTCCAATTTTCTGAATGCTCTCTATTTTTTGTTTTTGTTCCGATGTCATTTCTAAGTATCAACAAACAAGAGAAGTAAAAAAATCCGTTTTTTATATTTTTCCTCCAAAGTGACAGTGACGCAATAATATATAGAGTTTGTGAAGTATGAAAATCGTCTGATATAATTGTATTGAAACCTATCTGTCCACTGACTTTCAATAACTATTGCAATAATTATTCCATCGTCTGACCACATCTATTGTTGACAGAATCAACCTACCTTTGCTACAATCTATTAAATCACATACACTGCATCACGGCTAAATCTATTTCTACAAGCGCCCAAGGAAATTCAATTAAATCCAAAACAAGAATACAAGACTAAAACAAAAATAGACAGTGGTGAGAAAACTCACCACTATTTTTGTTTTAGTCTTGTTATTTTATTAGCGATTTTTATTTCTTCTTGTTTCTCGTCTTTTTCACTCTTTGATTTGGTTTATATGAAAGACATTTTAAAGTTTTATATTTTCTGTTTTCTTTTGCAATTAAAATATTCTTGATTTCACCAGAATGACTACCAATGAAAGGAAGGGACGAAATGTCTTTAAACCGGTTGCATTTATATCCTTCAATGAATGAAATACACGTGTGTACTTATATAGTTTCAACAATATTTGATATAGTTTTTCTTTGAATTAACTAGAGCTGATATTGAAGAAAACTAGGTAATCAATGGTGTAGTAACTGTTTTTGCCGCCCGGGACGATCGTAAGTTTTGCCCCCCCCCTGCTGACATTTGATAGCATGTTAACCTTTAAAATTCAAAAAGGCACTCAATTTTAGATTGCTGCTATTAGTCCAATACTTTCATCTTACAGTTCTCCTATACGCATTTAGTCGTCGTCAAAGAAAACCAACGATTTTTCAAAACAAAAACGTATGACTCAAATTATTGAAAAAAAAAATTGTTAACTTAAATTAATTGGCTATGTAAACAAATGTAATAATAAATTTAAATGAGAACATTTGAAAACCTGAAAATGTTATAAAATAATAAAATCATTATTAAAGTCCGAATTTTCACCAAAAACATAGCTGTATCAAGGAGAGGATAGTCGAATGTAGTTTTCTTTTCTTTTTCTTCATAATATTGTTATTAAGAGGTTGCGCTTCCCGAAGGGGGAAACACGTCTTGTATCAGGGCTGTTTGAAATTCATAGGTGTAATCGCTCGGTTTAAGCGCAAAATTTAAGAAATTGAGGCACACATTTTAGAAAATATTTTTATAAATTTAAATGAGAACATTTAAAAGTGTGAAAATGTTATGAAATCATTGTTATTTGGTTTTTTTTGTTTCAACCTTTAAACAAATAGTTTCAATTTTTTTTAATAAATTTATTTATAAATTGCAAATACGTAATCCTATGAATTTATTTTTTGTGAAAGAACTGCCGCAATACATCAAATCGGTTGAAAATTTGCAAACAGACTTTTCGCGCGTATTTTTTTTTTTTTTTTTTTACAAATTTATCAATGACTCTATCAAAATTTACTCCATCGACAAGTTCCCTCTCTATGGAGATGATTGCCAAGTCTGTTAACCTTATCTGGCTCATTGTTGATCGAAGGTAGTTCTTTATGAGCTTTAGTTTCGAGAAAGAGCGCTCACATCTGGCAACATGGTATCTCTGTATGAAGTTTAAAGGGAGAATACATGTCCTAAACAGGACCGCAGAAAGACATTCAACAAATTAGTCACGTGATATCTCAATAAAAAAAATTAACTTATTTAAATGCCGTTGGATTATTTTAGTTTGAAATATCACGTAATCAAATTAAAATGTGCTGGAAATGTTATTCTCAATTTTGTTTCAATTTTTATTATAGACTTTACTTTTGTATGAGTAATATCGCCTGAGTAGGTCTCTAGTTACTTGTAAGTGGCTGACGAAAACATGCTTATGAATGTGTAACGATACATAAATACTTATGTAAAACAAATAAAAAGTATGTACGCGTATTGCCCTACTCTGGTATTGAGCACTCTTGTAAAATCTCATTAAATTTCATTGGTGCTTCACCTCCGAAAAAAAGTTAACTTGGAATAAAAATAATTATATATATATATATATATATATATATATATATATATATATATATATATATATATATATATATAAAGTATATATGGCAATTATTCCGCGTTTCATCCACTATTATCCCGCGTTTCATCCACTCTAGGACCTAGAGTCCTAGAGTGGATGAAACGCGGAATATTCAGTGTAGCTTAATCGCCATATATACTTTATAAATTACTAACTAGCTCTACCTACGTATTGAGCACTTTTGAAGTAAATACTTAAAGTTTACGCATAAATCTATACTTTCGTATATTAATTTTATGTGAGTAAATTAAGTAGTTACATATATATATATATATATATATATATATATATATATATATATATATATTTATATTGAATTTTCAGAATGTGAGAGGTTATATAACAATTTCTACAGCCAAACAGCGTCGCAGCCCATAAGAGCCATGACAGTCAACGAACTGGAAGCAGCGACGTTGTTTGGCGGCGAAAATTATTATATATATTAATTGTAGTATTCTATAAGCATTAAATTTATAAATAATAATGAAATTTAAACGTTCTTATTATTTCATAACTATGAAAGAGAATTCGGTAGCAATGTATTTATGTAGTAACAAGAAATTTAAATTATTGTTTTCGTATACAAACATTGAAAAGATAGTAATATTTGATAAGAATAAGAATACTTGTAAATGAAGTTATTTAAAAAAGATCAGTGATTAAGTAAGAAAGTGAATAATTCGTAGAAACTGATTTGAATAATAATTTATATCAAAGTTTCATTTAAAGCGAAAATAAATAGAAGTTAAATGTTGAAAAAATGAATAACCACTATTTTATATAGTGTAATATATTTTCAACAAATAATTTGTTTAAGCAGTATAATGAGAAACAAAAGCGTTTAATCCTAATACACAATTAATTTTGCTTTTTTTTTTTTCATGGTAACTGACCTACTTTCTACTATTGCGCCACGTGATCCGGTAAGACGTGTTGTTTGTTCAAATCAAAGCACAAGAAACGCTCATGCGCAAGAAAAGTGACTGCTACTCCAATGGATGTGCACCTTTCCTATTTCATTCAGCAAACTAAAACCAAATCGCCCATGTTTAAAACTCGATAGCGAAAAATAGTGTATTTTATTTTAATATGACCGAGTTTAAAACAAAGAATTGTAAGAGATGGTTTATTATGCAAAGTGTGTATATTTCTGTATTATTTTCAATCTAGAAACGCTTTTTACACTCAGGTTTATTAATTTATTTACCAATTTGTTACAACAGCAAAACAAAACCATCTCCCCACAATGCATGAAACCACTGAGTTGTATATAAATCAAACGAAAGTCATATGTAATCAGTTATTAATTAAATTTCTAGTTGTATTAATCTTTTTAATAGGTAATAATTAATTTAATAGGTAATAATTAATATCGGGTCTCCAAATCGAATTTTTAGTCAAGGCTTACTCCCTTAGCCTTCGCCTTAAATAAATATAAGTCGGTATTTTACTCATACATGGGCTAAAATTGTGGATTAATACCATACTTCAACACATTATGTCCACTAGGAGTTGAACACGGCATAATTAATTTTGATAACATTCATTTGGCCAATCATTCAACTATCTGTTTTTACTGTTAAAAAATAAAAACAAAAGTAACGAGTTTAAATGGATGCCACATCGATGCACAATATATTGTCATTTGGTTTTATAAATGCTGATAAACGACCAGATTTATATATACAGTTCATAAGTAATATTTTTTAAAATAAATGTTACAATTTCAATGTTGATATTCACTCCAAAGTATACATAATCACACTAAATATATGATGAACTGACACGTGTAGCGTAGACATGTTTCACCCTGCAAAGTGATTGGCTTTCAAATTAATAATTCAGAGTTTTGAAAGACACGTGTAGAAAGATATTACTACAAATTCACTAACTTCTTTGCTAGTCGTACATTCCATCACCAGCACTATCACAATTTATATACCTTCCTCATCTTAGGATTAGAAGTAGTCACCAATTGAAAAAGCAGAACCATTTCCCTGACATAATGGTTGAACAGAACTAATATGATGCGTCAGTTTGACGGATAAAGCCAGGCTCAGCTGTAAGTCTGGAAAAGAAACGAAGTTTGCTCAATCTGTTATGTTTATCCACCTTTTTGTCATGCATTTTAGGCCTGGAAGTCTAAGCACGAACGAAAGTGTTGCATCTTGTGGTGCTAGCAATACTTTTGTTACCATGACTCATTAGTTTTTAATACATCTCCATGAGTTTCTGCAAGTTGCACACATTTTTAAAAAACATGATTGATAATAAACATATCTTGCAATGGTACTGGTGTTAACTATTTCTTGGAGAAATATCCGATATTAGTTTTACTTTTAATAAAAAGTAAAATTCTCTAATTTTGAATGTCTTGCGATGCCATCTATTAGATACGTGTATATTTCAGTTACTCCGTTCAGTTTTTATACTAATTATTAAAGAGTTCATCAAATAAAATTCACACTGAAGCAAATATAAATTAGAATTGTTAATCTAAGAAATATCTCTCTTTTTCTGTTTCTCCTTCTACCGCTTCTTTTCTCTTTCCATCTTCACAAAGCCATTGTGATGTAATAAGACACTAACGATCTTACTATCCCTATTATTTTTTTCTGTCTTTTTTTTTATTTCTCTCGATCTATTTTAATTTTATACAGTTCTTAATTTTTGAAACCGTCCTTTATTTACATTTTCCACCGTTCCACTAACCATCTTAAAAATTGATATATAGGTTAAGTGTGCATAACATCACTAGAGTTTTAGTAGCACACACACACACACACACACACACACACACACACACACACACACACACACACACACACACGCACAAATATCTATATATATCTCTGCCACCTAGCAATCACTGCGCAAATTTCACTACTTGAAACATTAGTCTATATAAATAGTATGTATGCATATGTGTGTCTGTGTGAAAATATTTTAACTACTAATAACATAGCACTGAAATTAACAGAAAATAGTAACGATGGTTTCTAACGAGTAAAATCTTCGTTTAAATGAATAAATAACGCATACAGAAATATGTCAGCAAGTTGAAATGCAAAATGTTCATTTCAACTTGCCAACATTTTTCTATTACGTTTGCGCATGCACAAATTCATTCATAGCTTGAAGTGGTTTAATTTTATCTTCTCTATTCTATCTATCTATCTATCTATATATATATATATATATATATATATAGATATATAGATATATATATATATATATATATATATATATATATATATAGAATCTACCAAGAAAACCGTTATCTTTATAGCCATTCTTACCATGGGGGGGATGGTGTTTGGTAACTATCCTGTGCTTTCAACTAACAATTTATTAAAAAAAAAAAAAAAATTACTTTTCACATTAGGTCCACCTCAACAATTTTTAACATGGGTAGGTTGGGGATATTTATTCCAAAAGCAGTTCTTAACACGAGGAGAATTGTGGTATTCATTCAAAAACCATTCTTAATATGGGGAGGTGAGAGGAGTTCTTAATATGGGGATATTCCATTACACCAAATTCAACCACAGCAACGTGTGGTAGGGTACAGCTACTTTTAAATATTTCTAATTTATCTGACGATAGTTTAAACAAGTAGCTGTGGTGCGGCTGTGGTGTTAAATATTTTTGTTTCGATTCTTTTAAACTTTGGAAATCAGTAATATATATATATATATATATATATATATATATATATATATATATATATATATATATATAGTAATGAAATCAAAGAAATGTTGTGTTTACCTGATATACACAATGGTAACCGTCAATCTAATATAACTAACAGTATTTATATATAGATAATTTAATCCTAACCGCATAAAAAGCTTAATATGCAATAGAGAGTAGAGTTTATTACAAGAGAAAGAAAATTAAAACTGTAAGTTGAACTTTACAATCAAAATTTATTGTTCGACTGAATACTCCAAAAAACAAGTTACAAAGTCCTTATTCTGCGGAGTTTCAAAGAACGCTATTCTTGTTATTCTTGTCGTCAGAGGACAGACAGAAATCAGAAAATTATATTTGCAGCAATGCCAGAATTTGCTGGTTATGGCATTAAGTGAAACCGCAATTTATTATAGTCATAAATTGCCAAGAAAAACAAGTGAAAAAATGTTGGATACGTATATATATATATATATATATATATATATATATATATATATATATATATATATATATATATATATATATATATATATATATAAGCAAACCGTGCATAATACTTCAGCTTGCATGAAGATCTCCTCAGGCTAATCCGAAAGGCGAAAATAGTTCTTTGGAGAGAATGAAGGTCAAAATTAAATCCAGTGTAATGCATACAGTCGGATTGGAAAGTTTTTAACGTAGGTGAAATAATGGAAGTTGTTTTTCCGGAGAGTGTAGCAGTCCAAAGAGAAGTTGATCTCCAGTTAAATGGGGTAGAAGAATAAAAAGAAGAGAGAAAAAACAGCATATCATCTTTCGTCGTTGGCTTAATTAGAAAAAGAATTAAGATCAGGCTAAAAAAAAGGTCAGCAGGGTAAAGTTTGTATTACTCTAACCGGATATGGTCTAGACAGACCGAAACAATTCTTTCTGTAAAGTGTAGCAATTCGATGTCACTATTAAAAGAGTGGGGAGTGAGGATGAGAAAGTTTTAAGAGTGACAAAATCTTAGCTTATTAGTAATTACAAGGATGTCGAAAAGTCATGATGCTAATGATGATGATGACAATAATGACATAATAATAATAATAATAATAATAATAATAATAATAATAATAATAAATGCAACGTAAATTATAGTAGTAATAATTTCAGTGATAATAATTATTAACAATAACAATAATAAAAATATTAATAATAATAATAATTATTATTACTATATTGATGATAATGTTATCCGTAATAATAGCGATAAACAAAATAATAATAGTAATAATAATAATAATGAAAATGTCAATGATCATGTATAATAATAAGAATAGTAGTAACAATAATAACAGTAAAACCAATAATAAAACAATCTTAGTAATGATAGTAACAAATTTAGTAATAATAATAACGATAAAAAAAAAAAAAATCGGCAATAAAAATGGCGATGATAATAGTTATAAAGATACTGTAGCGTCTACCCGGGGATTTCTTTTCTTTATCTTCGGACTAAAAAATAACACGAGTGAGATATTCCAGGCAAATAAATTCACATCTATTACAAAGAGCTAAGTCTGATGATTTGTTTGTTTTTAATTGATTTTTCCAGATGTTTACTTTCGTATTAATGTTTTGAAAAATTAATCGTAAGTGAGCTATTCGTTGTTTTTGCCCAGCGAGCACCTCGCTTCACTGGTGACCCTTCTTTTTCGTCAGACTTTGGCAGAACACGCAAGGAAATGTGGATAGTGATACCATATCGGCGACAATGGCAATACAGGCCATTCTTAAAATTCCGCCTTTCTGGACACACGACCCGACGTTTTGGTTCACCCACGTGGAAGCTCAGTTTTTCACTCAGTGAATTCACAGCGAATTAACTAAGCTGAACCACGTGGTGGCCGCACTCACGCACGAAGTGATGGCTGAAGTCCGCGACTTGATAATGGCACCCCCAGGATCTATTTCTTATGACACTTTTAAGTCAGAGTTAATCAGAAGAACAACCGACTCCCAACAAAAGTGTCTCCGGCAACTGCTGATCGAGGAGGAACTCGGCGACCGAAAACCATCCCAATTACTGAGACGGATGAAACAATTAATGAGCGAAAGCGTTCTACCACCGGACATACTTACACAACTTTTCGTTAATAGACTGCCATCGAGTATTCAAATGATACTCGCCTCTTCGAATGACTCCACAACCATTGAGGAGCTAGCGAACCTAGCCGACAAAATTATGGACATGACCGTTTCCATAGCCCCAGTTCACACGCACAGCTCTAACGATGCCCCGCCTAACGTCGCAAACCCCTCCACGAATATACGCGAGGAACTAGAGCGACAGGCTCAAATGATTCACGACCTGAGTAAACAGTTACGTGACCTCGAGCTCAAACCAAAAATGCATAAGCACCCCACTGAGCGAGTCCGTCCCCGGCGATTTAGCAGCACTCAGAACAGCGGTGGGCTCTGCAAGTACCACGCGCGTTTCGGTGAAAGAGCTTACCGATGCCACCAGCCATGTTCATATACGAAGAAACGTCTCTCGGGAAACGCCCAGGCCAGGCAGTAGGAGCGGCAGACACTCCTGGCAAGAACAACATTCGTCGCACCCTGTACGTGACTGATAGAACCACGGGTATACGATTTCTCGTTGATACCGGTGCGGAAGTCAGTATCATCCCTAAGAAGTTCGTGAAAGAGAAGCGTCCGCAATCAAATATATTTCTACACGCAGTGAATCACTCCTCCATTCCTACTTACGGAGAGACATCGATAACATTAAATCTTGGATTACAGCGCGCACTATGTTGGGTCTTCATCGTCGCAAAGCTACCCGTTCCGATTTTAGGGGCGGATTTTCTGCACCATTTCGGCATCCTTGTAGATGTCAAACGCGGCAAACTCATTGATAATAACACTGGACGTTCCGTGCAAGGCATAATCAGTGAGTCGACCGAGATCAGCCCAGTTATACGTAAAGACACCACGGATCCATATACAGATTTGCTGCGAGGTTTCCCGGAATTAACTCGTCCTACATTTTACGGTGACAAAGTTAAACACAATGTCACTCATCATATCCAAACAAGGGGACCGCCTGTGAGCGCGCGCCCGCGCAGACTTAAACCCGATCGTTTAAGGGCGGCCAAACAAGAATTTCAGCACATGTTGGATTTAGGCATTATTCGACCCTCTAATAGCAACTGGTCATCGCCACTCCACATGGTGCCAAAAAAATCAGCCGGCGAATGGCGCCCTTGTGGGGATTACCGCACACTTAACAGTCACACTACTCCGGACAATTACCCTATTCCGCATTTGCAAGACTTTTCTAACTCGCTTCACGGAAAAACAGTGTTCTCCAAAATCGACCTTGTTCGCGCGTACAACCAGATTCCCGTACACCCAGAGGATGTTTCTAAGACTGCGATCACAACTCCTTTCAGCCTTTTCAAATTCTTGCGCATGCCCTTTGGATTACGTAATGCAGGGCAATCTTTTCAACGCTTTATCGACGCAGTTTTGCGAGGACTACCGTTCGTCTATGCATATATCGATGATCTCCTCGTGGCAAGTGCATCAGAACGTGAACACTTACAGCATCTGCAGCAGTTATTTCACAGATTAACAGATTATGGCGTTATTATTAACCCCCAAAAATGCGAGTTTGGAGTTTTCTCACTTTCGTTTCTCGGCTATTTAATCGATAAAGAAGGTATCCGTCCCCTTCCAGATAAAGTCCAATCTATAGTCGATTACCAAGCTCCTACTTCACTTCATAAACTTCGAGAGTTCCTCGGTTTAATTAATTTCTATCGACGTTTCGTGCCCCATTGTGCTGAAATCGCTCAGCCATTAACCGACGTACTCAGAAATAAAAACAAAAAAAATGAGACGATTACATTAAGCGAAACGGAATTACGTTCCTTCGATAGGGCCAAGCAGGCATTAACAGAAGCGACAATGTTGGTTTTACCCCGTCCAGATGCACCCCTAGCTTTATCCGTCGATGCATCCGACGTTGGCATTGGAGGTGTACTGCAACAATTAGTGGATAATACTTGGCAACCACTAGCTTTTTTCTCAAGGCGTCTTCAGCACGCTGAAACCAAATACAGCACCTTCAGCAGGGAACTTTTGGCCGCATACTGCGCAGTTAAACACTTTCGTTATATGTTGGAAGGATCCACTTTCACGCTTTTTACGGATCACAAGCCGTTATCGCATGCTTTGCTTGCCAAGCCCGGAAAACACTCACCCAGGGAAGCTCGCCATTTGGATTTCATATCACAATTTACTGCGGATATCAAGTATATCAGAGGGAAGGAGAACTTAGTTGCAGATGCATTGTCGAGAATGCACATCGATGCCATTAAAGCGATTGACGAGATCGACCTCCACCAGATCGCCATCGACCAATGGGATGACGAAGAACTGAATCGCTTACGTCACTCCGAAAATCTAACTTTCAAGCAAGTCCCAGTACCTTGTTCCAACGAGACAATATGGTGCGATGTTTCGAACGGTCATGAACGCCCCTATGTACCCCTTAAGCATAGGCGAGCTGTCTTCTTTCAATTACACAACTTGTCACATCCTGGCATTCGTTCCACGCAGAAGCTGGTGACTTCCCGTTTCATCTGGACAGCCATTAACCGAGACGTTCGCGAATGGACCAAGAGTTGCGTCCCTTGCCAGAAATCGAAAGTACAGAGGCATATTAAAAGTCCCCTTGCTACCTTCGCAACCCCTGAGGCACGATTTCAACACGTTCACATAGATTCAGTGGGTCCACTCCCACATTCGAGAAACTGTACATACTTATTGACTTGCATCGACAGATTCTCTAGATGGCCTGAAGCCATCCCCATCGCAGATATTTCCGCAGAAACTGTTGCCCGAGCCCTGGTTACACATTGGATATCGCGTTATGGTGTGCCTCACACCATCACAACCGATAGGGGCAGACAATTCGATTCCTATCTTTTTTCTGAGTTCTCGCCTACTGGGAATCAAACACATAAGGACTACCTCGTACCACCCGGCGGCAAACGGCATGATCGAGCGTCTGCACCGTCAGTTGAAAGCAGCTATTAGAGCACATTCTGATCCTAACAGGTGGACAGAGTACCTCCCCTTCATTCTTACGCCTGCCTAAATGATTTACGGAACAACGCTGACTCTCCCTGGACAGATGGTCGCACCGACCACTCCTACACGCATGCCTGACCCAACAAGTTATACCTCTCGTGTGAGGGAATACTTGGCGAAACTTTTTAACGTTGCCCCGAGAACACAGAACACACGCACTCACGTCCCCAAAGACATACAATCGTGGACTCATGTGTTTGTTCGGAACGATGAAGGCACATCTCGACTGCAAACACCGTATTCCGGTCCCTTTAAGGTATTGAAACGCTACTCAAAGTTTTTCGTTATCGACATTGACGGAAGACGAGATTCAGTCAGTGTTGATCGCCTGAAGAAAGCTATTCTGGATGACGATGTGTTAACACGCAAACGGACACAAAACACTGCAGTTCAGAACGGAAACTTCGATTCATCACTAATTACAACTTCTACCAAATCGGGCAGATTAGTGCAACGTCCTCACCGATTTGCTGTGTATACCCAGTGACTTTTCCACTTTCTTTTGTTCGACATACTGTCTAGTGGGGGGGGGTATGTAGCGTCTACCCGGGAATTTATTTTGTCAGGACATTGAACATTTCACCGTTTCCGGAGAGCTCCGAAAAAAAGACAAAAAAGTCGTGGCGCCAAATTCAAGGACTCTCTCGACCTCTTTTTGCTCGCGCACCCGAAAAGGAAAGACGCGTTACTGTCACGCTCCGTCGCTTGTGCGCAACACATCCTGTGCCGATTTCCATTGATGAAACAACACACAAAAAGAAAGAAAAACATTCTTATCTTTCCTTCAGCTCCTTACTCGACGCATTTCCTAAAAAAATTAATTTCCAACGTAACGTCAAAAAACATTAAACCAGTCAAGAAGGATTTCTTTTCTTTATCTTGGGACTAAAAAATAACACGAGTGAGATATTCCAGGCAAATAAATTCACATCTATTACAAAGAGCTAAGTCTGATGATTTGTTTGTTTTTAATTGATTTTTCCAGATGTTTACTTTCGTATAAATGTTTTGAAAAATTAATCGTAAGTGAGCTATTCGTTGTTTTTGCCCAGCGAGCACCTCGCTTCAATACTACTAGTAAAAAAAATTAGATAAAAATTACATATATATATATATATATATATATATATATATATATGTGTGTGTGTATATATATATGCACACAAATAAATAAATGCATACATACATATATATTTGTAGCAGAAACAAATGGAACTTTTTTCTTTTAACGAATCAATGCCTTGCCTCTGTGCTATTTGGCCACATACTGACCAATCAGGGATACGGTGCATTGATCCTTTCTATCCCCTAAGGAATTCGGCCAGCATCCGGTTTGAGGAATAAGAACTCGTCCTTATTGAGAGAGACACCGAACAGAACGGACCTCTCTTTTCTTCTCTCTCTCCACCTCGGTGTTATCTCAACCTGTATCGACGATTCCACTGGGAATAACTACCGCGATAGCACCAGGTAGCCGGAGTCCAGCTTTTGACCAGGAACATATCATATTCTCCTTAATAAACCTTTCTGAAGTTGTTGCGTTCATCATTTCAGAAGCTTGTATTGAATTATTTATTTTATTAGGTTGTGAACTAAAAGCATTCTTACCCTAAGTATTCTTTCTTTTATATATATATATATATATATATATATATATATATATATATATATATATATATATATATATATAATAGAGAATTGGCTCTGTAATAATTTTAAGCGTATTTTAACCCCCCCTCCCTAAGGAAACAATAACTACTGTATATACTTTATTTTTACTTGAACATCTAATATAAAATACAGCTCGGTTCATATTCTGCATAAGTATAAAAAAAACATGTTGCAATATAATATCTACACCAACACAGCAAATCAGTATTGAGTAGAATGAAGAATAGGTTGCCCTTTGCTTTACACAGGATTGGGACATAAAACTACATTGGTCATGGCTGCCATTCACTGACATTTAATGACAGTGACAGACAGTTGTTACAGCAGCCAGTGCCTACAAGTAACCATCTCAATACAACAGTAATTGTCAATGGCCGCCAGTGTTCCAAAATGCTTGCCAATGCCATTAAGTAGCAGTAACCACCTTAAAAGAGCATTATTCCTCACTTACTACCAATAGTCATAACCGTCACTGGGTTAGAGTGCCTACTACTGGATGGCAGTGCCCGACAATAGAAGACAGCCGATTTCATTTCAGAGCAGTTCAATGAACGCTGACAAAGGTTGTGATCGATAATGACTGCAGAGGCGTCCTGTACCCGCCAAATGCCACCAAATGCGTCAAAACACTACTACACGTCAGTGACCGTCAATGCTCGCCATTGGCGTCCAGTGACAGACACTTTCATTTAGGAGCAGTCAAATTTAGGACGATATTGGTCATGGCCGTTAGTAAGCAATAGTTTAAGTAAAGACAAGTAACTGCCCTAAAACAACACTAGCAAAGACAAGTAATCACCAGCGCTAACAATGACAGCCAGGGTCGTGCTGATTTAAAATAAATAATAAAAGTAAATTTGCACATGTCTAGCTTATTTCAATAATCACAAGAAAGAGAAAGAAGTTAGGCTTGATCTTGAAAAGTCCCAGCAAGAAATAAAGGAAATAATTTATTCTACTTTTACTACCAACCAAATATTTCCTTGTTTTTGTGACTTAAATAGAAATTAATCAGATGTTTATTTACAGATGAGAGAGGAAGAGAAAGTGTGGAACAAAAACTATTTAGGGGGTAAAGTAGATTACCCGGTGATAGCGTAAGCTCCGAGGGGTTGCAAAGGATGCCCTATGCGACCCCCCCCTACTGGGTCGAGTAACAAGTATTGTAGTACGGCGAGCAGCGAGTAACTAAGTTGTGCCAACCGTTCACCAGTAAATCATTAACAGAACAGGTACTAGTCAGAGACACAATTCTTTTATAACAGAAGAATAGTGCCTCCCCCTACTCCTCCAAGTCTATAAGAGACTCGTCCTCTCAACCACTCAGATTAGAATTCCGCCCTCGAGGCCGGCGCCACCAAGTAAGCAATCTTCTTTTTTTATTTTTATTTTTATTTTCTCACAAGAGAGAGAGAGAGACAATTAATTTCTTTTTAAATTAAAACTTATCTCTACTTTTTTTCTAACTTTACTCAGATATTTCTTCTTTAAGATTTAACTCGTGAATTTGTTTGTTTTTATGTTTTTTTTTTAAACCTTAATTAGTTGTTTGATTTTTACAATAGCATTCATCCGCGTGTAATAAAAGTAGGAATTCATTTATTATTCATAAAAATAAATTACTATTCACCCGGGCAATACCAGTCAACCTAAAATTAACCGAATTAGCCTTTATAATCACCACTAGCACTAAAAGTTTTCCACAATTGAATTGACAAAATTGATAAATATACAAGCACATAAAACAATTATTTCTTCCACAAATAAATTAACAAATAAATATCTATAAAACAACACACTAATAAAAAAACATAAATACAGAACTAAATAACTGATTTAATAATAACTTTTGTCGCTTGCTAATAATACCGAGCAAAATAATAAAATCATCTTAGACAACAACAACAACAACAGCAACAACATCATATAGGGAAAAAAATTCCAACTCCTGAGTAAGATCGCAAAAATCAAAAGCCCTTTACACGACCGACAAAGTAACGTTCGAAATCCATATTCCATAAATTACCTACAAAGACTTGTAACCGTGATCGGCGTGTTCAGATAATGATTAAAAAATAGCGTAAAGAGACTATTTTGTTGTTTTTAATTAGATGTGTGTGTGTGTGTGTGTGTGTGTGTGTGTGTGTGTGTGTGTGTTCATATATATATATATGTATGTGTATGTGTGTGAGTTTCTATCTTCGATATGGGTTTTTATTGATATCAGCCCCTTCATCAGTACAGAGTATAGACACCAATTTTGATGCTAGAACATAGCATTAAACTAGAGGATAGTCCGTTCTCAGTTAATTTATCTGAATAAACTGTTTTGTAGAAATTGTTAGTTTTCTGTGGTGCAAATCAAATTCAGAGTCTAGACGATAAAAAATAAATTTTCCCGGTTGTTTTTATAAAAACTTAAAGGAATGGTTCTATTTCATTTTCTACATAAATGGAGAGCACCTCATTCTAACAAAAACCATAAATTTGGAAGCATTTAAAAGAAATGTAAAAGCAAATAAACAAGAGAAAAACAGTATGAATTGCAAAAGTTATATTTGGAAACTACAAGAAATGAATTTTAAAATTCATTCTAACATCAATATTAAGTTTCAATTCAATTCCTATTAGACTGCTAACATACAGTAATATCTAAATAAAAAACCTAGATATTTTAAATACCCTATAAATAGAGTGTTGTCTTGTTACACATTGAAACTAATATTAGGAGACTAATGGAAATCAAGTGAGTGGTGATAGTGAGCCAAAGAAACACTGACACACCAAAATTTCGTCTGGTTTCCCCTGGCAACTCAACTTGTCTTTTAATACCGTCAAGCAACAATGATGTCACGCATTAGTTCTTATACTTAACAGGGCATATCTCACCGAATTGAAAACAATGCATTTCCTTTATTCTTTTTTTTAGAATAAAGAGAACTGCATTAAATGGAATTTGCTGAGAAAATGTTTTATTAATATTTATCAATGTATAAATGCAAATTTTATCAACATTTAAAACAGTAGCAAAATTGATAAAGAAAAAAGCTTAAAATAATTGTCCAAACGTTTTTGAAGATCTGAAATCGATAAAAAAAGCAACAAAGAGTGTTTAATCGGTTTCAAATATTATTAGACACAACAATTGTAATTCAGTAGGTTTGTATTGTTTGATAAGGTTTCACTTTTTTATAGTGGAGAACATTTTACTAAAATATCTTATCTTGAATGAAACTAAGATTTAAATAATAATAATAATAATAATAATAATAATAATAATAATAATAATAATAATAATAATAATAAATATTTGTCGGAACTCCTTCTTGCTACTTCAATTATAATCGTCACAGTCTGTTCTCTATCTCTCAGCTGTACCCCCAAAAAGACTGCTTTGTGCTTTCTCATTCGTCCAACCGTCACTATTCTCATATGCAACTTAATTCCATTAGTATATTAATAATCCGTCTATAGATAACAGTTTTTCCTTTCTTGATTCTGTCACCCGCACAGTCGCTTGTGTAAGTCACGTTTTGCATTATATTCGCTACACACATCTATTCCTTATGTACGTCTGATCCTTTCACACAGACAAGATTAACCGCCTTACTAGTTAGATATCAATGGCACTATTTCTACAAGTAGCGTTCAGATGACTTGTAAAAGAAATCTTATAATCTTTACATTTTGATCCTTAATAATTGCTACATACATTTTTTGTCATTGAATTTTTCATTGACAAAATGTTTTCAGAGTTTTTGCCCATTTTATCTTCACTAAATGATAAATAATTTTTTTTTATTTCACTCAGAATGACTCACAAACTGCAAATGATTTAAGAAATGTCTTGGTTTCATTGCAATTTCATGCATTCTTGTTCTTTTATTATTTAGCGTAATTTTTAAATATTTTCCATTTTCTTATATGAACTCTTAACATTATTCATCACATTTTAAACATTTTTATGAACATTTTGTTTAATCTTATATAAAATCATATATATTCCTAAAACATCTTTAGTTGGCATAAAAACATATAGATACACTACTCTCTCTTTATTTTGAAAGTTTATATTGAAATACCTCCCCAAGTGTAACATTTAAGACATTTCTCTCGTTCAACTTCAAAAGAAATAAGACCCACTATTTATTCGATTTCATTAGAAGTAAGACACAAGAATGAAAACACAAAAGAAAAAAGTGAAATAAAAGCAACTGAAAGTTAATAAAATTGCAAAATACAAAAGTATTAAAATGAAAACAAATATAGATTATTTCCTTCTAAAAAACAATTTTGCTGTTTTTATATTTGTCTTTAATGGTAAATAGGCTTTAAGTTTTGATTGTGAAATGTTTAATATATGATTACAACGTTCAAATCATTATCGTCTATTTCGGTGAGATGGGAAACAAATATTAGGGTTGCTTAATTGCTTATCTTTTAAATGCAATGGAAATAGATCGTCTGCTCCATTCAGATGTTGATGAGCTTTTCTTCAATGTATTCTTTTCATTGAGAATCAATTTTCCTTAATTATCGCACGTTAATTAGAACTCGCAACAAAAGAAACAGTTTCAGAATATCACTTACCATTCTAGTTTCTGATAACACTCATTAAAATGTATTGATGAACCTACTATTTAATCTTGATCGCAGGTGTTTTCCGAATACTTAGTCTTTCTCATGAAGATTAAAAGTAAAAGTTTGTATGCTTAAAAAATAACACCTCCCAAAAATTTTGATGAAGAAACTTTTGTCATGAATGTCTTCAAGATCACTTTTTAGATTATATTTAATAAATTCATCATAAAGTCAAAATCATTTTTGTTTCTATATAATCGTTCTATACTTGATCAGTCATAATCGGCTTATCAAGAGATACAAGTTATTTTTATATCAAGAATATTTTCATTGTTTAATCTAATTTTAATTATATCAAATTTAGCGTATCATCCAATATTAGAAACTTCCGATGTTGTTTGTTATTTTGTCTGATTGTGTTATAATCGATAGGATTGCTTTAGGTGTACCTTATATAACACGCTTGCATTCATTGTAGCTGGAAAAGGGAAAAAGAAAAAGGATGGCTACTCCATGATAAGTAGTTAAGATAAGTTATAATGAAATAGCAATTTATAAACACATCTAGAAATAAGACTCAAACAAATCCAAGAAAACTAAGACTTTCTATAAAAATACTTACATTGTATAAGAATACTTACATTGTATAAAAATACTTACATTGTATAAGAATACTTATATTGTATAAGAATACTTACATTGTATAAGAATACTTACATTGTATAAAAATACTTACATTGTATAAGAATACTTACATTGTATAAGAATACTTACATTGTATAATAATACTTACATTGTATAAAAATACTTACATTGTATAAAAATACTTACATTGTATAAGAATACTTATATTGTATAAGAATACTTACATTGTATAAGAATACTTACATTGTATAAAAATACTTACATTGTATAAGAATACTTACATTGTATAAGAATACTTACATTGTATAAAAATACTTACATTGTATAAAAATACTTACATTGTGTAAAAATATTTACATTGTATAAGAATACTTATATTGTATAAGAATACTTACATTGTATAAAATACTTATATTGTATAAGAATACTTACATTGTATAAGAATACTTACATTGTATAAGAATACTTATATTGTATAAGAATACTTACATTGTATAAAATACTTACATTGTTTAAGAATACTTACATTGTATAAAAATACTTACATTGTATAAGAATACTTAGATTGTATAAGAATACTTACATTGTATAAGAATACTTACATTGTATAAAAATACTTACATTGTATAAGAATACTTACATTGTATAAAAATACTTACATTGTATAAGAATACTTATATTGTAAAAGAATACTTACATTGTATAAAAATACTTACATTGTATAAGAATACTTACATTGTATAAGAATACTTACATTGTATAAGAATACTTATATTGTATAAGAACTCTCACAATCTGACCTATGATCTAAAATATTACAGATACCAAAACTGGTTGGTACCACAAAAGATGACCATGGAAAAGCTGAGAGAATGGAAAGATCGAGAATAGATAGTATCACTCAGGCCTCAATTAGAAAGAGCATAGCGAGTACTGAAATCTTAAAGGTAGAGCTAATGACTTCGGTGGAAGCTTAAATATGGACAGTATAAAGAGATGTGTGCGTAAATGGAAACTTTGTTGGTATAGTCACATTGGAAGCATAGAGATTCTTGGGTTAGTAGATGTAGAACAGTTAAGGTAGCAGGATCAGTTGGCAAGTGAAGACAAAAGAAAACGTGGAAAGAAGTGAGACGAGTGGATTTGATAGAATGAGGAGAAATAAAGAACTGACCACTCATAGTTTAATTTGTAAGTCAATTTCGAAAATTCGTCCAAAACATACCAACATGTAAAATAAACGTGAAATCGACGACGATCACGATACGCCAGCAAGCTGTTTCAATTTTTCCAAATCTTGTCGAGTTTTGGTTTCATTTCTTTGTTACTTTTGATATATGCAGCAGACAGTGAAGCAAATGGTTGACCAAAATAAACACTAGCAACTAATAATAAACACTTAAAGTAAACAGAACCGGAAGTGAACAATTAAAATCGATAATCCATTGTCTTTTAGGAATTCTATAAAGTATTGTTTGATTTCTCAATTCTATTGAATTTCTAATGAACTGTGAAATGGAAATTTACTGACTACTGAGACAAACTCTAATGAAGTTACAAAATGTGGATTTTAGATTCTTTGAATTCTTTTTAATGATTAACATAAATTTAGTGATAGATATCTTTAAGAAAATATTTGATTTCATATATTCAGCAGTTTATCAAATGAAATTACTTTTTAAATGTAAATGTTTAGAAAGTTACTTCTAAAGAAAATAGTTTTAACATTTTTCTTAACACTATGAGTTCTCTATAATCTTAATTTTATTAGGAACCTTGTAATTTAGTGAAGCCATAATGAAAGGAAAAGAAGGTAGTGATAGTATCTCTCCAAAGAAATGAATATGGAATTTAGATTCTCCGTCTCAATTTCACTCTATTATCAAAGTTTTCTCATGAACGTCCACAAGTATCCAATTTTCAGAAATACAAATGATCCCATGTCCATTTGGTTGAGGTTATAGTAACAGCATATTCTGCAGTATTCAGTTAAAGGTTTCCATAAGAGTACATCTCTAAGGTCATCTCCAGTGATTATACACCTTTCAATACCATCTACTTATGTCTTTCTTTGTGTACAGCCTACACAGACCCCTGACACTAAGATAACCCTCCATTTATTTACCTGCTCCGTGAAAGGAGACAAATGTAATATTCCAAAATCCAACCTTTATCAGAATTATATTTTTCTGTAACTGTAAATTAAAACCTACCGGATTGGTGGATTCTTAGACAGAGAGGATTTTCATGAAAGTTCTGTGGTGCATGAAACATGAAGAACTTCCACTATACACTTCTTTATATCATTGTTATCAGCCAATTTGGATAAGCATTTTCCATCAGGTTAATGAATATCGGTAACAAATTTTATGCCATTAAATATAATTAGATATATGTGAATATAACTATGTAAGAAATAAAAAAAACTGATCACAGCTTGTTAGTTTGAAATTGCTTTTTATTCATATGCAAATATACATGAAATAAATCAATGTAGATATGATAACAGAACTCTACTGAATTCACAAGAGATATACATAAATCTGCTATCTAGATAACTAAACTAAAAGAACCTGTACGGACAACAACAAAAAAACACAGTTAATAAGCAGATAAAATTCTATGAAAATTGTGAACAAAAACATTTTTGTCCTATGTTTAGTATCACTTATTTATATCTATAGCCATAATTGAACGGATATATTCAATTCCTATTGTTTCCTGTTATATTCAGTAATATATCTTATTGAAGTTACTTCCTTCTTTAGAGTCATTATTTATAACAAAGATATTCTGGCTCTTAAGATTGGAGAGCTTTAGGCTTTCGGGCCCATTATATCTTTACATCACAGTTATGACTAGTCAAAGTGAAAGACTTAAAAATCTTTAAAAAGTCAAATAAATCTCATTGAATGAAATAATGAAAGGAACAATAGTTGATAAGTGAATAGAATTAGAGTATGACATGATGAATAGAAATCGACAACCTGTGCACCTTTCCAGACAAAGAACAATAGTTTTGAAAATAATATATTATTAATGATCGAACCAAATATAAAAAACATAGTTCTGACAAATAAAAAAGAATATTTAAATTTCAATACTTTTCACATGTGGGTATAGTCATATCATGCAACTTCTTATAATTACAGTAAATTTATTCGATAGAAAAAACAAAGTTGCCAGTTTTGAAGTCTAGACTATAATCCCTTTTATCCTCACAAGTAATAAAAATGACGACGTGATATCAGTCTCCTCGAAAATAAAAAACAAGTTTAAATTATCAGAATTACGAAAATTGTACACATCACACGAATGTCCGTGAATAATGTTGGCATGAAATTCGTCAAAAGAAAATTACTAGAAACTGATAATTTATAAAAAGTAAAAAAGGTTAAAATATCTAAAATTGAAATGAAGGAAAGTGCTTCACCATACCATTTTTATGTTATATATATTACTAGCAGAAGTACCCGTCGTTGACTGGGTTCAACAGCAGCCTACAGAAAATGGACTGTGATTGATGAAAGTATGATAGGTTATGAAAAGGAGGGGGTTGTAAAGAGATAGGTTTTGATACTCAAAAATTTTACCCTAAGCGAAATGTGATGAAAGTAAAGATAATTTTCGCGAAAAAATATTATTTTTAAGTAGTTTGTAAAAAAAAAAAAAATTTTAATTCACGAACCGGTTTAAAAAAATCAAAATGGCAGCGACTTTGAAATGGAGGGCCCCATTTTCAATTTGAAGGAGGGTCACCTGAGCATTCTGTGTTAACAATTTAAGAGAGTTCCGTCAACGTAAGGAATATTTATAAACATATTTTAATGTTTTCCGTTATTTTGTGCTTGAGGAGTATTCGATTATGGCATGTGTAGTTTACATAAAATTCATTTAAGAAGTTATCGCCTCAAATTTCCTTTTAATTTCGGTTTGCTGGAATTATTTCAAGTAAAGAGCATTAAAAACTATTTCAAAACAAAAAAAAACATGAACTGAACTTTTATTGACTATAGTAGCATTTATTTCTTGTATATTTATTTTTTCGGGTAGTCGTTCCTTGGTTTTTCTTCTAAACACTCTTACTAAATAATATCGACGAAATATCGAAAAACAAAGAAACAAAAACATTTTTGAAAAATAATGAAGCTTTACTTACTTTAGTAAAATAATCCGAAACAGCAAAATGGGATATTAAAAAAGTAAACACGTAATTACTTTAGTTTTTTAAGCAAAGAATCGATATAAATATGAATAAGAAGAAAATGGCGCCCTTTTCAAGCAGAACAGCTTTGTTACAGTTTTACAGTATTGAACGGTGTAGTATTGCGCCGTCGGATTCAGGGTTGTACTATTGTAATGTAAAGAACACGCAGAAAGGGTTGTAATCTACTGAATTCCTTCTTGTACATTGACAACAAAGCTTAAACAGATATATAAATAAAAATAAGAAGGCTATGTAAATGTTTTTAAAAAGACACGTAATAACGTGAGCAGGATTTTTCCCTTCTTTTGACACGATAACAAGTAACGTTCTTATTTTTTATTATTTATCTATTTATTTATTTTCGAAAGAGTACTACGTGCAAGTGGAGAAGGAAAAAACAGACTTATGAAAAATTTGTGTCGAGAATTGTTTAAAGTTCCAACTTTTTTTTTTTTTGCTTTCACTTTAATAAGAACGTGAATTTATGAGGTTATGAGGCGAATTTATTCGACATAATATGATTAAAAAAAATAAAAGCTAACGTGAATTAAGATTAAAGTTAAGCTGTTATTGTGGACCCTCACCCCTTTTAAAAAACCTTCTTAAACTTTGTGACATATTTACATTCTATGGAGGTCAGGCACGAACGAACACCCAATAATTTTATTATACCATATTTCTTCAAACTGAAACATAATTATCAAAGTATACTTACGCAAATAGATATGAAAAGTCTTTGTTAAAGTTTGTGCCATATTTCCACGGAGTACAGGCGCGAACACAGACTCCATAATTTTATTATACCATCCCTATTTAAGTTGAAACATACTTATCAAAGTATTCTTATGTACATCTATATCAAAAACTCTTGTAAACGGTTTTTTTTTCATTTTTTATTTTCATACTTTTGGGGCCAGGCGCGAACGCAGACCCCACAATTTTTATGAACCACCATTCTGTCAGATCAAACATACCCATTCCTGATCCTCGATACATCTTCTATCATTATATGTAATCAGTTTTTTAAAATAGTCAACCATATAGGAGCCTATTCGTGACCACACACACACACACACACACACACACACACACAGAAGAGACGTTCAGCTTTATATTATAGATATGTATTATAACTAAGGCTAGGATGACAAAATGTTCTTTTAATTTTTTGACTCAAGAATATATCAGTTAATATCTTATATGTTTTTAGATAGAGTGATGTGGTTCTCGATTGATTAACTGTGTCAGATATATACTCGAGAGTCAAAACAATGATAAGAATATTCTCTTGTCATAGCCCTAATTATAATGTATATAATATACGTATATATATAATGTAGAAACACATATGGATAATCATCATTGCACTTTGCACTTACAGCATTTATTGTGGTGATTAATCTCATTAAAAAACTTTGCTATAAAAACACTAAGATAGTGTTGTCTTTTTCATTTATTAATGTGCATGAGTAACTTTCAATTAGGAACAAAGAAACAGAAAAAGCGCAAGTATAAGAGAGAGAGAGAGAATTATAGAAACAAATTTGTTCTATATTTAGATATTGCTTTCGGTGACAGTTTTATAGGATTATTTTTTTTATTATAGAAGACTTCTCTGTGGGTTTTATTTTAATTGATATTCTATAGGAATAATCATCATAAAATAAAAACATAAAAGATAACAAATTATGTAATTAATATATTTTTCATACTACCACCAAGTGAGAATAACCACATTTTCTCCATATCATCAAACCATGGCATATTAATTGAGTAATTAATATACAAACGAAAATCAGTCAGATCCTTGTTTGTTATATAAACATCATTTTCTTTTACAAACGCACACACACACACACACATATGTGTGTGTATATGTATATATATAATATATATATGTTTGTTTGTTTGTTTTATGGGAAAATTACAAGTATATAATGTATGTTGACTGTAACAATATTCTACAACAAGAGTCAATTTTTATAGACAGCCTAGATATGACATTTATGTATCATATAAGTTTTAAGATTACACACTTTGAAAAATATGAAGAATAGCTTGGATAACATCTAATATATAAAAGGCAAAATGGGTGCACGCGTTTGTCGACGGAAGACTTTTTGTGGTTCACATACTTCCTAGATTATCTCAGATTCTCAAACGGACATCGTCTCTATCTTTTTATTTTTTGATCAAGTTTTAAAAAATTCCCACTGTCCCGTTGTGTGGCTGTTTGTTTGTCTTTTTTGTATAACTAAAGTAAAACTAATCAAACGCAACTGTCAGCGCCTGGCCATCGCCCGGGTAGTATCTGTTCTGTAATAGGTCCTTGGTCAATGTTGGGGAATGAGACAATTACAATTATTTGGATATTGCCAGAGGGCTCCCTTTTTTTGGCCTAGCTGCTTTTCCCCCACATTAAAAATTACCTTCGTGGGAACTTTAGACGCCATTTCTGCAATTCATCATTTTGATTGACTACATTTAATTTGAATACATAACACTTCCGGTCGGGTCATGGCGTAGCGGTAAGACGTCAGGTTTTCTTTCACTTTCTTTTCCGTCTTCGTGTCATGGGTTCGAGCCTGCCTGCCTACTACCACTTTTATTTTTACACCTAAAAACCCCCGGCACCCAGGCTAGTAATGAAATATAATCCATTCACTCTGTTTCAACTAAGATCAATCATTCTTTTATCATCTAAATAATCTGTAGATTACTAAAACCCAATAATTTAATATGAGTGTGGCACAATGATAAGCTCCCTTTTGGAGAGCTGGAATTTCCCGCATTAATAAACCTTGTATCAGACTTATACTCACGGGGAGGCAAGCACAAGCGCATATATCTCAAAATATCAGCACCAAATCAGCTTCATTCAGATTGACCGGTGTTTTTAAAACTCAGCCGAGTCAAATTTACCAGAGCACACAGGTGCATGCTGAGATCAGGTTGTTAAAGAATGAAAGTATTTCAGTGTATTTGTTTTGAAGTGTATTTCTCTCACACTTTTTTTCGTTCCTATATCTTTCTTATTACTCTCTTTCTCTCTCTTTTAATGAGAGAAGCATTGTATTGGATTAAAGTAGGCACCGCCAAAAATGGCCGCAAAATCAAGTTGTTGTTGTTTTTTAAAAGTAAATTACATTTATCAAAATCCATTATTTCTGAGTAACTTTTTTTTCCAGAAAGATAAAACCCTGAATTTTATCATATAGAAAACAGAATAATGTAAAACTTTTTCTACTATTTTTAATTAAATTTTAAATGTTAAATTTTCGCAAAAAGTTAACAATTGACATTTTTTGTCTTGCACAAAAAACGTACTTAAATATTTAAAAAAAAAAAGGTTTTTGAAATAATTAATTTATTTATTTATTGTCTAACTAAGATTTAGGATGATTTTATAAGAGAATATTATAATATAAGTACCTGAATTTCAAATAATTCCACTTATTCATATAGGTAACTAGATATTTCGCGTCAATGTAGAGTCTAGATCGACTCTGTTTACGTTTGCGTTTTATAAGAAGAAAACTATGGAAGACCAAACAGGCCCCAAAAAACTTATTTTTCAGTGATGGAAATTTCAATGTATTATTAAGCTGAGGCTGGCCAGTACCAGATGGGTGACCATTTGTATGAGTTTGGTTTTTAATGTGTATGTGTGTGGGGCCAGGCTCCCCAAAATGGGGGGGGGGCAATTTAAAGCAGAATAAAAAAAATTATTTCAGCGCGTTTGGTCCACCGTAATCGAAAGGCGGCAAACGTTTTCAAATGGGATCGAAAAAAATGATGCTATTTTTAACACAAAGGGCACAATATTTATCGAATTTTTTTTTTTATCGATTATTCAAAACATGCCCTGTTTAATAATGGTCATGCATTATTCGGCTCGCTAAAAAAAAATTGTTAATTTATTTATCAAAAATTTTAAAATGTTTTTTTTTCGTATAAATATTTAAAAAAATTTTTTTTTGTTTTGCTTAACTTAAATTAATTATTTTACTTAACATATTCACCGAATTTCACACTTTAAAACTCAAAAGCGGGATGATTAAGCACAATCGAAGTTCTGATATTCAGACGTCAAAATAAGGCATGCAAACAATTTTTTTTTTTTTTAATCTATAATTCTATCCCTTACAACAGCACAAAATGTTTTGTTCAGTTTCAGATGATTATTTTAAGCATATTTGTTCCCACTTCAAAACAAGGGGGTTTTGTAAGCAAAAAAATATATATTTATAAATATCGTTTATGAAAAATAAGTACACTGTTATAACGTTCATTCTTCTCCTAATAATCGCTGAAAATTTCGTATTGATCGGATAATTACCTGATTTTTGGTAGATTTTTAAAAAGACGGTCCGTCAAAAAGTACTGACCTGCCCCCCCCCCCAGTTTTGGCGGTGCCTAGATTAAAGAGTTTTGCTGTGAACATCGCTGAGGACAGATATATAGCCGACGACGGATATGGGTCTACAATCACCAAGCTTTACATGCTTCGAAATAAATATATATTTATATATATATTTACTTGCAGTTGCTGAAACTATTCAATTTCTTAAAAGCGTTGGTCAACAAACATTTATTTTGAGCAGCCATTATCATCCTCTTTTGATCATAGTGTAACAGAAATGTGTAAGGAAAAATTCAAGATGGCGCCCGACTCTCTCTTTTACACGGTAAGTCCAGGAAAAGATGTTATAAATGTTGCAGCAATTCAATAATCTTTATACACCGGTTCTGCACGGAATCCAACAACGGTAAAATATCCTCACACGGCACAAGAAGTAACAGCCACACGATTCCCCGGTCAACTCAATCGTCGCTCCCCCACGTCTTTTTCATCACCCGCTTTTATCGCCGTTCTAGGCCGGCTAAATTTGCATATTGCGAGAATTCGTGTGACTTTGCGAGACATCATACTTTACAAAAGACGGCGGCCGCCATCTTGGTCTTTCTTTTCTATTTTTGGCCGGTAACGCTGAGCTGGTCTCGAGGTAAGTCTTTTCCTCTCATTCGTCTCTCCCACGTACCCACACAACACACAAACACGCGGGCGCTTATCTCCTGGATGCACGTTACACATAGTATATTGAACCTTTTTTTTTCAGACAGTTTACAGAGGCTTCTTTATGTATATATTCCTTGGTACAATGTTCGTTGGCCCATTTTTCTACAATGCAAGATCTTGGCGTATTTCTGGCAGATCCTTGTAGGCTATTTTCATGAGACGTTTGGTTTTTGTTTCTGCCTTATTGTCCAAAATGTTTGGCCAGTTTGGTTATATTTTACTGGCTCTTGCATCTTGATGTTTATGCACCATCATAAGGTTTAGGTTTTGGGAGCTCATCAGATATTGGCCGGTTCTCACAATTATCATCAATTTTTGTATCAGTGCATTCTTTGTTTCTTTTTGTAACATGTTGATGACACACTTCTGGAAATCGACCCAATTAAATTTTCTTTTTTTTAAACACATGCCAATATGTAAAGCATATAGTACACCGATGATAATGATGGTGGTGGTTGTACCATGCATAATTATTTCTATAATAAAATAATAGTAATTGTTTGAGAGAAGAAAAACTTAATCATAATAAATATTGCTTACATCAACATAGAGTGAATGATTAATTTGCAAACAAAAAATAATATTTTATCATTTAGAGGAATACAATCATCTTAAGTTTTTTCTTTAACTCTTTAGCAACAACACATAATTGCATTGTGAAATGATATGCAAACATTGCAAATGACAATTACTCATTTTCCTTTTGCAATACCCCCATCGCATAAAGATTGGAAGTGTTGGTACAATTCTTTCATACAAAACCCTTACTCGTTCAAGCGGCTTTTTTATTCTTTTGCGTCCAATACCAGCACCAATGATTGTGTTCATCAAATAAAAACAGACTTTTAATGCTGGAACTTCATTTTACCCCTTTTCACGTGATGCAGCAAATATGAAGGTGAAATCACCCATCGATTTATGTCAATTATGCCTTTAATTTGTCAGAAATAAGCAAACATATTTTAAGTCGTTTTAATCTTTTAAGAGTATTATAGGTTTTAAGATCTTTATATTCATTAATATTTTTCCGCATCTTTAATGGTATTTGCTCATTCATAATAAGCAATAGGTTTTCATTCTTTTATTTTTATGTATAATTGAATACATTAAAATGGTTATTTTGAAATACTTGTAATTTTTTATATTTTGATATTCTCTTAAGACCTTGTAGATACAAGATTAAATTGAAAACAAAGATTTTTCTTAAAGAAACAGCTCACATGCTCGGACATAACAACCTACTGAGTAAACCAAGCGTAGAGCTGAATGCAATTTGGACACCCCTGATAGAGAGAGAAAACCTTGAATAATAACATAGGTTTAACATTAACAAAAACCAACTAAGAATTGTCCTAGTGACATATGGCCGAGTGGTCCAAGACGTTGTATCAAAGTTTACATTTACCCAAAGGTACTGAGTTCAATCCTGAACGAAGGCAGTGAAAAGTAACATTCAAAACAGAGAATCAGCAACTATGTTCCAGAGCCTAGCTGGAGTCCGAACACGGTACCCTCGTAATAATAATAACAGGTTGGGTTCGAGACTCCTAACAAACGGTTCCCCAGTTCGATACAAAACACCTGATGAAGGCCGGAGGGCAAAACGGCCGAAACGTTGTGACTATAACTACCAAGATGAGGAAGTCAGTCCGACAATCTCAATAAATGAAAACACCTCATCTCAAAAACGTGTTGTACATTCCTTTCATTTGTAAGTAAAACACAAAACATTATCCATGTAAGTAGAAAAACTTATATTCCCTTTGATAAGTAAGGTAATAATGTTTCACCTGAAATGCGTTGGTTTATAATATCACCAATCTACACAAGGAGATCTCCAGAGCATAAAGGAAACCAAATTTATAACCTCTTACCTGTTTTATGAATGAAACCAAGTTTGTAAATCCCTTTCTGTTTTTATATCGCCTCAAATAACGTGACAAACACACCAATATTGTTACAAGCAGAGTGTAGTATTTGTATAAAAATATATTTTTTACACTTTTTGGGGTATAGAGTGTCTCTTCCTATCTCGCCAACTGTATCTCTCCCCCTACTGCTACTATGCAACCCTCTCATGCTATGTAATATCTTAAAGATAAAAAATAAAATTTCAAAATAAAATCTTTTAAATAAATGTTTTTAAATGCAAAATTTTAAAATCCTCTAAACAAGCAAAAGTGCTTAGAATGAAATAAAGAACAGATTTATGTAGGTTATATTAGCCAATATTCAGTACATAATGAGAAAAATCAAGATAAAAATTTTAAACATCTAAAAGCAAGAGAAATTTAAGAGAGAGACAATTATGTCCTTGCAAACGAAAGTGCCTATTAGACAGAAGTAGTAGAAAACATTGTGCCCTAGCACTTTCGCACAAGGACCACTCAAATACAAGGATCATATTATTATATGTACAAACTAAAAAAACAAGTTCGTTTTAAGTTTTAAGGAGATGATGTGGCTGTAACATTTTAAATATTTTGTTGGTTCAATATTAATTGATGAATTAAATTAAATATGAATTAGTTGGGGAGTCTTTGTATTTGAGAACAACAAGAAAATTATCAGTTTAGATTATGGATGATAAAAGTTGTAAACGTATTCTGGGCGTAATTTTGAAAGGTTATTGTGACATAGAGAGGGCGAGAATCTGTTTCGGCAGCTGAAAGACAGAAAAAGGAAAAAAAGAGACCAAGATGGCAGCTGTTGTCTTTTAAAGCCTCCGGTCACGTGTAGATCTTGAGCAGTCTCGTGTGGTATATGCAAATTGGGTGTACCCAAAAAATTATATAAGGTGAGTCGCTGGGAGGAGTGGGAGAAGCATTTAAGACATGCGCATAGAGAACATTGACGTGCATCTCGTGTTGTGAACAACACACTCTGCTCGACTCAACTTGTCACTAGCGAACCTCTGCTTGACGTTTTAACCAAAAAGTTTTGTTGCTTTGCGTGAGATAAAGACTTCTGATACAAGCTATTTCGGTTGTATTCTAATCATGGCTCTAAGACAGTTTGACCTCTGACTCATACCCGAGTTCAGTGGCGCGATAACCGACATTCCAGTAGTAGAATGGCTAGAGGATGTAGAGTTAACGTGTGAGCTGTGTGAGGTAACGAAGGTGGAGTGAGTACTGCCGCTGCGGCTGAAGGGTGCGGCTCGTGAGATGCATTGGCAACTCTCGGAGGACCAACAGAGTGACCTCGAGGAAATCAAGTTTGCCCTTGTAAAGGCTTATGGGACGGATTTGTTTATGGCATTGGAACACTTCACCGCCCGCCACCTTCAGCCAGGGGAGACCGTGGATGAGTTTTTGACAGATTTGCAGCGGCTAGCACGCCTGGTATGTGAAATGCCACCAGAGTGTTGGATAAAGGGAGTCTTCGTGAATGGATTGCCATGCCATGCAAAGGGACTTTTGTGAGCCTCAACCCTAATGGACAAGCTGTCATTGAAAGAGCTGCTTGAGAGGGCCTGTGCCATGCTGATGGATACCAGAAATGAGTAAGTCGTCACCGCAATACAACCTCGAGAGGCCACATGTGCACCTACAACACTACCTACAGCTAGCAAGAACACCAGAAGCGTTAACTGCTTCAGATGCTGGGGCCCAAACCATTGGGCCTGTGATTGGCTTTCGTTGCCATCAATGACCCAGAAGCCTAGCGGACCGCGGTGTCACAAATGCAAAAACCGGGGACACCTGGCTCGAACCTGTCCAGGAAACGGGCTAGGGGGAGGAAGTTACAGCACCAGTCTTCTCCCCAGATCGTCATTAAACAAGGCGCTACCTGTGGTGACAAGCGTGAGTGCCACTTCTGTGCAAAGAATGTTGCGACACTTGGAAAATGACAAGAACTCTGGTGCTGACTGTAGGTGGGAGCTCGTTGTCCTCTTGTGGGGGTGTCATCCACATAAGCATTGGTAGCAGACCTGAAGTAGCCGTGCAAGCTCTGATTATGGACAGGGAGCTCTTGGGTACGATTTACTCTTAGGAATGGATGCAATTGTGCAGCTGGGCAGAGTCGTAGTAGATGGAGCCGGAAACGTGATGTTCTCCCAACGCAAAGAGTGCATTTGCACAGCACTCACCCTAGATAAGTCTGATTTTCGTGCAGAGTTCGACCAGTGCACAAAATCCTGGACTGTGGCTTGGAAGAGGTTGAATGAGCAACCGCCAGAGAATTTGTTCAATAGAGTGCCAGAGTACAAGATTTCTCCCAGAGCTTGCATAGAGTATAATAGGGAACTACAGATTTGGATCGACAATGGATGGATGGTTCCTTATCCTGAGAAGGCATTAGGGCCTCCAAAGTGTTTAATCCCACTAATAGCGGTCCTCCAGCCAAACAAACAAAAAGTGAGGCTGGTGTTCGATTATAGGGATTTATACAAACACGTGGACCCCTTTACGGTTCATGCAGATGTGTGCACTGATAAATTACAAGAATGGCGACAAGCAGAGTCTAATGTGTGCGTGCTTGATCTTCAGAAGGCGTACCTTCAGGTGCATATACACCAGTCACTATGGCCTTATCAGACAGTTCTGGTTAAAGGGAAGAGATACTGTTTAACTGGTATGGGGTTCAGACTCAACGTGGCACCATCAATTATGCAAACGATTGTTGACACCATTCTGGCTCAGGATGAGTGCATAAGGCAGGAAACATCTGCATATATTGATGACGTGTACGTGAATGAAGGGGTTTTATCCGTGACGCATGTAGAGGAGCAGCTCTGCAACTTTGGACTTTTCAGTAAGGAGCTGGAGAGACTACAGGATGGCGTACAGGTGCTCGGTTTACAGGTCCGAGGAGAAGACAGCGTTCTGCATTGGAAACGAGGAAATGAAGTCCCAGACATGCCCCGTGATGTCATGCAAATAAACATATTTTCTTGGTGCGGAAAATTGGTTGGACACCTCCCTATGGGTGGCTGGCTTTGTGTTGCGGTGGCGTTCATAAAGAGGAGAGCGTCTGAGGGTCTGAGGTCACCACTGGATGGGATGATGTGGTACACGACGCCCCTCTCAACACAGGAAGTCCTCACCAGAGTGTGCAAGGAGGATCTTGCATGGGACCTGAGTGTGTAGGTTGATGCAAGCACTCTTGCCATGGGCGTATCAATAGTCCATGATGGGGCCATGGTGGAAGATGCCTGCTGGTTATGCCCAGAACAGGACTCCCAGCATATAAAGCTGACAGAGCTTGATGCCGTCATCAAGGGGATGAACTTGGCAGTCCTCTTCAGCTTTTTACAGATTCTGCCTGCGTCCACAAGTGGATGTCAGACACCCTTACCGGGAGGGCCAGAGTACAAACTAAAACTACGAGTGAGATGCTCATTCAATGGCGGCTCGATACCATCATAGGGATCAAAAAAGAATATGCGCTGTCAATGGAAATCTCCCTGGTCAGATTAAGCCTGGACAAGGCCGATTGTTTAACAAGAGTTCCCTGCAGATGGATTGACACCACTAGAAGAACCATCGAACGCATACAAATGGCCTGCGCTGCAGCCACATGTTCTGCTCAGTTTGATCGAATCAAGGAAGTCCACTGCCAAAGTGGACATCCAGGGATTAAGTGAACCTTGTATTTTGCTAAGTTGGATGACACTGAAATACAAAAAGCAGGCGTTAAAAGAGTGGTTGAGAGCTGCATGCCTTGCCAATCCATCAACCTGGCATCCGTTTGCTGGAAAAAAGAAAAACTGGACGTAAAGAGCCATGGAGCTGGCTGGCGATAGATGTTACTTATCACAACAGCGAAGAATACCTAACACTCATTGACTGCAAGATACAGCAGCAGTCATCCATCAGCTAAACAGCATCTTCCTTGAACGTGGCCCCCCAATGGACATACTAACTGAAAACGGCACCACTTTCACTAGTTAACAATTCAAAAAGTTTACCGATAGCTGGAGAGTACATCTGCAGTTCCGATGTGCCTACGTACCGAGCGGGAATGGGATTATTGAGCAGAAAACTGTCAAAACTATCGCCGCCAGAATGAGCTATGTGGTGTCTGAAGCAGTTTATTTATACAACGCGACCCCAAAGGATGCTGTACAGCGCCGGCTGACCCATTGTACAGGTATCACGTTAGGGTGAAGAGCATAGAACTGAACCCAGTACTTGAGACGAAAATAACTGCAGGGAGGCTGGAAAAAGAGGATGTTGTCTGGATCAAGAACCCACGCGGCAAATGTACGACTCAGTATGGACTTGGATGCATCACTGAAGTGATCAGCAAGCAAGCAGTATGTGTTGACAGTGTGCCCTGTCACATTAAAGACTTATGGCCAAAAACACAATCGCGGCTACCCGTGAACAACGGGAGTCTGAATCCGAGTCAGGGACCAGTGAGACATCGCTCTGGTTCACAGCAGCTCCCTCAGAAGGTGACTCTAATAATAGTAACCTCCCAGCGGAAGTGGTATTCTTCAACCCCCACTCCGCGGACGAAAGTTTAAGTTAAGAAGAGGCATGCATTATCCCCCGGTGACAGCGATCACCACCCCATTGCCATTTCTGAGATCAGGAAAGAGTGTGATAGACATAAAAAGGGCCTACCTCAGTAACAGGTGAGAATCTGTCTCGGCAGCAAGCTGAAAGGTAGAAAAAGAAAAAAAGAGGCCAAGATGGCGGCTGTTGTCTTTTAAAGCCTCCAGTCACGCGTAGATCTCAAGCAGTCTCGTGTGGTATATGCAAATTGGGTGTGCCCGAAACATTATAAAAGGCGAGTTGCTGGGAGGAGTGGGAGAAGCGTTTAAGACATGCAAATAGAGAAAGACGTCGACGTGTATCTCGTGTTGTGAACAGCGAACTCTACTCGACTCAACTTGTGACTAGTAAACCTCTGCTTGACGTTTTAACCAAAAAGTTGTTGCTTTGTGTTAGACAAAGACTTCTAATACAGTTATATTTCTTGGTTGAACTTTCGACTGCTGAAAAATCTTTGTTTTGCCTAAATTATAAACTTGCCCTGGCAAATAAAAAAAAACAATTCTACTAAATTTGAAGGCTGGAAAAATTAACGATAATATTGGCATGATAAAATTCACTCATGAATTGAATAAGAAAAAAAAATGGCTGATAATTTCAAAGATTATCGGTGAAACCAAGCATACTTGATATTTATGGTAAACACATAAGTTATATAAGAAATAATCAGGTTACAAATTTGGATTTAAGTTCCACGTAGTGAGTAAAATAAAAGCTCTTTTGCACGACCAGTCATAGGAAACCAGAAAATATTACAGGAGTTGCGATTATCAGCAAATTTCAAAACGTGTTCTTTTTGGAGTGAAAGTTCCCAATAAAGAAATAAAAGCATGAAGTATGTTTGAAAATAGGTACCAATTAAATCCCACAACTTGTCTTCTCAACTAGTGCAACAACACTTTAAATTATTATTTGTCATTCACTGCAAGACAACTGCCACTTAGCCAAGTGCCCAACGATATTTAAGAATGAACGTGTTTGGTATCATTTGTTTATGTTTTCGGTATCATTTGTTTATGTTTGGTATCATTTGTTTATGTGTTTGGTATAATTTGTTTATGTGTTTGGTATCATTTGTTTATGTGTTTGGTATCATTTGTTTATGTGTTTGGTATCATTTGTTTATGTGTTTAGTATCATTTATTTATGTGTTTGGTATATTTTGTTTATGTGTTTGGTATCATTTATTTATGTGTTTGGTATCATTTATTTATTTATGTGTTTGGTATCATTTGTTTATGTGTTTGGTATCATTTATTTATGTGTTTGGTATCATTTATTTATGTGTTTGGTATCATTTTTTTATGTGTTTGGTATCATTTATTTATGTGTTTGGCATCATTTGTTTATGTGTTTGGTATCATTTGTTTATGTGTTTGGTATCATTTATTTATGTGCTTGGTATCATTTATTTATGTGTTTGGTATCATTTATTTATGTGTTTGGTATCATTTGTTTATGTGTTTGGTATCATTTGTTTATGGGTTTGGTATCATTTATTTTTGTGTTTGGTATCATTTGTTTATGTGTTTGGTATCATTTATTTATGTGTTTGGTATCATTTATTTATGTGTTTGGTATCATTTGTTTATGTGTTTGGTATCATTTGTTTATGTGATTGGTATCATTTGTTTATGTGTTCGGTATCATTTGTTTATATGTTTGGTATTATTTATTTATGTGTTTGGTATCATTTTTTATGTGTTTGGTATTATTTATTCATGTGTTTGGTATCATTTATTTATGTGTTTGGCATCATTTGTTTACGTGTTTGGTATCATTTGTTTATGTTGTTAGTATAATTTATTTATGTGTTTGGTATTATTTGTTTATGTGTTTGGTATCATTTATTTATGTGTTTGGTATCATTTATTTATGTGTTTGGTATCATTTGTTTATGTGTTTGGTAAGTTTTTTCTTAACTGACTTTATTTTTCAATATATTGTAAATATATATTTTATATAATCCTATTTTGATTGCTCATATATAAATGTTTGTAGAAAGTATAACTTTGCATGCTTGCGCAATATCAATAGCAATATATATATATATATATATATATATATATATATATATATATAGTGTCTGACTGTATTGTCAAGAAAGAAACTATTTAACTGATGGTTCTTGAATAATGATCACTGCTGACTTAATTTTTCAAGTAGGATATTAAAGCTAATGGATTCACAAAGCATGCGAAATAAAATTGAGTTTTCTTTGAATATAGTGACTTAAAATTTGTCATGAACTGTAGAAACGGTTAACGTAAATTAAAATGTATTTATGAAGCGGAATTGAATACCAAAATTAGGGAATTGATTACGTGGTGAAAGTAATGAAGAAAATGACTTACACAAACAAGTCCGCCGCTCTCTATCATGTTGGGTAACGGAATCAGGGAATGGAAAGAGAAAGAAAAGACTTTCGCTTGTAGAAGATTCAGTAATATACATATGGCATTAATTTGCATAGGAGGACAGAAACTGCTATGAAAAAGACGAGTTGGAAGCACGAAGTGGTTTCTAGTTTTTAAACAGCTGAGAGAGAGAACGGACAGTAACGGACTGTAATTTTACAGTTGAAGTTAGTCCTCGGAAAGCAGGAGTTTGAACAAATATTTTTCTTTATTTAAATTCTCTTTTTTATCCTTTTTTTTCATTCAAGCTATTTCGGTCTTATCAGAATTATGGCGTTGAGACAATTCAACATTCAATTAATCCCCGAATTTAGTGGGGCAGCAACGGACATTCCAATAATGGAATGGTTGGAGGATCTAGAGCTGTGCGAAATAAGCAAAGCAGAGCGAGTTCTGACACTATGATTGAAAGGTGCAGCTCGCGAAACATATCAGCAGCTTCTAGAAGAACAACAGAATAATATTGAGGAAATCAAACGTGTCATTGTAAAAGTCTATGGAACAGATTCATTTGCAGCCTTCAAGCGATTCACCATTTGCTGCCTTTGCTCAGGGGAAACTGTAGACGAGTTCCTGACAGATTTGCAATGACTAGCACGGCTGGTAGATGAAATGCGACCAGAATGCTAGATGAAAAGTGCCTCCATTAATAGACTACCATGCTATGTCAGGGGACTTCTGCAGTCGTCAATTAGAATGGATAACCTATCATTAAAAGAGCTACTCGAAATAGTGCACACTGTTGGTGGACAACAGGAACGAGGATCTTGTCACTGCAGTACAACCTAGACGGGCAGGATTAGTGGGAGTGGCTATGCTAACTGCCTCAGATGTGGGGGCCTGAACCATCTGTCAAGAAACTGCATGCAGTGCGGCAGTTGTAACAACCAGAGAGAGAAAGAAAGAGAGAGAGAGAGAGAGAGAGAGAGAGGGAGAGAGAGAAAGAGATCAACCATACGCTGTTATTCTTGCAACAAACCAGAGCACCTGGCAAATGAATGGGGGTAAGATGTCTGCGCCACTCTCTCCCCATTCAAATTAAGGGAGGGGGGGGCAATATAGAAGCCATTGTTAATGAGAAGTGGATTCTGAATGTACTCGATCTTTCGAGACTGGATCAGTGTCTTGCTTTATTGCAAGAATAACAGTGCATGATTCATCTCTCTCTCTCTCTCTCTCTCTCTCTTTCTCTCTCTCTCTCTTTCTCTCTCTTTCCCTCTCTCTCTGGTTGTTACCACTGCCACACTGCATGCAGTTTCTGGACAGATGGTTTGAGCCCCCACGTCTGATGAACCTTGGAGACAGCTAGCATTGGAAATCCTAACAGTCGATGGTCAAGTCCTCCATAACAAAGCTATTGGGACTATCACATTGGCAATAGAAGATGCAGGCCCATGAAAGTTGATGTTCTGGTCATGGACACACTGCTGTTGGGCTTCAATATGCTGATCGGAATGGACATAATCAAAATCTAGGGGAGTCTGTATAAACCGGTCCGGTGATGCTACTTTTGCTAGGACAGAGCCTTATGCCTGTGTCGCAACAACATTAGGGAAATTGATTACGTGGTGAAAGGAATGAAAAAAGTGACTTACACCAACAGGCGTGTCTCTCTCTATCCTGTCAGGTGACGGATGAGGGAATAAAAGAGAAAGAAAATATTTCCATTTGTAGAAGTCGTAGTAATATATATATGTCATTAATTTGCATGGGACAGAAACTGCTATGAAAAGGAGGAGTTGGAAGCACGAGGTGGTTTTTAGTTTTTCTTTTTTTTCTTTTTTTCATTCATTTTACTGATCATCTTATGATCTCAAATTATAATTAATATTAATATACTATCAAAAATTAGTTTATTTTTTCATTTTGAAAAACAAATATAACACAATTTAATATGTGGTACTTTTTAGTTTACAAAAATGCAATTAATTATACAGTCAATTTGAATAAAGTCATGTAATATATATAAGGCCTTGTTCAGAAAGACAAAATTGATAAATGCTAGTTAAGCCGATGGAAACAAATTTGTGTAATATGTATGGCTTAGAATCAAAACCAGAATAATATTAAAAACAATAATGTGCGAAGAATAATGTTTTGTTTTGTTTCTGTTCTATTCTGGAATAACCGAATATGATTTAAGATAAATACAGTGTAAGGAAAGAAGAAAAAATATAATAATGAAGAGTAAAATAAAGCCCATAATTAAAAAATAGAGGGAAAGGGAACGTTTCTGAACATAAAACAGCATAATTCGTTGTAATAATTACGATTACTGAATGGATTAATGTTTTAATTTCAGTGGTTGTTCGTATAATGTTCATCAATTGTATTCGTTGTTCCGAGAATAGGATCAAAAAGCTCTAAAAGCAAAAATTATCGGTTGGAGGAAGCGACCTGTATTTATTTAGTAAATATTTGAAATATGTAAAAAAACAATAGTAAGAAAAGAAAAAAAATTATATCATGACAGTAAAATTATCCTATAATATAATTAGCTGGTGCCAGTGGTAGTAGATTTAAAGTGTGAGTAAAAATTATTCCAGCTCCTTGTTCGAATGACTATTTAAGGAGCATCAGACAAACTGAAAAAAAAAGAAATTATTGAAAGTGAGAAAAATGCACATATATTTTCTAAAACCACATAAATTTCTTGCATAAAGCGTAACCATTCTATAAACCGCTTGTGTTTACAGACATATAATGACTGATTAAAATGGAGAAATATAGACTTTATTATATATAGACAGAATATTTAATGTAAATGGACACTTTGGAATTATTTTAAAAGATATCTTTTACCATCTAGTATTTTTCCTAAAATCAAAACTTACCAATTGTGAAATAATAATAAGAGTTCACAAAAACTAAAACTAAAAATCCATATTAAAGTAATAAAAATTCTTTCTGCAGCTTCTTTTGTTTGTTTTAGAATTCAGTATTTCTTTTTCAGTCGTTTTCATATTTTTACTTTTTTTCCAACGCACTTTTTTCTTTTAATGCTTTTCCATTCGAATTCCAATTCTATTTCTATTATATTTTCGTGTCTTTTTGTTTCCTTTATTATAAGCTTTCTCTTCTCGCAAACAATAACTTCTACACTATTTTCTATTTTCTTTTTATATTTCCATATTTGTTTATAAATTTTAATGTTTTAAAATTTAAAATTTTACTTTTCCATTTCAAATCCCTACTTTTTAAGACCTTTTTTATCTCTTATTTTGGGAATATTTTATTTTTTGTTCTTTCATGTTTTATTACTTCTTTATTTCATATTCATTATTTTATATAGTATAACCTTTCTTTTCACTGAATTTATTTTTATGTTTTACACATCATTCAGGTTAGAAACCATTGTTTGTAAAAATTAACATCTTACATGCCATTCAAATGACAATTCAACTTTAGAATAATGCTGTAATGAGTTTTATATATATATATATATATATATATTAATTTTATTTATACAAACATTAATGGCTACATATGTGCATACATGTTTCTGTAATTACCCACGTTGGGGGATTACGTCTTCAGGCCAAGAATTACCGTCGAAAGTGATATTTCCACCAAATACATTTTCCTATTTCGTTTATCAAGTTAGAATGCAACCTGGGTGGGAGTCATAAAAACGGTGATAGGATAAGTGAGGTCTTTGAAGATAATAAACATCTTTTTCATTACCCTTTCCCCCCATCCAACCTAACTTTTGTTTTTTATGGCATAAGGTACTTGAGAATTTAGTTTTTTTGTCTTGGAGTCTGTAAATTAAGAACATTAGCTATGGTCAACTAAGTACTGACCGGTGCCTTTCAATCTACATCCACCCACACATACATGCAACACACACACAACACACACATACACGGACACCGCCACACGCACACACACTCACGTTAATACATATATTCAAAAGCGAATCTATGCTGTACGCTTTTATTTTACTCACAACACACATACTGAAACTAGGCAATAACTCTAAACTACGCAGGAATAAAGTTAAAATAACAATAAGGTAAATAAAACAAAACAAAAAATAAATAAAATTAAATAAAAATAAATAAAAATAAAATAAAAATAAAAACAAATAAACAAACAAAATATGAATAAACATAAAACACGAAAGTTATCTAAACCCCACATGTACCTATATATATTAATATATCAATATACTTATAAATGCCTACACTTTGCTACACCCGCGCATATATACACACACACATACAGATATACAGAGACAAATAATGGTATTTTTCTTTACTTCAATAGCGTGGTAACCCCTTCATATATGCAATAGTATGCTACTACACTCCAGACGGGTGTATATATATATACACACACACATACACACACACATACATACATATATATATACATATATATATACATATATACATACACATACACACACATACATACATATATAACCTACATATAAACAACATTCGGACATCCATACATTCTTGTAATCTATATTGTTACAACAATCATATAGGAGACAGCCTATTCTAATAGTTCAGAAATATATATGCATATACATTAATATACATACATACACACATACAAATACATCCATATACAAACATACACACAGATATATAGATACACATATATATAAATATACAAACATACATGCATACATAAAATACACTTATACATACATACATGTACCCTGCCACCAAATGATACATCTAAAGTAGAAACAGACATGAATACTTTTATTATATAAATTCCCTTTTTCTATCAAACTCCACACGTATAGTTATATTTCATGGCCCCACCCGCTTGTTACATTTTCCTAAGTTGTAGGTTTTTTCCGTAAAAATTTATACTACGTAAAAATTTATATTGAATTCAGCATGAAGTTCATAGGCCTATCTTCATATTAAGCAAGCACTCTTTCGATGGTTAGGCAGATATACATAAGATGTATAACGATACAATAATAATATATAATAACACATGACAGAAATCAGAGTATTTAGGTTATACAAACCGAGTATACAAGCTTATATATTGTAGTACTTACCTTCATCTTTATTTATTCACCCTAATTTCCTTATCCCCTTTTCTTTCATTCACCCTTCATTCCTTACTTTCTTTCATCTATTTATTCATTCATTTTTTTTTTAAATTAATTTTCCTACCCGGGTATATAAAGATCATATATCCATACATGCATACACCCATATGCATACATTATTACGAGGTTCACGCAAAACAATCTATTACTCGTTTGGTTCAAATATACCTTCACACAGGTACTTATTTAGGTTAGTAATATTATAACTGCTTGATGAAGTAGAATATTAAGCGACTTACGTAATCCATACGGGTATGATCATTGTTGCGACCTCACTTATCCTCTTTGTGGGGAGGGGGAGGGGGAGGGGGGTTATTTGATGGGGGTTAGTTCTACTTATAGTTGTTCTAGTCTACTAATTTAGAGTTCTTTAAGTGCGTGTATTCTGAAATGTTTGCAGGAAATAGCAGTTTCTTGTTTAATATTTAATAATTTTTCTCTGTCTTTAAACCTAGTTATCTCAAGTTTTTCTGATAAGCATAATGGACATGGTGAGATCAATGAGTGGCAAGTATTGGCCCTCCAATAATCTTCAATTCTATACTAGGTGTTTTATTTTCTCTAACTAATTTCCAGTAATATAATGATAAGGAAGTGTCCTTTTCATATGTTTGATTACTCATCGAGCGTGTATGTCCATAGAATCTATTTTTGGAAGTCATTTGGGTACTCCCTATGTAGAATCTTTCGTCCCTTGGGTTCTCTACCGGGAATATCCTAGCTTGGTATACCACTGATGAGGTCAGACATTCATTTTTTATTGGGCATTCCTCAGGCTTTTTACAGTTACATTTATTCACCGCACTGTTTGCACTAGTATTTTCACCTTCTCTATTAGTCGTCCTTAAAATTCTTCCATTATGCTTTTATAATCCTTTCTAAGTTATCACTACAGCTATAACTTAATTCTTATGTATTTTTATTAAATATTTTATGTAATATATTGTTTGGTGGGAAATGCTTGTTAATAAGTTGTAATATATATATATATATATATATATATATATATATATATATATATATATATTATTCAAATATTCAAATATCTATTTATGACCACAGATATCAATTAATTATACCTGGGAGTTCTTTGTTCAAATCTGTTATCACATTGAGCCTACAATGCTTAAAGCATTGTTAGGAAAGCTCTAATAACTTGTCAGAACATACTACACTCCTTTAAGCCTATATTTTGTATTATGAGACTATTTATATGAATTGATAAATATTTTATATTTTGAAATTAGAAGTTAACAATGATAGTTTAAAGAAGAAAATTATTTGAATCAGATTTGATATTGAATCTTTCTCTATATATGCTTGTTATTACGTTAATATATATTAGTTGCCAACTCCAATGTAACAAACATATACCATGCTTCTCTCGTCTGTTTGAATCTCCGCTTGAATGTGAAATGTTTGATTTTTAGTTGAGTTTAGAATAGAAATAGAAGGGAAAATGAGAAACAACTAAAAAGAACAGCAAATAATCGAGCATAAGAAACATTGAAATATAAAATAGATAAATTAGAAAATATATACAAAATAATTGACATTAAATAACAAATGTCAAATTAAATTGACATGTTATAAAAGGAAAGAGCAAAAAATGCTGGGGGTTATCTTCAATGTAATTTACATGTTTTCAGCTAATAAAGATATATTTAGACAACTCTAATGAATTTACTGTATTTCCATCTATTTTTGCTTGATCCAAAAAGAAATATAAAAGCAACAAGCATAACACGAGTACATCCATGGAGTTAATGAGTCGAAAGATAATAAAAATTGGAAATTATTCAAATACTAGCAGGACCCGTTGAGGAGACATAAAAGGATGCTAACTAATTGAATTGCTAAGTGTTTTATATTTGCACGCACGTATGTACCTCCTCCCATGGTGAAATTGTTTTTATTTGTATGCACATGTGAACTGGAAGCATTTAATATAATTTATTATTTCAGAGTAACAAAGAAAATGTATTTCTTATGTTAGTTTCATAATTTAGTAAAATTATAATTCTTTTGTTTTATGAGGCGCTAGGAAAATTAAGAATGTAAAGGAAATCTATCTCTATATATAAAAGGCAAATGCGCGCGCACATTTTTGTATGTCTCAAAAAGGCTTTTTTCGCCGATGGTCTCGGAGGGGGGGTTACTATCGCTTAGGACTGTTTATATAGCTCCTAGATCGCATTGCGTCTAGATTTATTTACGTCGATTTTTACAAAAATTGTTGCTATTTCATCCCGTCTTGTGTTCGTTCAGCTTTTTTCTATAAAACCGAAACTAATTCAAAGCTAAGGCGGCAGATCCCGGCAATCGCATCGGAGAACGTCCAGAAGCAATCAGCTTTGATCAATGTGAGGCCAAACTCCTTATATCAGACAATTGCTGTTCAATCTGGACAATGGGGAGTTGATTTCCCTCCGCCCTCCAACATCTTGGAGAAACAACCAGCCAAAGTTGGGTAAACAAACCCAAAAGCTGCCCTGCAGCAAAAGTTAAGTCCGCTACTTCTATTTGACCTCATTAATGAGGTCAAATAGAAGTAGCGGACTTAACTTTTATAGCGGGCACGTGTCAATTCTGTTTTTAATACTTAAATAAATTCAAACGTGTTTCAGTTGCTCTTTGTTGGCCGAGCGGGTAACGTGTCAGGGTTTTTGCACACTTTCTTTTCCACCTTCGCCACAAGGTTTCGTAACTACTAACTAAAACTGTTTTTTAAGCCCCCCCCTCGCCCAACACGCACACCTCTAAACACCCGGGCAATGCTGGGTACCCCCGCTAGTATAAAATAAAAGTTAAAGTAAATAAAATCAAACAATACTTTCATGTATATTAAAATAAGTTAAAAATGTAATTGGCTGATGATATGTCAGCATCTAATTTACTGTATAAAAATTATAATTTCTAAGAATTTCCTGTAACATCATAACCAGAAAAGAACAATTAAATGTTTATAAAGAATTCACAATTTCATGAAAATGCAGATTTCATATATTACGGATTGCGAACAAAGTAAATTATAATTGAAATGTTAATCACTTATAAAGCTGAAATAAGCAACCGGTGCTTTGTCGTTTACCGTGAATTTGTGAGAAAGATGTAAGGAATGCAAGTTTATTGTTTGTAAAGGAAATATAAAAGTTTTTCAATAACATTATACAGGCAATCATTTCAATGGCAAATAATAACATCTCAAAAATAAATAATTTAAAATAGAAAAAGAAGTTAACATCAACTTCCGTCTTTGTTTACAATTACGTCAGCTGTTGTTTGTGTTTTACGATGAAAGCCCTGGAAAAATAAAATCCGATTAATTTTTACCATTTGTATAATATAACTGCCATTGTAGACTGGTACAAAATGCAATAAATAAAAATTTTTCTGAAACTGTTTCGTAAAAGTCACATCGGAAATTACATCGTGTGGTTAATACTTAATCTTGTTAAATTCTTCCCACCGAAATGAATAAGATGAAACATGCTTGTTCGTTATACAAAAAACGTTTATGTCTTTGTTGAGATATGACTAAGAAAGTTTAGAAAAAGTTTGGGAGCCTTTCCTAATCTCACACAAAAACATGCGTTCACATTTCAAGCCACTTTTCTTGTCATATACATACGCGCACACAAACATACGCGCACGTACACACACGTACACATATTCACGTTCACGTACATACACTCACATTCATGTGCATATACATACACGCTAACGTACACACATGTACGCACACATACGCGCACACGTACGCACACATGGGCAACGCCACTTCTCCTTTGAAGGAAATCCACACATGCACAAAAGACCACCGGAAACAACTATAAAAGCAAGAGCAATAAGCTGCTTCCTCCTTTTTTCGACTTAGCTCTCGAGCTGAGCGGTCGTCGGACCATTCGCCCCCCTTTCGGGGTGCCCGCGCCCGCGCACGTCACGTCCCCTGCTACTATGTATGGGGCACGAGCTAACAAACAGTACGTACACTTTACACGTTTTCTATCTCCATGGCCTGCATTGACTTTTTCTAATTTTCTCTCTATATATATACTACAATAGACTTTCCTTCTCACCTGCTAACCGCGAGAGATGCACACCACACTGTATTGACTTTCTCTCTTTCTCTCAATAGACTTTCCTTCGACAAGAGGATGGTTTGACACTGCTAGTTTTTTGTTTGTTTGTTTTGTTCCCTTTCCATTTCCAATATCCCCCCCCCATTATTTTTAAAAAAATTAAATAAAATGTTGCAGATAAATGAAATGTAAGTAAAATGCGCAAGTTACATGTTAGGTGTCGAAGTCCAAGCCATATTTGAAACTGGCTAGCAGCCAGTGAGAAAAACATCTTCATTATTTAATTACAGGCGTTAAAAAATAAGCAAATTAAACCAATATGGAGCTTGATACATTTAATAGAAATGAACACTTTTGTGTAATAAAATTGCATGTATTGTTCACGGCAAGCAGTCATAAAGTTTATGTCATATTGCCATGTGTGGTAACCGAAGGTTTCTATGTTTTTGTCAAAGCGAGTATGTAGAGAAGTCACAGTGAATTTTAGTAAAATCATCCTGAAAGTGTTCGAAAATACAATCGCTTAAACCGTGAACTGAATCTAAGCATCCAATCAAAGTGCTGGAAAGCAAAATCTGAAACAAAAGGGAGCGTTCATTATTTACATACTGAATGAGTATTAGATAACCACTAATAAACCGAAATGATAAAATGAAATAATCATAACCCCATGTAATAATTGAAACGTATGAAATGTTTGGTAATGATGGAAACTGCGATAGGAGAAGCACATAACAATGAGTGAGAAAGTATCTTACTACCATCTGTAAATATGACTTGTTTAATATAGTAATTTTCCTCGGATTTATTGAAGGAATTTACTATATTGAAATTAATTAATAGTAATAAGAAAACATGGATCAGATACTAACAGCTAGTGTGACTATATTGAATGTATATGTGGCGTCTGTGTTTTATTGCTGTATTGCTTTTTTTTGTTCTATTTTATAAATATGGAGATGAAGTCAATTATATATTTGAATCAAGATTATCAATATGTTATATAATTGTGTCATTCTCCTATATAATAAATGTTGATTATTACAATTTTATAATAGGAAGGAGTTCGCCTTTATTAGCTAAGAAAATCCTCTTTTAACTATCATTCAACTTTAATGGCAAGTTAACATAAAGTAAAATTATGAGTTCGGTAGAATTCTTGTTTTTCACTTTGTAGAAAGCAAATTAATTTTATTTAAATATGTATTTTGTCCGTCAATCGTCAATCACATTTTTTTAAATTTCGAAATATCAGAGATCTTTTAGAAATGGAGAATATTGTGTTAATTGACAGCTTTAAGAAACTTTATTTCTATATATATAAAATAGTAGCGTCCGTGTGTGTGTGTGTGTGTGTGTGTGTGTGTGTGTGTGTGTGTGTGTACAACTCCCAATGACCAAAGAAATATAAAAGCCATATGTGTGTACACCTCTTGTAATACTCATCAGAGTAGCAAGCATCCGCATATTTGTGCATTGTGTGATGTGCATGCGAGTGGTGGCGTGACGGAGGAGGGGTGGACTTGCCACAGGGAAGTGTTGGGTGGGAAAAGAGAAAAAAAAGATGGCGCCTGGTGTTTTATAAACTGTGGTCTCGCGAGATCACGAGATCACGAGAAAACAGAGGGCACACATGCAAATGAGACAGGGTGAAAAACTGCATAAAAATCAAACTTGAGTGAAAGGAAGTGACAGTCTCGTTTACAGTCACAAGGTTATTGTGTTACTATTGCGAGCGTTGGTGACGATTGAAGTTGAATTCAATACAAGCTATTTCGGCTATTGCTGTGAAAAATGACCGACTCAAAGTTTGATCTGAAATTGATTCCAGAGTTTGATGGGTCCACATCTGTCGTTGACTGGGTTGAGAGGGTCGAGTTGACCTGCAATCTCTGTGAGGTAAAGAGAGTGCACACTGTGATTCCCCTGAGATTGGCTGGGGGCGCTCTGAGTGTGTATCAGCAACTTAGTGCCACCGAGAAAGCTGATGTGACTGCTATAAAAAATGTGCTGTAGAAATTATTTGCAATTAATCCTTGCATGGCTTATAAAAGAATCGCCTCCAGGAAGCTCATTCTGGGAGAAACTGTGGATCTGTTCTTTGCGGAATTGAAGAAACTTGATGTGCTGTTTGGCAATAGAGTGTCAGAGAGGACATTGGTATATGCATTTGTGGCCGGCCTTCCCACCCGTGTTAAGCAATTGTTGAGAGCCTCTACCATTGTGTCCGCAACACATATGGAGCACTTGATGGAATGTGCCCAGGCTATCATCAGGGATGAGGAGGATCTGGGGGAACCAGTTGTGATGGCAACAAAGGCAGCCCAGAACGAGGCTAGGGAGATTCCCAGTCTGAGCTCCATGACTAATGGAAGATGTTACCGCTGTGGTCGGCAAGGTCATTTTGTGAGAAGCTGCACTGACAAAAGGCAGGGCAACTGCGCTGTTTCCAATGTGGCGGCATAGGGCACCTAGCCCAAAACTGTGCAGGAAACACGTCAGGGGGCAGGATGTCCTGCTCCCCAGACAAGATCTAAATGATGTGCAACCTACGATAGCTGTGTACGTGAACCGAGTACTCTGCTCATCTCTTCTCGACTCTGGCTGCTCACATACTCTCATTAGTACCAGATTGGGTCGGACCTGGACTAAAAGGAATATTAAAGTCACCACAATAGGTGGCGAGACACAAGCATGCTGTGGAGCCGGAACCGTTAAGGTCCACACAGACTCTGGTGTGGCCGCGGAAATTAATGTGTTCGTGACATGAGGGGATTTGCTGGGGTTTGACATACTGCTGGGCTATGATGCTATCAAGGCACTGAGGGGAGTGGTCATCAAAAGAGACGGGAGCATGCGGTTTAAAAAAAAAATGGTGTTTGCTGCAATCCACATCGATCGCCCTAACTTTAAAGTGGGCTATGACTATAGCCAGCAGGCCTGGACTACATGATGGAAATTGACCGAGAGAAGGGCACCAACCAAATTAAAGAATCACGTTGCTGAATACCTGAGGCTCGTGATGAGTACGAGCAAGAGCTTGAGGCATGGATCCGAGATGGATGGCTGATCCCCTACCCTGAGAAGCTTGGTGTGATACCCTTAATGGCGGTTATCTAGCATAACAAGTCAAAAGTAAGACTGGTGCTGGATTATCATGAGCTCAACCAGTACATTGAGGCTTACACTGCTTATGCTGACGTGTGCACCAGCAAACTAAGGGAATGGTGCCAGAAGGGCTGCAATGTGTCAATATTAGACCTGTGGAAGGCCTATTTGCAGGTGAGATGCTGTGGCCGTTCCAGATAGTGTGGTTTTAGGGTTAGAGGTACTGCCTAACACGACTCGGCTTGTGTCTGAATGTGGCACCACAGATCATGAAGACCATTGTGAATGCAATGTTGTCTCAAGAAAAGACCATTAAGGACGCAACATCAGCCTACATTGACGATGTGTACATCAATGAGGACAAAAAATCTGTATTATGCATCAGGGAAAAATTGGCTCAGTTTAGTCTGCAGTGCAAGAATCCTGAACGTTTGAGGGATGGAGCGTGCATATTGGGATTAGATGTTTGTGAGGAAGACGGCACCCTATGATGGAAGCATGGCAGTGGGATTCCAGGCATTCCTGGTGTTTTTACGAGACGGACTGTTTTTTCCTGGTGTGGGAAACTTGTTGGACACTTACCAGCCTGTGGCTGGCTTCGTGTAGCTGTGGGTGTCATCAAACACAGAGCAAATTTGGTAACCACAGGTTGGGACAATGTGCTTGACAATGCTCTTCTAACTCTGATGGTAACTGAGACCCTGGAGTAGAGTCAACAAGGAGGATCCTGCCCGTGGAAAATGGTGTGTTGATGCAGACCATGTAAATGTGTGGGTCGACGCTAGTTCATTGGCATTGGGAGTCGCATTAGAGCAAAGAGGGAATGTGTTTGAAGATGCCTGTTGGCTGTGACCCGTGAATGATGCTCAGCACATCAACTTAGCAGAGCTGAACGCTGTTATAAAGGGAATAAATCTTGTACTGCAATCGTAATTGAAGAAACTGCACCTGTACATGAATTCTCTCTGCATCTACCAATGGGTGTCTGACACGCTTTCAGGACAGACAAGAATCCGCACTAAGACAGCCAGTGAGATGTTGATCTAGTGAAGGTTAGACATGCTGAAGAGTCTGGTTTCTGAGTATAGACTATCAGGGGGGGTAATACTAGTAACATCACATTGTAATCGTGCCGACCAACTAACCCGTGTATTTCACAGATGATATGGAGCCATGAAGATGGGTGTGGAGCACACTGCTCAATCTTGCGCAGTTGCAATTGGCACGATTAGCCCATGTCAAATACAGAAGATTCATGCACAGAGCAGACATCCAGGTGTCAAGAGAACAGTGTATTTTGCAAGGCGTGTGGACCCAGAAATGACAAAGGCAGATGTCAGGCAGTTTGTCAGGCACTGTGAGGTGTGTCAGTTTATTGATCCTGCACCAGAGCAATGGTGAAAAGGACGATTGGACGTCAAGAATGTGTGGCAGCAGGTGGCAATGGACATTACCCATTACAGTGGTAAACCCTTTCTAACTCTTATTGATTGTGTACGCACACGTTTTGCAGTATGGTGACACATGATTAGACTGGACTCAGCAAGTGTTGTTTGCATCTTGTCATCCATCTTTTTGAGCGTGGTGCGCCGGAAGAGATTTTGACAGATAATGATGCTGCTTTTTGCAGCCAACAAGTTTGGCAGCTGTTAGATGAATGGGGCATCCGACTATGGCTGTGATGCACTCATGTGCCATCAGGGAATTGCATTGCTGAGATGAGCCATCGTAGCATTAAGAGAATTGTTGTCAGAAAGCAATGTACCATTACGGAGGCCATGTATTGGTATAACGTCATGCCAAAGGATGGGAAATTACCTACAACAGTGCCAGCCAATGACATATACACATATCGTGTTAGACTAAAGGGAATTTATGCTGCACAACCAGTCAACCAGAAAAGACATGCCAAATATGAGGTAGGGTATCCAGTTTGGATGAGACCACCTGGAAACCGGTTCACCACCAAATTCAAGCGAGGACGAATCTCTCGGGTGATCAGCCAGCAGTCGGTCCTAGTTGATGGAACCCCGCACCATGTGTGCGATCTTCGCCCGGCTTCTGAGGTGCATCATACAACTACAGAGTAGAGCAATGAATCCTCAAGTGATGAACGAAATCAACAGACCAGAGAGTTATGATTATAGTTCACCTGACATGGCGGAAACAGAATCAGAACCAGACCCAAAACCAGAATCTGAATCAGAACCAGAATCTGAATCTGAATCTGAATCAGAATCTGAATCTGAATCTGAATCTGAACCAGAACCAGAACCTATAAATGTGCCCCTTCGCAGAAGTAAGTGGACTAGGAGACCAACCCTGCAGTGCACTCTGTGTGATCATCAGATCAGGGGGGATACTCATCAGAGTAGCAAGCATTCGCGTATTTGTGCATTGCGTTGATGTGTATGCAAACGTTGGCGTGATGGTAGAGGGGGTGGACTTGCCGCAAGGAAGTGTTGGGTGGGAAAAGAGAAAAAAGATGGCGCCTGGTGTTTTATAAACTGTGGTCTCGCAAGATCACGAGATCACGAGAAAACAGAGGGCACACATGCACATGAGACTGCATAAAAAGCAAGCTTGAGTAAGAGGAAGTGACAGTCTCGTTTGCAGTCACGAGGTATTACTATTGCAAGTGTTGGTGACGATTGAAGTTGAATTCAATACACCTCTCCTGGGCAAGAAATATTAACGCCCATGATAGGATACTACTGTCAACGGAGATATTACATTTTATACGTAATTTCTATATATAGCATTCTTCAAACCACATCTACATTGATTGAGTGTGGTACGATCATTAGAATATCACATTAAATTAAATCTACTTAAATAATTCGCTCGACAATATTACTTATTCGACATAATAGCTTTGTTTTAACTGTACTGATTAAAAAAAAATAAATTATTTAGTTTATTTAAATTTCAATTTATATTTGATTTAACTTATTTCATCTGAAATCGTTTAATTTTCAAACCAGAAACGAAAGGGGAAATAACTGTGATAGTTTAATTGAAAATTTGTTTTAAACAGAGGAGCACATTATTAAATATTTCCTGTAATAGATTTGTTTGCATTTCGAAATATTCTTCTAAGCTGAATTATTATTTCATTTTTAATTCTGAAGAAATTTTTTTTTTCGCTTATTCTTAATTTTTAAGCAACCTTTGTTATTTGTTAGAGAAAAAGGTAAATATGAAGAATCACTCCACCCTCGAAAATTCCTTTAAAACTAACACTTTTCTAGGTTTTTGGGGGCGCTGAAAACGAAAATAATGTTTAAAATTACGGCAAAGGAGTAGTTTCCAAGATATGAAAAATATGTTAGGTTCAAAAGATCACTTTTCTATAATAATTTAACGTAATATGAGCACCCACTTTGTGGCCACCATTTTTTTGGGGGGAGGGGCCTTTCTTTCTACTCTAAGAAAATCTTTTAAAATTACAACTAATGTAAAAAATTCCAGGAAAAAAGTACTTTATAGGATATGAAGAAATGCACCCACTCATTCGCCATAATTTTAAACGTTATTTTCGTGTTTAGCGGCCCCGAAAACCTATGAAAGTGGTAATTTAAAAGGAATTTTAGAGGCTGGAGTGATTCTTCATATTTACCGAGAAAAATAATTAAAACTAATGTCCTCATTTACTTGCATGCCCACGAAGGCAGAGTTAGTCAGACACAGGGCCAATTTTCCATGCGAGCAAAATCCATCATCTTTTTGTTTGTTTGTTTATAAAATTTAGTCGGTGTTGCCCAGGATTTATTATAATAATTATACCATAGCAAGTGTGTTTAATTGCCTGCAAAACAGATTTTCTTTATTATTTATTTAATATCTTAAATTAAAAATGGTCAATTTTTATGACGTGACCCAACGTCGTTTAACTCCTAAAAAATAGACATGCTCTTTTGGGGGCCTATTACGTTTAAGCAGTCTTGATAAATAATATGAAAGAAGAAATTTTGAAAAAAAAAATTAACATTTTACTGTAGGGGATAACTTTTCTATATAAATTTAACGAAAAATGAGCACCCACTTTTTGGCCACAAAGCTTTCAACCAGTCATGTTATCTCTATCATTTTTTCAAGTTTGGTGATCGAGGGGGGGGGGCGAAACATGACAAATACAATTTTTTTTTTTTGTGGTGGGGGGCGGAAATTACATTTGAAACATAAAATAACTTATTTTTTATGAGACCTTTCTGTACTTTCACCTAACAATTTTATAAACAGCACGAACCCCAAAATATGACAAATTTATTAGGGGGTGTGGTTACATTAGAAATATAAAATGACGAAAAATTTCATTTAATTGTGTTTGGAATTAAGTTTTGGTAGATTTTTTTTTTTTTTTTTTTGCGTTCGCACTGGCATTCGCTGCTAGTTTTATTGAAACAAAAGTTGTAATGATATATTTTTAATTATTTTTGGGGGGTAGGGTCTTTCTAGTGCTCAATATTTGGAAAATAGTTTCTTCTCTTTGTAGCCCTTCTGGTGAAATATCTGGTGGAGAATGTATCACATACTTTTTTCTTTTTGGGGGCGATTACATCTACATGTTTTCATCCGTTTTTTTTTTTTATTTTTGTTGTGGGGGTATCCCCATTGCCGGTGATGAAAATGATTAGTATACAGGTGTGCTTCAAACGGAACTTTATGTCAACCCAGGCAACGCTGGGTACTCATGCTAGTATAACAATAATAGTGTAAGGCCTGTGAAATGCGTTTTATTTATTCATTATTATTGAGTCTAATTTCATACTTGACAGCTATAAAAAGGAAATATATTTTATTTCATTTTAATAATTTTTTTATTTTACATTATTAATATAAATTTGAATAAAAGTGAGTGATAAATAATAAATCTTAAAAGCTGTTGCTTATAAACACTATGTGAAAGGTTTATTTTAAAGCCAGTTTGTAACATAAAGTAAGAAAAATATAAAGAGGATCTTAAAGAATCAAATATTTGTTTTGTGACTTGAACTGACTGATTGGATATTTTAGATAACATTACTGATAAGCAGACACATTTAACAAAGAACAACACTTACTGAAAATTAATCAATATTTAAAATTATATGATGAAAATATTATTCAAAAGTAAAAGAAGGTAATAATGTGTGTACATTATTGAAATATTTAGAGTGTGGTCCTCATTGTGGTAGTTATAATTGCACTGTTTTTTTAACTTGAATAACTTTTACAGAATTCACACAAGCTTATGATATTGTTTATGCCTTTAGAAAGTTAATTTCACCATGCATTCCAATTGATATATACTTTGAATTCTATTCATTCTGATGTTTCGTTTGTAAATTATTCATTATATTGTACGTGATGCAAAATAGTTCATTTGTTTTATGCAATATTTCGTAATTATTTTGTAAAATTCGTTTTAATTTCAATGGGTTTTCATAACGCCTTTAAGTTTTATTCTTTTTATATATTATTATCTATAATAAAATGGATAAGCATTTCTGTTATAATATATTGTCATTAGAAAGCTTTCTTTTTCCTATTCTTACTTGATCCATTTTCTTATTCCATGTGCCATCATTTATGAATATAAAATGATAGCAAACCTGAAAAATGCAAAGAACTCTTTATGTATGATACATGGATTTTCAATTAATGTTTCAATGTAATTACGACAAAACAATACATGAAAATGAATGTATTCTTTTCTACTGATCTATTTGCACAAATATGTCGACAGCCTTGTTTTATCCTTTTCGTATACTTCGATTAATTTCATAAATTGTAATCTCAGAAAAAGAAAATGGAGAACTAATCAATTTTCGTTATTTTTCTGTGAATCTATAAAGATTTATTTGAAATTTCTTCAACATTCGGTAAATCAATAAGTTCATTGCATACTGAAGTACAATAAAGTCTCATTTTATACAAAAATTGCTTACATTTCAATATTTACTAGTTTGGTAAAGCAATTAATTTAGATTAAACTAGCGCTATTTAGTATTCATTATCTGGACATTCTTTTTGAACAAAAGATTAGCTGGTCTTAAGAATTTCAAACAAATGTTCTTCAATAATGACCTGAACGCTATTGTAAGCTTTGAAGAAAATGAATAGAATCCATTATAGTGGAAATGGTGTGAAATAGCAGTACTTACGAGCATCTATGCTATTTGCTTTGTATTTTGTCATAGTGTTTAAGATGACTTTCAGGGATTGTCAAAATGGTACTTTCATTCACTTTAGGTTTTCTTCTTCAACGTTGGCTGTCTAAATGCAAAGTTATTCATGAATGTGATCCGTAATCTTCTTTATTGTAGTCTAGTAACTCATATGAAGGCTGTTATCATATTATTTGTATGTTTCCGAGTGCTTTTGAAACGATATGCATGGCATTCAGAATGAAAATCAGTCCTAAGAAAACGGCTGTTATGTATCAGCACTTTGGAGAGCTCTATGGAGAATCTGCTGTCAATGCTTATAGCCAGAAGTCGACAGATCAAGAAATGCCAGAAAGTTTGTGTACCTGAGCAACACAGTGAGCATGTTGGTACTTTTGGTGATAAAATATGTTTGTGGAACACCTAAAGCAAGTGATGCTTTTGGAAAGCTAGTTCTAGTGGGATATCTAAAAGAAATAAAAATCTACAATATTTGTGTCAAAACTGCTCTTGTCTATGCTTGTGAAATCTGAATAATATACAGAAAACACTGTAAGGGTCTTAAGCCTTTCAACCAACAATGCCTAAGGAGAATCCTGGCCATATATTTGTAAATGTTTTGTTAGGATATTATAACCAGATTTCAGAGCATAGAAGCGATCATAATCATTTGCATTAATGGAAAGTGTTTGATTAAAAAAACGATGAGGCATTAAATGAGACAACAGATAAACTGGTTTTTAATGTTATCGATTGTGATTATGGTTAACTCGAGTTGGCTTGAAGAGTCGCCAGAAATACATTGTAGACAAAATATGCATAATATTACGATATGGAACGAATGTAGAAAGTGTTGAATAATTAAATGGCATGTAAAGTGCATGGCATTGCATGATCTCTTGCCAGGTGTGCACATATATGTAACATCTGTTACCGGGAATATAAATTTCTAGAAGAGAAAAAACACAAACGGGGGTGATTTGGTGTGATGCCAGCAGTCTGGCATTGGGTGTCGTATTAGAGATCGGAGGCGTAACTGTGGAAGATGTGGCGTGGTTAAGGAAGAAAAACGACTATTCCCATATCGACATAGCTGAACTGGAGGCCGCTATGAAAGGAATCAATCTGGCTCTGAAGTGGGGATTGAAAATGATTGAAATCAAATCCAATTCGGCAACGGTAGTTTCATGGATCAGGTCAGCAGTGACTGGTGATAAGAGAGTTAGGACCAGAGGTGCTGCAGAAATGCTGATCAAGCGCAGGCTTGGAGCACTTGCAGATTTGATAGCGGAATTCCAGTAGAAGGTATCTGTAGTGCTGCTCCCATCAGAAAAGAACAAGGCGGATTCGATGACACGGGTAAAGAAGGCCTGGCTGCAAGAGAGAAAGGAGGTTTCTTCCGTATGCTGTGCAGGGGAGGAAGTTAAAAAGTTACATGAAATGCACCACTTTGGTCAAGAACGGACGTTATTCCTGGCAAGAGAGATTTACCCAGAAACCACCGAGAAGGAGGTCAGGGAGGTAGTGGAGCACTGTCAGGAATGCCAATCGATAGACCTCGGACCATCCAGACATGAAGCAGGAGAGTTACACATTGCAGAGGACTGGAAGCGATTGGCCATTGATGTGACCCATTATCGCCATAATCTGTATCTGTCAATGGTCGACTGTGGACCGGGAAAGTTTGCCATATGGAGAGAGATCAGGGCAGAAGCTGCATGGGCGATCGGAGGGGTCATCGAAGAAATATTTTTGGAAAGAAGGCCGGTTTAGAAACTGTTAATGGGCAATGGCCCCGCTTTCTGATCAGAAGCCTTTAAAGAGGTGTGTGATAGGTAGGGAGTAAGGCAATTTTTTAGGGCAGCGTATCGGCCAAGTGGCAATGGGATAGTGGAGAGGAATCATCGCACCATCAAGGCTGCTGCGGAAAAAAGCAACATTTCACCCATGGAGGCAGTGTTTTGGTACAACATCTCGCCGAAAACCAGACAAGATGAGACAACTGTGCCTCATATAGCCATCTTTGCATATAAGTGGCGGCATCCATGCAGCAAAACGGTAGGAATTGAGGGTGAAGAAGCTACCATTAAAGTGGGTGAGGAGGTGTGGGTAAAGCCCCCCAATGCAAATTGTACCACTCGCTGGGGGAGGGGGATCGTAACGGGAATGCAGTAAAAAAACAACGTAATGGTGAATGGCACTCCCCGGCATATCCTAGACCTGCGTCGTGTAACTCTGCCTGTGCACAGTGCTGGCAGTGAAGAAGAGGAGTCGATATCCACTAAGAAGCTAACGATGCACCCCAATTCGACTTAGCTCCACATTGTGGTTCTTTACAACTGGACGAGAATGTCTGTAGTGAACCTGAAAACGTCAACCCCCAAGAAGTTGTCCCCCAGAGGCCTCAACGTGAGAGAAGGAGGCCTGCTTGGATGAAGGATTATGAAGTGTCTTATTGATCTCAAAGATCAGGGGGGCGTGTGGGGTATATGGTTAGAAAAGAAGAAGAAAAAAAATGAAACGTACCGGGCGTATCTGCATCACTCTTTGAGAAAGAAGACGGAAAAGATGGCCAGCGCATTTGTATACATGAAGGGCATCTTGGGAAGGCAGAGCATGATGGGAGAAGCTACTTTTTTTTCCTGTCTCTTCCTTTTTTTTTCTAGATAGGGGATATAAAAACTGGGAAACATTCCCTGGGGGCAGCAGAGAGAAAAGTGTCGTGAACATCTTCTCTTGAAAAGAATTTTGTATTGCTGACATTCGGATTGTGCGGTGTGACATTGATGGTGAGAGGCCAGGTGTGATCGATTGGAAAAGAAGAGGGCAGAAACGTGCTGTTGTCCAGAGAGTGACTCACTCCTTCCCGAACCCCAGAACCGAATCCTAATTATAACCCTAGAATAACGTTGTGCTAAGATCTGACCTCCCTTAGTTATGATGCAACGCGATGAATATTGTAGTTTCCACAGAGTTACAAGAGTTGTCTTAGGTGTTTCAGTTCGAACATCCACAAAAGTTCAATGACGCAATTTTAGTCGCTTCCACGATGACAGGGTTGCTATTATGCTGAATCCCGGATGCTGGATGCGGTAGTTTGACTATCATCTATCTTTTTGTCATCCACTGACAAAAAGATCACTCAACTTGGTTGTTTTTCTTGAAGTTAACTTACAAGTAATAATGATAATAAATCAACGCTAACTCTGGTTGTAGTTTCCGTATAAAAGTTAATTATTTACAAGAAGACAAAATAATAATTATATACAGTTTATCAACAGGAAAAATAAAATAAAAATATTGATTATACTTTTATTTTTATATATATCAGCACTTTGGAGAGCCCTATGGAGAATCTGCTCTCAATACTTATAGCCAGAAGTCGACAGATCAAGAAATGCCAGAAAGTTTGTGCACTGAGCATGTTGGTACTTTTGGTGATAAAATTTATCGATAGTTGTTCAAACGGGCCTTTTTCTTTGCTTTTAACAAAGGATTCCTTTCTTATCGATTGATTAGTCGACGAGTGCTTTCATGCAGGGTGAGGTGGTGGACAATCTTCTCCCGAGTACCAAAATCGCCTAAACTGAACTCAACTTCAGAAAATCTCTATTCCAAGTGATTTTTTATTATTTTTTTTTTTGCTCTGCATGAAAGAGTTTGGTAGAGTCTGGCTGGTCTAGGGGTAATATTCAACCAATCTGCGTCCAACCCGTCATAGTCTGGTGCGCCCTGATTGGATAATTAACCACTTCCCATCATATACACCAATTAGGTACCTTTCTGCAGAATAAAATTTTCCCATTAACAATTCTCAGACTGATTGATTTTCGGTCTTGAACGTAAGGTCACCCCTCTAGCCGAAACATCGCTAGATACTTCAAAACAATCACTTTTACAGCAATATTGTTTAATGTTCTCGAATCTGTTTTTTTCCTTTACAAAGAAAATAGCTTTTTACTAAAGGGTTACCTAATATTACCCCGGGATCGTTCACATAAATAAAAAGCTTTAAAATCATAGCTGGTTGAATTGGATTTTTTTTTTTACATTTTCATATTTTATTTAAGTGGCCATTCAAAAATGACTAAAAGACACTTCTGTCCTTTCATAATTGCATGCATACATATTTATATATGTATGTTGAGAAGTAAGAAGTAATCGGATACTTTTAAAATGATTATTTAATGTATTTCATCGTGTTTACATTTACTTCAACGTCATGCAGTTACAAATATAAAAACAAACAAAAACATTTAAGCAGAAAATGAAGGATGAAAGAAAGAAAAAGTATCCAGACAAATTAAGTTCCTGTTCAAATGTTTTGTTGCATTTTGTACCTCGTTTGCAATTATTCTTTAATAAAACATTTTCAAAAGATTTGAACTCACAACATTTTCAAAAGATTTGAACTCACTTGACCTCACAAACAACTTTCAGATCAACAAAGTTTCGATGATCTGTTAAAATGATGATCTTATAAATGTCTGCAATTAATTATCAATTAGATTCACGTCAAGTGATTGATTGTTCACGTTGTTCTAAAATAACCATTCAGGAGTCACTTTTCGCATGTGTGCTTTCTGGTTTATTTTGTTGAAAGATCCAACTCTCTTCAAGTTCGAACTGAATAACTTTTAATATATTATAATTTATGGTTTGTTCAATCATCTGAAGAAACCATAAATTCTTTATGGTTGGAAATGAAATAATAGTTCCACTTCTGCATATTTTTTATTATCAAATCTGCTTTACTGCACAAATATCCAGCCTTAAATAATTAGCTGTCTATTAGTAAATGCAGCTGAATATACAAAAACATATGTACTTTTTATGCAACAATAGTGTTTCCCATACATAAAACTTAACGTTGTATGTAATGCTATACACACACACACACACACACACACACACACACACACACACACACACACACACACACACACACACACACATATATATATATATATATATACATGAGCCTAGAGCTCATGTCACCATGATAATATTTATTTTAGAGACCTGTGCTGTTATTCTATTCCGTTACTTTCTTTTGGGGTAATCTAAGCATGAGTTTATTTTCTTCATGAGAACAATTTTATATAGTAATTTATTTCACTGATATTTCTTGCATTTCATTTTTCAACTCTTTCTGTATTTCTGTATCTATCAGATCTATACTGATTCATAATTAGTCTTAAATAGAGCAGTGAACGCTGCACATTTTTCTCTAACGTCACTGTTCCATATCGTTTTTGCACTAGAAATTTTAATATATATGCTAGAAAATATATAAACACTACGATTTTTTGTAGATCACATTTCTGTTGATATTTTAAGTACTAAAAGTTTAACAAAAATAATATTTAATACACTGACAGATTCTAATATTAATTGAAAATTTGAATTGCATTATTAAACTACTTATATATTTGAAAATGATTTTTGCTGTATTAAATTTTATTGATGGTAAAACGTTATGAAATAAGCTGTTATCTTGATATTACCATTTAATGAAGCACGTGACTAAAGAAGGAAAACAAAATTCGAAAACACAATTAGATTGTGGTTGGTGCAATTTGTCGACATAATTTCAATTTTTAGAAATGGCATCCATCCACATTCATCCACAGAAATTATCAGTCGATTTATTTAAGTACTAGTATTTAGTATATTACTAGTATTTAGTATATTACTAGTATTTAGTATATTACTAGTATTTAGTATATTACTAGTATTTAGTATATTACTAGCATTTAGTATATTACTAGTATTTAGTATATTACTAGTATTTAGTATATTACTAGTATTTAGTATATTACTAGTATTTAGTATATTACTAGTATTTAGTATATTACTAGTATTTAGTATATTACTAGCATTTAGTATATTACTAGCATTTAGTATATTACTAGTATTTAGTATATTACTAGTATTTAGTATATTACTAGTATTTAGTACTAGCAAAAGTTTTCATCATTTTTACAAATGAAATTGCATACTTCCTTTAAATTGACTAGAGCTGCTTGATAGGGTTAAAGTCAAGACGGTCAAATCATAGGTATTTGTTCCTCAAAATATACAATTACAAAATTAAAATCTGTAGCATCAACTGAATGCTATGTTGTATTCTCATGAAAGATGAACTGCAATCTAAAGAGGTCCGCATATTATCCAACCATGCTGAAAGTGTATATCCAAAAATGCAATGTATGAATGATGAGAGTCCTTAAGTTAAATCATTAGATCTTAGACATTTTCTAGAATGAAAATCATAATTAAAATTGAAATAACGAATCTAGACATTAGATTAAGTATAATTATTTGATTTTAATCTTCATAAGGGGACAAAAAAGTAGTGCAAAACTGTTTTAATACACAAATATTCAGTCTTAAATAATTAGCCATTTGTAAATGCAATTGAGCATACAAACATCTGTAATTTTCATGCAACAATTGTGTTTCTCATGGAGTATGAGCTTTCATGTCATTTATGAGATGTGTTTTGATGATTAATTTTACCAGTACTGGTCTTATTCTAGTATATATATATATATATATATATATATATATATATATATATATATATATATATATATATATATATATATATATATATATATATATATATATATATATATATATATTGATTGTAATAGCTAATAGATTTGAATGATGTATAGTTTTCATTTCGGATAAATTGTTTAATTACGAGAACTGATTAAAATGATCAATCGTTTTTTGCAGTTTAGTTTCGTACATACAAACATATATGGTGGTTTATAATTTTGTTGATATTATTTTCATAAGTATGTATACACAATTTAGAATTAATAAATTTACTAATTATTAAATAGAACATTTTGGTAGAAGATTCATAGATTGATTGAGATTGTTAGTACGAATAGTTGGTTTTCCTTTTTTTTGTAGCTTAGTTTAGTTTCGTATATACGGGCATGTATATTAATTTACAATTTATAGTTTATATTTTGTTGATATATTGTCATAAGTATGTATACATTAGTTAGAATTAATAAATTTCCTAATTATTAAATTAATTATTAAATAGAACGTTTTGGTAGAAGATTCATAAATTAATTAAATTGTTAATAAGAATAGTTGGGTTTAACGACTTTATTTGATTAAAACTCAATATGGCGTAATGGAAAAATATAAAGATAACTGCAGCTTCTCTTCCCATTTTCAGATTTTCACCATATCAAATCACATTTTAATTCCTTTTGACGGGGTGATTGTTGCTATTTCTTCTGGTGAGTTTAGGGCTAATAGATTAACTAATTGATATAATTAAGTGATTGATTTTGCGCTATGAAACAGATACTGTCCAGACTTGTATCAATCAACACATTTACAGGAATAAACTATAAGATTATCAACATCATGAATTTTGGAATATAAATTTTTGTCCTTTATTCGACATATTGCTCTGTAATCACATTGAGCTTCTTATATGAGGATTGATATATAATAAGAAAAATATATTTCTCCAGAAATATATATATAAATATATATGTTGTTATATTTTTATTACTGTTTTATCTGTTTGGGGTAAGTGGCGAGGGGTAAGAGATAATAATAATAATAATAATAATAATAATAATAATAATAATAATAATAATAATAATAATAATTTTTTCTCGTATTTCCTCTAAAACACTTCTTACAAATACTAACAACCATTTCTGTAAGGTCTGACGAGGCTGTTGGATCGTAACAATAGTCCAACATCCGAAACATATGTAACCAAAACAGATGAAACGGTAATGAATGCTTTATGCCAACTTAATGGTTGAATATGTTTTAATTTGTGCTCATTTTGCATTTAATGTTCATTGAATAGATATTAAAATACTTAGGACACTACACCTTATCATAACAAAGGTCCAAGCAAAATTTCAGCCTATTTGTGTGGTGTGTGTGTGTGTGTGTGTGTGTGTGTGTGTGTGTGTGTGTGTGTGTGTGTGTGTGTGTGTAAGAAACAGAGAGAAATTGAGAAAGTATGAGATAAATATATACGAAAATTAATTACTATTAATAATTGACATATTTTTCTTTACATAATATACATTACATTTGGTCTGTTTTTTCATCTCCACACAAAACATGGTTTTTTCTTCATTCAAAAATATAGCTTGAGGGTAAAATGTTTTCCTTTTTTTTTTTTGGTTTCCAGTTTAATAAACAGTAATATTTTGTGATCTCCAAATGCTACAGGCTAAGAGAAATTGAGATGTCTATCATTACTTGCTCTAAGGACATTCTTTGCACACATATTTTAGAATATATAAATCTTATCACATGTAGATAAATCACTATATATATATATATATATATATATATATATATATATATATATATATATATATATTGTGTATGTATGTATATGTGCATATATATACATGTATATATATGCATGCATATATATATATGTACATAGATATATATGTATATATATATATATGTATGTGTGTGTGAGTGTGTGTGGGGGGATATGCATGTATGCCCGGGTGTTTGGAGGTGTATGTTGACCAAAAAAACAGGCGGTCAATTTTTTTAACTTTGACCCCTATTATGACCCCTTAACATCTATTGTTTTGGGTTCAAATCAAGTTATTAAGTTAGATCCATGTTCAAGGAACCTATATCTAAAATTTCAATAGTTGATACGTAAAATTATCGGAGGAGTTTGGTAGAGTTCTTAAAGATCAAATCGTTGAACTTTGACCCTTTAACAGTCAAATTTCTAGCCGAAAACGTATTACATAGATTTGCCGAAATCTCAGTACCCTGTATATCAAATTTCGAGTCTGTAGACTGAAAATTGACAGAGTTATTGCGTATGGAAATGTACACAGACACACACACACACACACAGATACACACACAGGCACGTTCACTTTTATAGATAACTAGGATGGGTGCCCGGCGTTGCCCGGGCGTTTGGAGGTGTATGTTGAGAAAAAAAAAAAGCAGTCAATTTTTTGTAAACTTTGACCCCTATTATGACCCCTTAAAATTTATTGTTTTGGGCTTAAATCAAGTTATTAAATTAGATCCATGTCCAAGGAACCTATATCTAAAATTTCAAGTGTGTAGACCCAAAATTGTCGGAGGAGTTTGGTAGAGTTCTCAAAGATGAAATCGTTGAACTTTGACCCCTTAATTGCCAAATGTCCGGCCGAAAACCGGCTACATCGATTTTCCACAATTCCCAGTACCCTGTATATCAAATTTCGAGACTGTAGACTAAAATTTGACAGAGTTATTGCGTAGGGAAATGTCCACAGACACACACACACACGGACAGACACTTTCACTTTTATAGATATACTAGCATGGGTGCCCGGCGTTGCCCGGGTGTTTTTAGGTGTATGTTGAGCAAAACAAAAAAAAACGATCAATTTTTTTTAACTTTGACCCCTATTATGCCCCTTTAAAATTTATTGTTTAGGGCTCAAATAAAGTTATTAAGTTAGATCATGTCCAAGGAATCTATATCTAAAATTTCACGTGTTTGGACCCAAAATTGTAGGAGGAGTTTGGTAAAGTTCTTAAAGGTAAAATCGTTGAACTTTGACCCCTTAATCGCAAAATTTCTGCCCGAAAACCAATCACATCGATTTTCCCAAATCTCAGTACCCTGTATATCAAATTTCGAATCTGTAGGCTCAAAATTGACAAAGTTATTGCGTAGGGAAATGTACACAGACACACATACACACACATACACAGACACTTTCACTTTTATATATATATAGATAGATAGACTAGCATTTCAGCCCGGCGTTGCCCGGGTGTTTGGAGATGTATGCTGAGCAAAAAAAAAAAGTGTTATTTTTTTTAACTTTCCTCCTATTATAACCCCTTACAATTTATTGTTTTGGGCTCAAATAAAGTGATTAAGTTAGATCCACGTTCAAGAAACCTATATCTAAAATTTCAAGTGTTTAGACCCAAAATTGTCGGAGGAGTTTGATAGAGTCCTCAAAGGTCAAATGGTTGAGCTTTGACCTCTTAACAGCCAAATTTCTGGCCGAAAATCAATTACAAAGATTTTCCGAAATCTCAGTACCCTGTATATCAAATTTCGAGTTTGTAGACTGAAAATTGATAGAGTTATTTCGTAGTAAAATGTACACAGACACAGACACGTTTATATATAAATATATACACATATATATATATGTATATATATATATATATATATGGTGTATGACTTATTTCAGACTATTATTTCCCGTAGATATTCTCAGAATTGCCGCTGCATTCAATATTCAAATTTTTACAGATCATCTACATTTCATGCCACATTGTATAATAGCTGCCCCCCATCAGAACCACAGTTGGATGTCAACTGACTCACACTCTCTGCATCTTAAAGATGGGCATCCATTATAATCCTCTCCTGATTATAGTGGAGCAATCCTCTTTTTAGCATCAATCTATAGAGCCTTCCTTAGCTATATAGTCCTGGCTGAATTCATCAAGTAAACACTTGGTACGGTGTTCGTTAGCCTATTCTTCCAGTTTTTTACAAAACGTTCTTGGTGTGTTTTTGACGATTCTTTTGGGATTTTTCCATGGCAGCCTTGTTTTCTGGTTCCGTCTTGTCTAAAATGTTTGGAAGTTTCGTGATGGATGTTGTCCTGCTGGCTCTTCTTTTGGTATGTTACTGCATCATTTTGAGGTTTGGATTTTAGGGGTTCATCAGCTATTGCTTGGTACTCACCCTGGTGGCACGATGCTGAGAGTCCCATACCTCCTGTGCCTCTCTGTATGTTATTCTGTACAGTTTCAACATTTCCCATGCCACATCATACTAAGTTGATTAATCGTAGTTACCTTGTTTTTATTTGTAAGTTTTGTTTTACAGATTTTTCTTACATTGCATATATATTCACTGCGATTTTTTTCACTCATTTTGGCATGCGGAATTGGATCATTTTCTTCTATGACAATGCATTTGCATTTTTCCTTCTAAGTCCTTGATGTGAGTATCATCATCAAGCTGTATGTTTTGTTTGGACCTTCTTCCCACCTCTGATGGTACACATAGCACATTTAACCAAAGTTCATTTGAATATCACTGGAAAAGTTATATACAACTCTGCATCTGAGCTGGCATACAGCTTGAGGTCATCGATGAAGAGTAGGTGATTGACTCTTTTGTTCGGGTCTTGTTGGTGGCCTTGTCTTAGTAGTGTGGTCCGGTTTAGGGGGTCACAATATTAAGGTGAAAGAGAACACCCCCTCCGAAGAGTTATTTTCCTGAAATATAGCTATTCTTTCTCAGGTTCCCTTCCAATTCGTTCGTCTGTTTAAGGATGATGTAGTCTAGGCACCGCCAAAACTGGGGGGGGGGGCAGGCAAGTACTTTTTGACGGACCGTCTTTTTAAAAATCTACTAAAAATCAGGTAATTATCCAATCAATACGAACTTTTCAGCGATTATTAAGAGAAGAATGAACTTTATAACAGTGTACTCATTTTTCATAAACAATATTTATATATATTTTTTTTGCTTGTTTTTAGGGGGGTTCCAAATATGCTTAAAATAATCATCTGAAACTGAACAAAACATATTGTGTTGTTGTAAGGGACGGGATTATAGATTAAAAAAACAAAAAAAAAAAAAAACTTGTTTGCATACCTTATTTTGATGTCTAAATATCAGAACTTCGATTGTGTTTAATTATCCCGCTTTTGAGTTTTGAAGTGTGAAATTCGGTGAATATGTTAAGTAAAATAATTAATTTAAGTTAAGCAAAACAAAAAAATTTTTTTTTAATATCCATACGAAAAGAGCCATTTTAAAATCTTTGATTAATAAATTAACAATGTCTTTTTAGCGAGCCAAATAATGCATGATCATTAATAAACAGGGCATGCTTTGAAGACTCGATACAAAAAAAAAAAAATTCGATAAATATTGTGTTAAAAATATCATCATTTTTCCGATCCAGTTTGGAAACATTTGCCGCCTTTCGACTACGGTGGACCAAACGCACTAAAATATTTTTTTTTTATTCTGCTTTAAATTGCCCCCTCCCCATTTTGGAGAGCCTGACCCCCACACACATACACATTAAAAACCAAACTCATACAAATGGTCACCCATCTGGTACTGGCCAGCCTCAGCGTTAATATGAAATTTTCGTCACTGAAAAATAAGTTTTTTTTTTGGCTTTTTGGTCTTCCATAGTTTGCTTTTTATCAAGAACAAATGTAAAGTTTGTAAACAGAGTAATCAAATCGACTCGAAGTAACTGGTTGCCTATATGAATAAGTGGAATTATTTGAAATCCAGGTACTTATATTATAATATTTTTGCATATTCTCATAGAAAACCATCCTAAATCTTAGTTAGACAAGAAATAAACAAATTAATTCTTGTGGTGAATAATACATAGCTTACCTGAGTGTGGCTGCCAGAGGTGAGGATGGTCTTCCAACAATCAAGAAGAACAATAGCCTGCTCCTGTTAAGTGTGATCCGAGTGCATCTACTAAGAGGCAAATCCTTTTGGAATCGGCAAAGGTATTTGATCCCTTATCTCTTTGCCTGCCTGTGACTATAAGGAGTAGGATTTTGGTGGGAGAATTATGGAAGCGAGGCGTGCAATGGGATGAGGAAGTCTCTCCAGAGTTTCAGTCTTCTTGGAGGAACCTGGCAGAAGACTTATCTAAATTGAGTGACATGCATTTCTGCAGACAGGCCCATCATGGGAACCAAACTGGAGAGTTATACCTGTTTTGTGACGCTTCTAAAGAAGCATATGGATTTGCAGCATACTATGTTCAGGACAACAATTCTGCGTTGATCTTTGCCAAAGCACGAGTGGCTCCAGTGAAGGATAAGACATTACCAACTTTAGAACTAATGGCGGTATTTCTTGCTCTGAAGTATTTGCCCACTATCTTGGTAGGATGCAAGGGTGTCCGCCCTTCTAGGTTGTGTGTGGTAACAGATGCACAAGTAGTATTGTCATGGATTTTATCAGAAACGATGACTAGTAAAAGCATCTTTGCTAGAAACAGGTTAAAGTATGTGCTGCTAATGAGCCTGGATTTGGAAATAAATTATGGCATCAGGCCGACCTTCAGGTATGTTTCTACCACCGAAAACCCGGCTGACTTGATCACTCGTGGATGGACGATAAGGAAGTTCCGAGACAACTTTGACTTTTGGTACCATGGCCCTTCTTGGTTGCGCAGTGGGGTCTTGACTTGGCCGGAGCAGGAGTTGCCCTGTCTTGATGATAGGTGCCAGCAGATTGTTCGTTCATCAACAAATTTTGCTGTGATTGTGGATGAGGAGTGTGCTTCGGTGATCACTATGCGGCGGTTTGCTACGTTTACCCGTTTGTTGAGGGTAACTTCTTTAGTCTTCCGATTCATTGGCTTGATGAGGAAAAGGGAAGACAACTACAACAAGAAAGCCGCAATTTACTTAATAAAATGTTCTCAACAGCAGGAATTTGTGGCTGAATTGAATTACCTGCGGAATCCTATGGTAAAGCCTGCACCTAATCGTGTTCAGGCGCTAGATCTTTTTCTGGATGAGGAAGGGTTGATCCGCTCGCATGGACGGCTGGACAGGTCTTCTCAGTTTTCTTATGAAGTTAAGAATCCCTTGTTGCTGGGCAAGAATCATCACCTGACCAGACTTGTGATATTAGACTGCCATCTTAAATGTTCCCATCTGGGTACAGGGTCAACCTTAATGGAATTGAGATGTCGAGGATACTGGGTACCTCAAGGGAGGCAGGCAGTCAAAAATGCCCTGAATTCCTGCACAAGGTGTAAAAGATACAATTCTAGGCCGGTGTTGCCTGAGAACATGGCCAATCTACCAACTTCTCGTGTCGAATTTGAGGTTCCTTATAGGAATACTGGAGTGGACTTCACAGGACATTTTTGGGTGAAGGAGGGTAACAGTGAGAAAAAAATGTATCTGTTGTTGTTCACTCGAGTATTCCCATAAGGAACCTCAAATTCGACACGAGAAGTTGAAATCTCCATCTGCAAGTTGCAACTTTCCTGTGTCTCTGAAGAGGAAAGAGAGCTTATGGAGTCCGATTGGCTAAGTTACCAGCTGAATTTACGGAAGGGATTAGAAGGTCGCTCCGAATAGCCACTAGCCTCTGGAGGATGTAACAAGAGTGAGAGATCTAATTCCTTCCGTAAATTCAGCTGGTAACTTAGCCAATCGGACTCCATAAGCTCTCTTTCCTCTTCAGAGACACAGGAAAGTTGCAACTTGCAGATGGAGATTTCAACTTCTCGTGTCGAATTTGAGGTTCCTTATAGGAATACTGGAGTGGACTTCACAGGACATTTTTGGGTGAACAGTGAGAAAAAAATGTATCTGTTGTTGTTCACTTGTTTGAGTGTAAGAGCAGTGCATATAGAGGTGGTGCCAGACATGAGTATATTGTCCTTTTTTCAGGCTCTAGTCAGATTTACTAATGCACATGGTGTTCTAGAGTAAATTCTCAGCGACAACGCAAAAACCTTTCTGGGTAGTGGAAGACTGTTTAAGCGCCTTTGTCTTCTCCAGGACTACCAGGCCAAATTTAGGTCATGTAACATTAAGTGGGAGACAATTCCTCTATTTTCCCCCTGGGTTGGAGGTGTATGGGAGCGTAGCATCAAGACTTTAAAATCTTGCCTATACAAGGTTATTGGTAGGGGTAAGGTAGATTATTATACCTTCCTAACTATTGTCTCAGATATTCAGCGGGCTGTAAACAACAGGCCCCTTACTTATCAAGACTCCGCTGACAGGCAACCAATGATTATCACACCCAATATGTTTATTAGACCCAATAAAAGCCCTAGTCTATTGGTACCGTTGGGAAGAGATGATCTCTCCACCATGGTTCCTCCCAGCCGGAGAAGGTTGATCGAGACGATTGGATTACGAAATGAATGGTTGTCAAGATTTAGAGAACTGTGGTACAAGGAGTACCTCCTTGATCTTAGAGGAAGGATGCCAGGAAGATCTCAGATACCATTTCAGAATCGCATTAAAAGAAATGATGTAGTCTTGGTCAAGAGCCCTTTAAAACCACGACCCTTTTGGATGTTGGGTACTGTACTTGAGGTTCTCCCAGGACAAAATGGAGTGGTGAGGACAGCTCGTGTCAGACAGGGCGATGGTTTGGTGAACGTCCATTCACTAAAGAATTTATATCCAATAGAAATTTCACAATCTGATGATGATCTTGGGGAAAGTGAACCGAATCAGGCGGGTGCATTCTCGCCTGTTGCTGCAGGTAGCAGTCAAAACCAGGAATCCTCTAGTTCATTTTCGGAAGGAGATGGCACCATTTGGTTGTGTCCTACCTGCAATAGACCTCCAGGGAACCAAGATATGATATGCTGCGATTCCTGTGATGAGTGGTATCATTTTGAGTGTGTTGGAATTGACTTGGCTCCACCCGCTAGACAGAAATGGTACTGCAGTGATTGTGCACCTCAAAGGAGACGAAGGGGTAGACCTAGTCTGTTACCTGCTCAATAGAAGTAGTCTTGGGTAGGACTATAAACTACAACCGACAGCGGGGCCTAGGCTAAGGGACAGAATGAGGGTACCCTGAACCACTGTTACCTCCAGGTGGCCCTTGACTGAGGCCTAGCACCTGTTAGTCCTCCTGCAGGGTCACGCCAACTTAGTTTTTTTTTATGAAGATATATATATATATATATATATATATATATATATATATATATATATATATAAAATGCACTTTTCTTCTTTTTTTTTTTTCTTTTGTTGGGAGAGTGTGGTGAATAATGCATAGCTTACCTGAGTGTGGCTGCCGGAGGTGAGGATGGTCTTCCAACAATCAAGAAAAACAATAGCCTTGTGGTTATTTATACTAATAGAGTAAGGTAATTGTTAGAAAAACCTTCCTCCTTTGTGAAGAGTTACTTATTCCCTTTTTTATGTTACTGTGGTTACAAGACCTGAGAAGAAGGTCGCAAAGAAGATTGTATTTTTTTCGCAACCTCACTTCAGGTTAGCTACTCTCAGTTATATGACTTTTTTTTCCAACATTCTTTCAAAAACCTTCTTTTTTTAAACTATTTATATACGTTTTTTTGTGCAAAACAAAAAACGCCAATTGTTAACTTTTGGGGAAAATTTAACATTTAAAATTTAATTAAAAATAGTAGAAAATATTTTACATTATTCTGCTTTCTATATGATAAAATTCAGGGTTTTATCTTTCTGGAAAAAAAAAGTTACTCAGAAATAATGGATTTTAATAAATGTAATTTCGTTTTAAAAAACAACAACTTGATTTTTCGGCCATTTTTGGCGATGCCTAATGTAGTCCATGCAGCTTCCAATTTTTATAATAAAAGACGAACCTTCATCTGCTCGCTCTATGAACTATATTAACCACGAACCTTCATTTGCTCGCTCTATGACTTACAATCAATCCTGACTACGTCACCAAATCTACGAAAATAGGCTTGAAAAGTCTACTCCTTTTCAGGACGATAATGAAATGTTTCTAATGCTGACCAGATCGCGGTTTGGGAAAAAACATTCTGGTCTGCCTCGTTGCTTTCTTTCTTTGCAGTAACTTTAGTTGGCAATTCCAATTTTGTTTTTGCCTGTGTCTCCATTTCCAGTATTTTTTTTTGCTGAATTTCCTTCTTTCCTCTTCTCTTTCTCTTCTTTTCGCTTCTCTTTCTCTTCTTTTTCTCTTTTTCCTTCTTCTTTCTTTCTCTCTTCTTTCTTCTTCTCTTTGTTCCTGTAATTCCAAAGTCTGAATCTGCTGTAAACGTACCATTTCAACTAATTGCCTTGAAAGCCTTTCCATATAGAAAAATAAATACACTCACAAGACAAATCTGAGTCTAAAAAATGCTTAACAGAAAAACCACAACTGCACAGAGAGATGTGCCAAATTAATCTTCACGAAGAAAAAAGTCACGTGCATGTGGTTTTAACAGAAAAAAAATGTTCAATTTTCAACAGAGTTGAAAATTTATTTTAACTCTCTTTCTCTCCAATAAAAAAAAAGAAAAAAATGAAGTATTTTAAGTCCAGAAGAATTTGGAATAATAACATGAATTGAAATCCCTTTTCATGGCAGAAATCCAGTCGAGTATTCACATTGTTGCTCCTTATTCTCGTAATGAAGTGAATACGGTTTCGATCCTTTACACAGTTGATATACTTTTTTCTCTTTTTTGAGAAAACTAAAATCATGCAGACTATCGACAGAGAAATTTTTAGGTCACAGTAATTTTTTTTTTTTCAAGTACATACTGTATGACGAAAATGGCTTCTTGCAAAGAGGAAAAACTAAGATATTTGAATAAGCGAAAGTCGGCCAGTCCGCAAGAAAAAGCTGGTTTCCTTTTGTTTTCTTCTTTTTCTTTTTTTTCGTTTGCGTGTTTAAAACCAAAAATGTTCACTTTCAACGAACAGTCCAAAAATAAAGGCTTTTGGGTAAAGAAAACAAATTCTAGGACAATAAAAATATCTTATTTCAAATTTGAAAACTTTGCATGATTTGCACAAACTAAAAGTTTGAAATAAATTAGATAATTTTTTTAGCACTAGATAGCTTGTAGATTTTTCTACTCACGACTTTTTGGAAAAATAAACTTTTCCAAGGTGAGGTCGGTTTTCGTTACTGAAAAACTTTCTGGGGCCAAACTTTACTATTTCAAAGAATACAAGTTTGTTGAACAGAAGTAGGTCGTTTATTCAAAGGAGATCCTTATGGGTTCTTTTTTCGAATCTATACATCGACAATATTGTGGTCCTATTTAGGGGATCACAATATTAAGGTGAAAGCGTCCTGGTTTTTACTGCGGGCGGTTAAACAATGTGTGTGCTGTTTGCTCGACGACAGAAGATGTAATTTACATAGTGCCAGACGAATCCATATTATCCTGGATATAGGGGTGTTAACAACCCCAGAACAGTAATTAAGTAAAACTAAAACTCGCAATAAAAATATCAACAAAAAGAAAAAAGATTATAAAATTATTCTAAGAGAACATTTTCCTCTACCTTTTCCAGGGAAAATCTTAAATAATCCGAAAGATGTGCTTTTTTTTTCATGTATATCTACAAAAAATGTTAATATACAAAACTAAAAATCCCAACAGAAGGTAAAATAAAACAATAAATAAATCAGATTTAGTCCCAGCTTTCACAGTCGTAAGCATAATTAAACTTATATCGATCTATATGGAAAAAAAACTTTAAATTATTAAAAAACAAAACAAAAGTACGCTCTTTCATAAAAATCTATTGACATTCATTATTGTATTCTTTTATTTCATCCAGGCTTAATCTGAAAAAAAAAATCATATTTAGAAACGAAATTATGTTTAATTATTGTTCTTTTTCATGTTTTTAATCCGGGCTTTCAAAATCTAAAAATAAGTTTTAAAACGAACATTTCTCGCTGTTTTTATTATTTAAATATACAACAAAAATACAAATTTTGTTTCATGAAATTTCATATAGAAAAATGAAATATTTAAATGTTTCTGTACGAACATAAACGATTGATGGAACTACTACTCTAAATAATACTACAAAAATTCTTATACTGTTGTTTGCTTGCTTGTATAGAAGAGGGTGACAAAGGAGAAGTGATGTCTGTAACACAAAAGTCTCATAATCTGTGTCTGTGTGTGTGTGGTTTATCAAGAATCTTTTTAATTTCATTTTTTGTTGGTTGCTTTTCGAAGGGAGATATAGGTTTTATCCCCCCCTCTCTCTCTAAATTATATTTTAAAAAATATTAAAATTTATTATTTTCTTTTTAAAACCAAATCTCCCTCAGTAATTTCTTTAATTTTCTATTTTTTAACGATTATCAAGACCCCCTAAGATACCGGGCATTATTTCTCGTTCTCCCGTAACACTCGACCGACATGTTTTTTGTTTGTTTTCTGTTTTTTTTTTCTTTACCAAATAAACGATTCCAAATGAATTAAATAAACAACATAGTCGGCGAGGTAGAAAAATCGATTTTACCCTTTTATAAACAACAGTATATAAGTAAATTCTTTTTATATTAATATAAAAAAAAATATGCGGTCTCGTTTATGAACATAATAAACGCTTTTATTAAAAACACAAAAAAAACATTAAACAAGTAAAAATATTTTTTTAAAAATATTAGGGGGGGGCTATAGTTTATTTTAAAAAACAATATCTCCTTCAAGAACGATCATAAAATGTGTTTTCAATCGATATTTATTCAATAAGGGACCAGTTTTCCTACCTAGCGAAAGGGGACGAGTTTTCCCGAGACGAGTTTTCCGGAGACGAGTTTTCCCGAGACGAGTTTTCCCGAGACGAGTTTTCCTAAATTCGTGTCATTCTTATATTAGTTATTATTGTTACTCTAATATTAGTTATTATTGTTATTCTAATATTAGTCATTATTGTTATTCTTATATTAGTCATTATTGTTATTCTAATATTAGTTATTATTGTTATTCTTATATTAGTTATTATTGTTATTCTAATATTAGTTATTATTGTTACTCTTATATTAGTTATTATTGTTATTCTTATATTAGTTATTATTGTTATTCTTACATTAGTTATTATTGTTATTCTTATATTAGTTATTATTGTTATTCTTTCATTAGTTATTATTGTTATTCTAATATTAGTTATTATTGTTACTCTTATATTAGTTATTATTGTTATTCTTACATTAGTTATTATTGTTATTCTTATATTAGTTATTATTGTTATTCTAATATTAGTTATTATTGTTATTCTTACATTAGTTATTATTGTTATTTTAATATTAGTTATTATTGTTATTCTTATATTAGTTATTATTGTTATTCTTATATTAGTTATTATTGTTATTCTTATATTAGTTATTATTGTTATTCTAATATTAGCTATTATTGTTACTCTTATATTAGTTATTATTGTTATTCTTACATTAGTTATTATTGTTATTCTTATATTAGTTATTATTTTTATTCTTATATTAGTTATTATTATTATTATTATTATTATTATTATTATTATTATTATTATTATTATTATTATTATATAGATTATTGATTGAGTTGAAATAAAAAGCAGCAAAATGGTCAAGTTTTTTACGAATAATCAGAAATGTGTAAAAATATCAAAAAGAATATTTTGTAAAAGAATTTTTTCGGGATTAATACCTCCGTCATAAGCGTAGGCAATTTTCAAATATCTATTTCCCTTTACGAGATACATTAACAAGTCATCTCGTATATATTTTATTTGGAAATAAATTAGATAACAAAAAAGAAAACATTTTGAAAATAAAATCAAACAGAAATATAAAAAAGTAAAAATAAACATCAACCACAAAGCCACTGAAAATAAAAACAGATTCTTAAATAACCCCCAAAAGATAGGGTAAAGGTTATATAAATTGATTTTATAAATAATAAGATTTTAATAATTATTTTATAAATAATAATGATTTTATAAATAATAATGATTTTATAAATAATAATGATTTTAAACTAGAAATTTACACGCCCGTTTTTCGTGAAATTTTATAAGAGTGACTGTTTCTTATCTAACTGTGTTTTTAAATGTTAAAAAGTAAAAAATATTACCAAATTAAAAAAAAACAAACTATTATTCAACTTCGTTTCTTTTCGGTCGACAATTTTGAAATAACGAAAAATAACGATTCTGACTACACGTGCGTATAAAAAATAACCTTTTTTTAAAAAATCGTTTAAAGAGTAACAGAGAAATTGTAAATTTAATAAACAAAGCATAAGTAAAAAAAAAATGATTTCTGCTTATGCATTTAATGAACCAAACGTAACTTAGTTTCCGTCTCGGATTTCTCCGGAATATGACACCCACAGAAGAAAGAAAGAAAGAATTCGATCGATGTATGCGTATTCCTCCTGAACATAACAACATAACGAAAAAAAAACATACTCGCTGGAGATCGGCAATATATATTGACTAATTGATTGTATAAATAATAAGATTTTAATAATTATTTAATATATATATATATATTCATATATATGTATCAATTTAATAAATATATTAATTTAATAAATATTAATAAATAATAATAATAATTTAATTAATAAAAAATAATTTAAATATGAATAAATAATAATAATGATTTAATAAATAAAATATTAATAAATAATAATAAAAATTTAATAAATAAAAATAATTTAAATATTAATAAATAATAAGATTAATAATAATAATAATAATAATTTAATAAATGTATTAATTTAATATATATATATATATATATATATATATATATATATATATATATATATATATACTCCCCAAACCTCGAAAGCCATTCTTAACATGGGGAGGTAGGGTGTATTCCTAAAGCCGTTTTAACATGAGGTGTTTATAATACGCTGGGGAAAGTCGTAAAAATTAACGAAATTGCTATTATTTATTGCAAAAAATGTTAAAACTTTATTTTTGTGACAAAAAAAAAACATGTTATTTTCTACAAACATTTATTAAGAAATACAAATGACCGGTAGGTTTTTTTGTGTTTTTTTTTATTTAAAATTTTACTTTACTTTTTCTTTCACATAGCGTTGTTATTATTTCCTTGGTAACGCTCGACTTTATCCGGTTGTTGACGTCATGCGCCGGTGAAAATCGAACGCTGAGAAAATAATTACACAACACTTAAAGTTTAATTCATTCAATCAGTCTTTGGAAAATAAATATTTGAAATAAAGTAGCGCTTATACACTTACGTTACCGTGCTATTTTTTAAAATTGGTATTTACACGTTAAATTCAGGTTTAAAAAATTGTTTTTGTTTATTAAATTGTTAGGTGAAAGTACAGATAACCCAGTCGGTTTCTAATTTGTGGAAAATCTAGCTCCCGAAAAAAAAAACAAAAAAAAAACGTTACTTTGATAGTAACAAAAATAAAAATTGCCCCAGTCTCTAAGGATTTCTCCTCTACTGATCGAGGAAAAAAACGGAGAAGTGTACTTCACTCTCTGTTTCTCTCCCCCTCTCTTCCTCTCTTAATAACTCTCTCCATCCATCCATCCATCCATCTCTTTCTCTCTCTCTCTCTCTCTCTATATATATATATATATATATATATATATATATATATATATATACATATATATATATATATATATATATGTATATCACCATCTCTATCTCTCTTTGCGCCCCTTTCTCTCTCTAATTCCCTTTATCTCTCTCCTCTTCTCTCCTTTCCTCTGTATTGCTCCCTCTCTGTTTCTAACTCTCCCTCTATCTCCTTCTATCTCCTTCTCTTTCTACATCTCCCTCTCACTTTGTCTGTTCTATCTATATATCTTCCTGTCTATCTGTCCATCTCTAATCCCTCATCCTATTGTAGTCTCCTCAATTAATTACAGTGAATAAGGCATTGTCAAACATGGATAAATCCTATGGTAGTCACCTAATTTACTTATTGTGAGAATAGAAGTTATTTGGAAATTACTGCTACCTTGAACGGCACCAGGAGTAACTTTCTAATTAACTTGATTTTGGCAGCCATTCAGTGACAAAATGACATAGCCCTTGCTGCATGTGGAATACTTGCGATCTTGCTATCAAGTAGAACTACTTATTCTACTTTGAAACTACTATTAAACATTTAATTTTGCAAAAATCTCATGTTCAACATCGCCAAAACATTCAGTATGGGGAAAATATTGCATAAATGCTAACTTATTGTTTGGGATGAATGCACAACGGTAGGCAAATAATCATGTGAGGCTTTTGGTCGATCTTTGCAAGATTTGCATGGCAATGGCAGATCATTTGGAAATGCAGTAATATTGCCTATAGGAGATTTCAGACAAATGCTATCTGTAATTCTTCAATCAACACCGGCAGATGAAATAAATGCTTCCCTCAAATACTCTACTTTTTGGTGCTATGTGAAGACATTAAACTTAACTCAAAATATGCATGTCCAGTTGCAGACTGCTCGATCCGCACAGCTATTTTTGTATCCCTTGTGGGAAATTGGGCACGGAAAAGTGCTGGCTGGCCCGAGTTAAGGGCGACATTCTTTGACTTTTAACGTCTATAATTTTATTACATCAAAAGAAGAATTGGTTACAAAGTTTTTTCCAGATATTCAAATAAGACTTCCACTTGACTAAACGAGCTAGTCTTGCAGCACAATACAAAGACGTCCATGCACTTAACGCTATTATTCAACGTAAAATTCCAAGTCTCACATACGCATCCATCGACACTGTTTTGATAGCAGATAATTATCCAACAGCTAGATGTGCCAGGGATGCTTCCGCATATACTGCAACTGAAAATGAGTGTACTAATTATCATGTTGTGAAATATAAGCCAATCCAAGCTTTGCAATGGCACATGGCTTGCAGTAAAAAAAAAAATAACAAACAATATCATAGAAACAACAACCTTAACAGGATCTTGCACTGGTGAAGTGACATTCCACACATTCCTATGATTCCACCGGATACACCATTACAGTTTAGGAAACTGCATTTTCCAATATTATTGTTGTTTGCAATAACCATCAACAAAACTCTGGGAACAATCTTTACAATTGTTTGGCACACACTGACTATTTTCACATGAACAATTTATGTTATGTGTTCAAGAGTCACCAAACCAGAAAATCTCTGTATCAGCTAAGAAAATGGAAAAACAAAAACTGTGTACCCATACAGAATGTGGAATTAAACCTATAAGAAACATGCATTTTCTCATTTTGGAACTTTTTCCATTGCGCCAATTTGAGCCACAGCAACGCGTGGCAGGGTACAGCTAGTATATATATATATATATATATATATATATATATTTTATGTATATATATATATATATATATATATATATATATATATATATATATATAAGACGGCAGAAAAATAAATAATGATGTGCTAAAAGTAAATAAAAAGTTCTGAACAGAAAAAATAATGACTCAAACATGAAATAGTTCTATTATTTACGGATTCAAATGAAAGTTATTTTCCTTCTATTTCTGTATTTTTCCTCCAAATATTTGAAATAAAGTAGCGCTTATGCACTTACGTTACCGTGCTATTTTTTAAAATTAGTATTTACACGTTAAATTCAGGTTTAAAAATATTTTGTGTGGCACAAGGTAAGAAAAGAAGGCAGACAATAGATGAAAAAATATTTTTGATTTGTGAATTTTTATTTCATCATTATCATTATGAATTCTCATGATATGAATTATGTTATCCTGTTTTGTAGTTTTAGTTTTACAAGTTGCATCCATTAATAATATAATAAAATGGCTTCTGCAGCTTAATGACGTCTCGTTATTTCTTTTCCTTACTTTCTCGTACCAAACAAATATTACATGAAAAAGTACAACATGGTGGCAGCACTAAAATTCAACTCTAAAAAAAAAGAAAAAAGGAGAATTTTTACAGAGTTCGACAATATTTCAATCCTACAGGCCAACAAGAAGTTCGATCACGTGGCTGTAAAGATGCCACATGGGATTTACACCCGTGAACTGTGAGTCTCTAATATTTTCTCTCCCACGCCTTACATTATTGTCAATAATACCAAGAATAATGTCGAACCATACAAGTGAACCACATATGTGCTGGGAAACAATGGATTTGATGGAATCCTTCCAATTTCTCCAGCAACAAAGTGACTTATATTTTTCCGTAAAAGTATATGCAGTAAAAGTATATGCAGTAAAGGTATATGCAAACAAGTGGACCACATTCTCTTATTGTCGAGGAAAGAAGGCTAAGGCGATATAATTCTTGGTGATACACAAACGAGGTCGACAGACACAATCCTGCTATAATTTGGGAGAAATTCCTAGAACAGATAAAGCCTCAAGTTAATTTTTGGATTGCACGTTTCTACTTACAAAATTACTCTCACAGCGAAAGAGAAAATATTAATGATTTCCTCGTGGGGTGCAGACTGCAAGCACACAAATGCAAGTTCAGGGACGAACCAGAGCTGGAAGAACGTGTGATTGATCAGATAATTGTTGGAACTAAATTTCTGGAGTTGCAAAAGGAAACTACTATACCGGAAGTGCTAAATACGTGTAGAAACTACAAGGCTTCAATTAACTACATGAAAGAAATAGGCGAGCTACAAGGAATGAGTGACAACCAAATAAATGCAATAAGCACAGACATGAGAGCACAGACGTCTGTGACGCGGTTTTCATCATCAGGGCGAGAATTGTCCCGCTCGAAGAAGCACTTGCTCAGATGAGAAATTCAATGTGCTTAAAAAGATGTATGGAGATCTGTGAAGTTCTATGTGGTAACCTCCAATGGATCTACCATATGCGGATTACCCTCCTTTTAGGAATTAAAATTGGTCACATTACACTGCCCCATCGAGAAAAAAAGATGTGCCCTGCTCGCTCCTCCAAATTGTAACGAAAAAGTGTAAAGAAAAATTAAAGATGGCGCCCGACTCTCTCTTTAACACGGTAAGATATCCTCAACACGGCACAAGAAGCAACAGCCACACGATTCCCCAGCCAACTCAATCGTCACTCCCCCACGTCTTTCCCCTCACCCGCTTTTATCGTCGTTCTAGGCCGGCTAAATTTGCATATTCCGAGAATTCGTGTGACTTTGCGAGACATCATACTTTACAAAAGACGGCGGTCGCCATCTTGGTCCTTCTTTTCTATTTTTGGTCGGTAACGCCGAGCTGGTCTCGAGGTAAGTCTTTTTCCCCTCATCCGTCTCTCCCACGTACCCACACAACACGCAAACACGCGGGCGCTTATCTCCTGGATGCACGTTACACTCCCCCCTGATCTGATGATCACATAGAGAGCACTGGGGGGGTGGCCTTTTAGTGCGTGTGCTTCTGCGAAGAGGTACATTCACTGTTTCAGATTCGGGCTCTGGATCCGCCTCATCAGATGAAGTATCGCTATCAGTCTCTGGAAGGGGCTCACTGAATCCGTGCATCGGCAGCTCATCGCTAGACGCTTCACTGCTTTCTTCTGTAGTTGTATGACGCACCTAGGTAGCGTGGCGAAGATCTCGCACATGTCGTGGGGTTCCATCGACCAAAACAGACTGCTGGCTAATCACTCCAGATATGTGTCCTCGCTTAAACTTGTCGGTGCACCGATTTCCTGGAGGCCGCACCCACACTGGATCTCCCACTTCATACCTGTTATATGTTCCCTTGTCGGTTGGCTGCGCAGTGTTGATTCCCTTCACTCCGACTCGGTACGTGTAAATAGCATTCGCAGGTGCGGTTGAAGGGGACGTCCCGTCCTTTGGCGTAATGTTGTACCAATATGTTGCTTCCGCAATAGTACATCGCTTCCTGGCAGCAATTCTCTTGATACTGCGATGGCTTCTTTCAGCAATGCCATTTCCTGACGGCACATACGCACATCGCAACCGTAGTCGGACGCCCCACTCATCTAACAACTGCCGGACTTGCTGGCTACAAAACGCTGCATCATTGTTAGTCAGGAGCTCTTCCGGCGCACCTCGCTCAAAAAAAATGGATGATAGGTGGCGAACAACATTTGCTGAATCCTGTCTGGTCATCTGCCGCCACACCGCAAATCTCGTAGGCCCGCAATCAATGAGAGTTAGAAAGGGCTTGCCACTGTAATGGGTAATATCCATGGCCAGCCGCTGCCACACACTCTCAACTTCCAATCGAACCTTCTGCCATCGCTCTGGTGCAGGATCAATAGACTGGCAAGCCTCACAATTTCTGACGATCTGTCTGACATCCATCTTGGTCACTGCTGGGTATGCACGCCTCACAAAATAAAGGGTCCTCTTGATACCCGGATGTCCGCTCTGTGCATGAATATTTTGTATTTGACATGGGTCGATTGCAACTGCACAAGATCGAGCAGTAATCTCCATTCCCATCTTCGCGGCTTCATACCATTTGTGAGGTACACGGGTCAGTTGGTCAGCACGATTACAATGTGATGGCACCAGAGTGACGCTCAGTGATAGCCCATACTCAGATACCAGGTTTTTTAGCGTGTCTAGCCTTCTTCGTATTAACATTTCGCTTGCTGCCTTGGTACGGATTCGTGTCCGTCCTGAAAGTGTGTCAGACACCCAGTGGTAGACACAGAGAGAATCTGTGTACAAGGTCAACTTCTTAGACTGCCACTGCAGGGCCAGATTTACCCCCTTTACAACAGCGTCCAGCTCTGCCAGGTTGATATGCTGAGAATCTGTTACAGGCCGCAGCCAACACGCATCCTCGAACACGTTTCCTCCTTGCTCCAACGATACTCCCAACGCCAAAGAACTGGCATCAACCCACACACCTACGTTGTCTCCGTTAACACACCACCGCCCACAGACAGGGTCCTTCTTGTTCACTCTCTCCAGTGTCTCCTTAATCATCAGAGTTAGTAGGACATCATCGGATATGTCATCCCAACCCGTGGTTGTTAAATTTGCTCTGCGTTTAATCACACCAACAGCTGCGCGGAGCCAGCCACAGACCGGTAAGTGACCAACAAGTTTTCCACACCAAGAAAAAACAGTCCGCCTTGTAACGAGGTTGGGGATGCTTGGAATTTCACTGCCACGCCTCCATTGTAGGGTGCCATCTTCTTCATAAACATCCAATCCCAATACACGTGCTCCTTCCCTTAAACGTTCGGGATTCTTGCATTCCAGACCAAACTGAGCCAACTTTTCTTTGACACACGACGCAGACTGTACATCTTCATTGACGTATACGTCATCAATGTAAGCTGACGTTGAGTCCTTCATGGGCTTTTCTTGGGACAATACTGTGTTGACAATAGTCTTCATGATCTGTGGTGCCACATTTAGGCCAAAGCCAAGGCGTGTAAGGCAGTACCTCTGCCCCTGGAACCAAACTGTCTGGAACGGCCACAACGTCTCATCAACTCGCACCTGTAAATAGGCTTTTCGCAAATCCAATATTGAGACATTAGTGCCTTTCTGACGCCATTCCCTCAACTTACTGGCGCATACGTCAGCATCGGCAGTGTAGGCTTCAATATGCTTGTTAAGCTCCCTATAGTCCAGCACGGGCCGTACTTTCGACTTGTTATGCTGGACTACTGCCATCAAGGGTATTAGACCCTTCGGAGGCCCAAGCTTGTCCTCAGGGTAGGGGATTAACCAGCCATCTTGGATCCACGCCTTTAGTTCCCTTTCGTATTCTGCTCGGGCCTCACTGGATATAGGGTACTCTGCAACCCCATTCTTGAGTTTAGTCGGTGCCATTCCCTCGGTCCACTTCCAAGATGCAATCCAGGCCCTCTTGCGAGAGTCGTAGTCCACTGTAAAATCCGGCCGATCGATATGGAGCGCTGCACACACTGGGGCCTCTAAGAATCGCACCTTTCCATCCCGATGAATTGTGACTCCCCCCAGTGCCTTGATGGCATCGTATCCGAGCAACAGGTCAAACTCCAGGAGATTTCCTTGGGTCACGAGCACATTGATCTTAGTGGCTGCACCGGTGTCCGTGTAGATCTTGACAGTTCCAGCTCCACAGCATGTCTGGGTCTCGCCTCCTATCGTGGTGACTTTGATCTTCCTCTTAGTCCAACTTGGACACAGCCTGGTGCTCACTATAGTATGCGAACAGCCTGAGTCGAGAAGTGCTGAGCAGGGTATCCTGTTTACGTAGACGGTTATTACTGGTTGCGCCTTGTTCAAATTTTGCTCGGGGAGCAGGGCGGCGCTGACGTCCTCTCCCCTGATACGTTTCCCGCACAGTTTTGGGCTAGATGCCCCAAACCGCCACACTTAAAACAGCGCACACGCCCCCTGTTGGTGCAATTCCTTGCAAAATGTCCGCGTCGGCCGCAGCGAAAACATTTCCCATTGCTTGCAGGGTTCTGATTCGGAATCTCCCGAGCGCCACTCTGGCCTGTCTGTGTCGCCATCACAACTGGTTCCCCCAGGTCCTCCTCATCTTTGATGATGGCTCGAGCACGTTCCATCAAGTGTTCCATGGTCGTTGTTGAAACGCTGGTTGAGGCTCTCAGTAGCTGCTTCACCCGAGTGGGAAGGCCCGCCACAAACGCGTACGCGAGCGTCCGCTCCGACACCCCTCCACCGAACAGAACTGCGAGTTTCTTTAACTCAGCGAAGAAAACGTCCACGCTTTCCTCCGATAGAAGTTTTCGGGAAGCAAATTTTTCATAGGCCGTACAAGGATCCATGGCAAATGCCTTGTACAGCGCAGCTTTAATTGCGGTGACATCTCCCTTTTCGGCAGCACTGAGTTGCTGATATACACTCAAGGCACCCCCAGCCAATCTCAGGGGAATTACAGTGTGTATCCTTTTCACCTCACAAAGGTCGCACGTCAGCTAGACCCTTTCAACCCAGTCGACGATGGACGTGGACCCGTCAAACTCGGGTATGAGCTTTAAGTCAAATTTCGACTCGGTCATAGTCCTAGAGGCCAAATGGCCGGAATAGCTTGTAACGAAAAAGTGTAAAGAAAAATTAAAGATGGCGCCCGACTCTCTCTTTAACACGGTAAGATATCCTCAACACGGCACAAGAAGCAACAGCCACACGATTCCCCAGCCAACTCAATCGTCACTCCCCCACGTCTTTCCCCTCACCCGCTTTTATCGTCGTTCTAGGCCGGCTAAATTTGCATATTCCGAGAATTCGTGTGACTTTGCGAGACATCATACTTTACAAAAGACGGCGGTCGCCATCTTGGTCCTTCTTTTCTATTTTTGGTCGGTAACGCCGAGCTGGTCTCGAGGTAAGTCTTTTTCCCCTCATCCGTCTCTCCCACGTACCCACACAACACGCAAACACGCGGGCGCTTATCTCCTGGATGCACGTTACACAAATCATACCACAATTGACTCTATGAGAGATCTGATAGAAACATATCCAGACCAGTTCGATCAGATTGGCAACTTCGCAGGGGAGTACCATATTGTGCTTTGTCTAAAAAAACATTCCATAATTCCTGCACTCAGGAAATGCCCCACTCACATGGGGGACGAGATAAAAACAGAATTAGATGAACTGGTATCCCAAGAAATAATCCAAAAGGTTGATGAGCCAAGAGATCGGGTAAACAGCCAACTTTGTCTGAACTCAAAAGATCTGAACAAAAATATAATGTGTTGTCGCCACAAATCCCCGAACATGGAGGAACTCTCACATAAACTGTCTGGTGCTAAATTCTTCTCCAAGCTAGACGCAAAAAATGGTTACTGGTCAGTTAAGTTTGACAGAGAATCACAGTTACTGACGACTTTTAATCCTCCCTTCGGGAGATTTTGTTTTAAAAGAATGTCTTTGGCCTAGTTATGTCTCAAGATGTTTTCCAACAAAAGATGGACATGATCATTAAGAAGTGCCCTGGAGGATTAGCTTTGATTGATGACGTCATCACCCATGGAAAAACTAAAGAGGAGCACGACCACAACTAACGAAAATTGATGGAGACTGCACGGGCTGCTGGCCTCACATTCAACAGTGGCAAATGTGCAATCAATCAGAAACAAATCAGTTTCTTTGGCGCTATCTTCGATGAAAATGGGATAAACCCAGATCCCTAAAAAGTGGAGGAAATAAAATCAATCCCAAACCGAACTAATGTAACCGAGTGGCATAAGGTACTCGGAATTATTATTTACATGGCACCATTCATTCCTTGGACCTCACTGCAAACCTCAGAGAACTCTTGAAGAAAGATGCAGATTAAAAAAAGAGCAATAGCCACCAGAAATCGCTGCAAGAGATAAAGGACTTAATATGCAAGGAGATGTTACTCCGACCCTTCTATACTATGACCCTTAAAAATGTCCATTATACAAGTGGCTGCATAATCCAGAGGATTGAGAGTAGCCCTAATCGAAGAAGGAAGGCTCATAGCTTTCGCTTCAAAATCATTAACTGAAACAAATCAGTACTATGCTCAATATTGAACAGGAGCTCTTGGCTATCGTTTTTGGCTGTGGGCGCTTTTGAACATATATATTCATTTGAAGTTGAAACCTTTGGGAATGATTTGCCTCAAAAACTTAATAGCAACACCAACCCAACTTCAATGAATGCTATTAAGAGTCCAAGAATATGACATGATCATCAAGTATCGACCAGGCAATGAGACGCTACTGGCTATCTATCTATCTGATTATCTAGACTGCCCATCAAAAGAAATAAAGAAATCATTGACCTAGACATCAAGGTAAACTTTGTGCAATTCTCGATCGAAAAATTGATACGGATCCATCAAGCAACGAATGCCAATCCAATTTTGAGTGAATTGATGATGCTGATTATTAAGAGTTGGCCAGAATCTTGCAGACAACTACATAAAGACCTTCAATCATATTGATCTTATTGAGATGAGCTCTCTATTAAGAATGGTGTAAATAACAGGATACTGGTCCCTAAATCAATGCAACTGGAGATATTAGAAAAGTTACATTATGAGCACTAAGGAAGTGACAAATGTAAACTAAGAGCCAGAACCTGTGTTTTCTGGAGTGCCATCAATAATGATATCGACATACGATAAAACAGCAATGCACCATATGACACATGAGATTTTTTGTACGACTATGGCAAATAGTAGCTACTGACATTTTCAGTCTTAACGGGATTGATTTCATCCGCAAACTAAAGGAATTCTCCAGCAGGGAAGTAATCGGTTGTATACAGCAAATCACAGTTTAGATCTCAGCATTTTAGAGAATTTGCTAAAACATGGGATTCTGAGCACATCACCTCTTCTCCCAGATACTCCCAATCGAACGGCATGGTAGCACGCTGTGTACAAACCATCAAAGCAGCTATGGAGAAAGCTATACTAAGCAATCGGGACATAAACATGAGCCTGTTATGCCTCCGATCAACACCGATGGATCTTGTTATCCATTTCTCTTTAATTGTAAACTGGCCAGCAATCTCCTCACAAAATGCACCAACTAAAATGTCCAAAAAGTGAAAATTCAGGATCGCTTACTACAGTGACACCTGTCGCAGAAAAGACAACATGGTAAACATGCTAAGAATCTCCTTAATCTCAGTGCAGGACAACGGGTGCAAGTACAAGAGACGGATATGAAAAGATGGACTCCAGCAGTTATCAGACGAGCCTGCAATGAACCCCGATACTATATTGATGAAATCTCAACAGGATAGGTCTTTCGCAGAAACTGCAGGCATCTCAAGGAAGATATCGAGTTCCCCAATACAACACAGACATTCCTATGTAACACACGATTGTATCACACTTAGTTTACATAACCCAACATTCCAAACATAAATCCTGCAGAAACTCCCAACACACTCACTAGCATCTGCACTCCACCAGTATCTGCAGAAATACACAGACCTGAACAAAAAACACAGTCCAGCAACAGCAAACCATCTGGAATAATCACAAGATCGGGTCATGTCGTAACTCCCCCTAAAAAGATACAACCAAATTGAAGGGTTCATACCTGAACCCCTCCTCCAGCAAACTCTGCTTGAATATTCATTTCTTTAATGAAAGAGGGATGTCATGATATGAATTATCTTGTTTTGATGTTTTAGTTGCGTCCTTTCACAATATAATAAAATGGCTTCCGGATTCTTATGACGTCTCATTATTTCTTCTGCTTACTTACTCGTACTAACAAATATTACACAAAAAGCTACAATATAATTATAATAATAATAATAATAATAATAATAATAATAAAATCGAAAATCACATTACTTGAAAACGATAATCACAAAATCGTATGGAACATAGATGTACAAACAGATAAACCCATTCAAGCAAGAAGACAGGGTTTCACAATGGTTAACAAGAAGAAAAAGTCTTGCTAGCTTATAAATTTTGGCATTCCAACAGACCACAGAGGGAATATCAAGGAGATGGAACAGTGAAACAAATACATGGAGCTGGCCAGGAAGCTAAAAGGATACGGAGGATGAAGAAAGTCAACCTAACACCAATAAATAGTAGTAGCACTAGGAAGAATCTTGAAAAACTTCGAAAAGATAATGGGGGCAATACAAAAGAACGATGGCTGAGAAGATACAATGGACAACAATAATGAAAACAGCTGAAATATAGAGGAAAACTCTTGAATGCAGAGACTAACACAAATGATCTATAAACGTTAACTGGATATATAGAAACTGCAACAGAAATAAAACAAAAAAATAGAGAAACATTGCATGGAATTTAAAAAATTGTAATGCATCCCTACTTAAATAAATTAATAAGTAAATAAAAAAATAAAAATAAAATGGTAGTGTTGACATCAACTGGCATCCCACCAAATAGTCGTGAAGGTTCAAGGAAGATGGAAAGAGTAAGAAAGTACTAACCACATCAACACTGGATGAGTGTGAAAAAGATTGAGACCTTGCAGAGGCTTACTGCCACACAAATTCCACTGAAAGCCAATGGACATTGCTAGCAAGAAATCAATGGCTGTTGCGATAATACAAATTCATTTGCAAAGATTATAGAAAGAGATGGAGAATATTGAAAATCTGGGGAGACTTGTTGTCACCCACACTCCAGGGAACACCATAGATAGAGAGAAATCTTGGATGATGGACTGTGTAAAAACTCCTAGTGAGTGCAAATAATAATTAATACCTACAAATTAAAAAATTACCTTTCTTAATCGATTGTTTGCCTCTCTCCATTAATTATTGGCCTTTGAACCTATCCTTGTGTCTGTCTGTCCTATGATTTAAATGAAAAGAAAACCAAAAGAGATCAAACTTTCCTTCTGAATAAAAGTTCTGCACTAAATCAACATCTTTACAATGTTTATAAATAACTGATCAATTGTAGATTTTTATGCTACTAATATATATATATATATATATATATATATATATATATATATATATATATTATATATATATATATATATATATATATATATATATATATATATATAACTCTTTCAGTCTTTGACAGACTATGCATATCCACGAAGGGATGCCTGTATGTGGAATTTTTGTGGCAGGAGGTGCGCAATCTCCAACCACACCTCGCCTTAATAGACATTATTTAATACTTGTGGCCAGTGAAATGTGTACAGGACGACTGGAAACAAATGCCGAGATAAGCGAAGAGCTCACACAGCGCCTAGAATTCCGAAATGATCACCCATCTGGTACTAACCAGGCTCGACGTTGCTTAACCAGTAATCTGTCGAGATGCAGTATTATATATATATATATATATATATATATATAAAGAGAGAGAGAGAGAGAGAGAGAGAGAGAGAGATAAGAAAGTTTTTGCAGAATTTTTAATTTTGATTTCAAATGATGTATTTTCAAATAAGTTTTCGTTATAATACCTTTACTTTATATATCATTTTAAAGAGCGTTTTTTGCTATATCTCCTCGTTTAAATTACGATCGTTTTAAAACAATTATGTGTTCTTTTCAGAACTTTGAATATAAGATGGAAAAAAGCAAATTCGCACAATTTTCTTATTTTGAATCAAACTAGGCCGAAAAGCTGCTGAAACAGCTCGCGATATCAACGAAGTGTTTGGCAAAGAAATCACTACTGAATGCACATGGTGGTTTTAGAAATTTAGTACTGGCGACGAGAATCTTGAAAAGGATGAGCATAGAAGTCGGTCATCGAATGTTGACAACGATCAATTAAGAGCTTTGGTCGAAGCCAATCCACACACAACCGTTCGAGAACTTGATTCTGAATTAGATGTTAACTATACGACGATTTCCAACCACTTGAGAGAGATTGGGAAGATTAAAAAATTTGATAAAGGGGTACCTCACAAATTGAATGACAACCAAAAGAAACGCTGTTATGAAGTGTCTTCTTCCATTCCTTTATGCAACAAGAACAACCTGCTTCTTGACCGGCATGTAACTTGCAATGAAAAGTGTGTTTTTTACGACAATCGGTGACAGTGGTTAGATACCGATGAAGCCCCACGACATTTCCAGAAGCCACAGTTCCACCAAGAGAAAGTCATACAGACTGTTTTGGTGTCTGCTATTTCTGAATGCAGGCGAAGCGACTATGACGGAAAAGTAATTTCAACAAATGGATGAAATGCATAAAAAACTTTGACAACACCCAGCATTATTTATAGAAAAGGCCCAATTCACCTGTATGACAATGCACGACCTCATGTTGCTAAACCGATCCTGCAGAAGTTGAACGAATTGGGCTACGAAACTGTGCCTCATTTTCCATACTCTTCACACTTCTCACCTACCAACTACCACTTTTTCAAGCATCTCGAGAACTTTGTGTGAGAAATGCTTCAAAAACTTAAGCGATATGAAAAACGCTTTCAGCGACTTCATGGCTACGAGAATGCAAGATTTTTTACGTTACTTTCATAAATATACTTGTTTTGCGTTGGTAAAAATGTGTTGATTCTGATGTTGCTTATTGTGATCAATATTTTTTATGAGTCGAAATATGTTCATTTGAATTTAATAGTTAAAATCCATAAGAACTTTCTTGTCAACCTATATATATATATATATATATATATATATATATATATATATATATATATATATATATATATATAATGTTCTATTGTCAAGAGTGTTTTTATTCATAATGTCTGAAGAAATGCTGGTTTTGTGTAAATTTTCAAACACCATAATGTTTGAAATTGTCATTCTGGCATAGAAACAATTGTAACATAAAATGAAATACACTTTTTGTTGCTATCAACACCTTCTTTGAAGTCTTGTTTTTGCTTATACAGTGTATATATATATATATATATATATATATATATATATATATATATATAATGCATGTGTGTGAACACGAAAACAAGTAATTTAGCATTAGTTGGGTGACACATTTTAAAATTAGATTGTGACTACAGAAATCTCATGATCTTGCGTAATGGAGATCGTATAGATTATAAGAATAAACTGACAAATTTCAAAAGCGGTTTGAATGCCGAAGAAATTTTAAAGTATATAAAACTTTTTAAATGAATGTATATATAAAAAGCAATTGATATTTGAAATTCATTGATCATCAAAATCAAAGTCTAAATTGATTTCGTTTCCTAACTTGCTTTTGTGACAGTAATGTTTGATTTCAAAATTTTGTGACAGTAATGTTATATTTCAAAATTTTGTGACAGTAATGTTTGATTTCAAAATTTTGTGACAGTAATGTTTTATTTCAAAATTTTGTGACAGTAATGTTTTATTTACAAAATTTTGCGACAGTAATGTTTGATTTCAAAATTTTGTGACAGTAATGTTTGATTTCAAAATTTTGTGACAGTAATGTTTGATTTCAAACATGAAATACATTTTATTGAAAAATAGTTTTGATTTTAATTTCATTTGATGTGAGTGATTTGTTTTTAAGTTATTCTATGATATAACTTAACCTGAAAGCCACACTTGTGGAGGCGTCATATATTGTAAACCATGATTTGCAATTTTAACCATCTTATAAAATTGGGTACCAGCAAAAAATGAATGGCCGATTCCCAAAAATGTATAAACATTTTGACCCCACCCTTTACTGAAAAATTCACCAAACTTCAGGAAATCCACTAATTTCAATAAAAGTTTCAGTATTTATGAAATAATGATCACAGAATATGATGAACCATTATATTTTTCAATCTTTGTGAAAATGTATTATTTTGTTTAAACAATAAATCACCTGTGCAAAAGTTATTTTTTAAGTATTAGAAAAGAATAAATTTATTTTTGTTTTGCTTTTAATGCAAAGAAAACATCGTAGATGTTAACAATTAAAAGATTTTTTTAATATGTTGTGACAGGAAAGGGTCATAAAAAAGGAACAACAGATTTAGTATTGTCCAGGAAAGTGAAATACAAAGAAAGGTTGTCGGTATTTACGGACTGCTGAGTTAGGCAGTCTGTAGTGTTATGTTGCGATATTACCCCACAAGAATATTAACTCTCGGAGGTTTTATAATGGTTAGCAGAGTCCATTACGCATGAATGAGTCCCCACAACAGCCAATTCCAATCCTTTACTCCACAAGGGGTACCTTTTCCTTTTTGGATCAATAGTTCCATGAATTTCATTTTCCTTTCTCGATCGGCAGCATTCTTGAGCTGCTAACCTCTTCTACTTCGTAAGCTGCATTGTTTGGTCACCAGACTCTTTCTTATTTGATTGAGTTATCTTTTAATTGAGAATTTAAGTTCTTGAATGATGTACACCATATTTCTGATCCTTTTGTCTATTGTGCCCAGTTTCTAGAAAGACGTATAGATTTAGTAAATCTTGTAAAAAAAAAAATTTATAAACAATGAATATTCCTTAACACTTTTAACAAAACAAGACCATTACTTTGGACGAAAAGGGAAGCTAAACTATAAGTACAGCGTTGTTTGCATTTTTTGTGCAAATTAGTTGGAAACGAATTACTGCCTTAGCTGTTCACTTTTTATGTGTCTTACTTATATTTGCGACACTGGATTCTTCAATGCTCTTTGAGTCTTTTCTAAAACTAATCCCTCATTGGCAGTTTTCTCCCAACTTTTGTAGTGTCAGGTTATGTTCAATTTCTAATTTAGTGTAAACTGTGTCGAATTTCAATGTCTTTTGCTGATACTAATCCTTGTACGAATATCAGTCATTTGAAGTTGTCAGCACTCAGTTCAACTAGTTGAAAATCGTCGCAATATTTATTGACTATTGATACAAATATTAAATAGTCATTGTCATCTTCCTTGCATTTATTTCAGGCATTTACAGTTCTTATGAAATAACAAAGTTTTAGTTCTTTTTTTTTTTTTTTACACAGTGATCACCACTTATCAAGGCCGGGAAGCCACTCAGGGGTAAGGTTTATTGCAAGTACATTACGTTAGTGTGGAAATTTGATGAAGTGTTTACTTAAGGGGGCGGTTCATTAGGAATTTGTCAACATTGGACTTGAAGACATCCAAGTTATAGTCCGGTGGGAAGCAGGCAGACGGAACAGAGTTCCACAGGCGTGCAGTTCGAAGAAAGAAGCTTTGTTCATGGAATCCACGTTTTGATTTAGGCACAGATAACGAGTAGGGGAAATTTTTCACAGTGGATTCGGCTAGACGGGTGTTTTTCGTGAAAGATTGGCGGGGGGGGACTAGAGATTGGAGTTCAGACGAGCACCTGTCATGGAAATAACGATAAAACAAGGATAGGTTCGCAACGTCTCTTCTGTGGGTGAGAGGTTGCAGGGTAGAGAAAAGGGCATCCCCCACTAAGCCACGAAGTCTATTTTGTACTCTGTCAAGGCAGGATAGGCTGTTTTTAGCAGCTCCTGCCCAGATATGGCAACAGTATTCCATCCTTGGACGTACTTGGCTTTTATATAGATAGAGAATTGCATCAGTAGTGAGATATCTTCTGGAGCGGTAGAAGGATCCCACCATCTTTCCAGCGACCTTGGCAACAGACTTGATGTACGTGTTCCATTTCAGATCAGGAGTAAAAGTCAAACCCAGAAGCTTGTCAAAACATGGGGCCTCACCCAGACGAGAGCCATCCATCACAATTGATGCCAGATGGGGATCAGAGCGTTGATGATGTAAGGATAGGAGTTTGGTTTTGGATGCATTAAAGGTAACCAGCCACATCTTCCCCCACTGAACCACGCGCTCCAGATCAGAGGAGAGAGAATCAGAGAGAACTTTGTCATTTACAGCCTTTGATGTGTTGCCGTAGATGGTCGTGTCATCAGCATAGATGTCAACGAATGATTTAAGTATGTGTTTAGTCAGGTCATTGATGTAGATCAGGAAGAGAGTTGGGCCTAGGATTGACCCCTGAGGGACTCCAGCATTTATAATACAGGCCTCCGATTTTTGTCCACTCATCACTACTCTTATGAGCCTATCGGAGAGAAATGATTTAATGATTGAGAAAACATTTCCAGTTATACCGTAGCTGGAAATCTTGTGAAGTAGACCCTTATGCCATACCTTGTCGAAGGCCTTTGATATGTCAAGAGCAATTGCCCTAGAAAGGAAGCCTTTGTCAAGAGATTCACTAATCCTGTGAGATATAACCGTCAGCACATCTGCGGTAGATCTTGCAGAGCGGAAACCATATTGTGTGTCACTAAGAAGGTTATTCCTGCTGAGGTGGTTGACTATTTCTCTATTTAATATGGATTCCAACAACTTACTCATAACACACAGGAGACTTATTGGTCTGTACTGAGAGGGAGATGACTTATCACCTGAATTCTTAAATACAGGGCAAACTGATGAGGTCTACCAGGGAGTCGGAAAGCACTTCTCCTTAAGACAGCGCTTAAACAGTTTCGTAAGTATGTAAGTTCTATTAAGAGTTTTACAGTTTCAGAAAAGAGTTAAGACACGGTAAAATGTAATCCACAAATTTGTTGCGTTCTGTGGATCCCAGGTTTTGAGGCAATACATAGACCTTTTTAAAATCCGCTTAATCGACACAATCAATGTTATACAGCTCTTCATATCTTCTAAGATACTAGGTGATGGTCTTGTTTTCATTTAGGGCATATATGAAATTTTCAATAGCGTTCCAGACTTGCATTTAATGAGAACGCTATGTTACTTCCTGTGATTTGGTTTTTGTTGGTTAAAGTTTGTAGTAACAAGTCTGGTTTTTTTTTGTTACAGTAGCATAAGGTTTTGTTGATGTTACCTAGTAAAAGTTTTTGAAATCTTTTTTCAGTTTCCTGTTGTTGTCCCTGAAATCTTTCTTTGCTTTTTTGTTGTAGTGGCAATAATCTTTATATGTTTTCCTGTTGCTTCTGTTTTTGTTCCATTTGATATTTGTCCACTTCAGTCTGTCTTTCTACTTTTGTTTACTGCAAATCTATTTACTATTTAATCAGCTGTGTCATAGTTACTTTGAAGTCCTCCATGGTTTCTTATTATATTCTGTTAAGAAGAGGGAAGAAAACTTTAATATGGCTTTGACTGTGTGAAAGAATAATTAACGATTTTTCATGGAGTCTTTTTTTATATATATACGGCATAATCACGTTAAGCAACGTTGAGCCTCAATTAAAATTAACTTTTTTTTCCTGACAGAAAGAAAGTTAAAATTATGTTTAACATGTAATTTTCTTTTTTAGCGAAAAACACATGGGAAACAAAATGAAAAACAGAGAAGTCAAGTTTCAGGTGAAAAAGCTCATAATTGGCGGATTATTGATTTATAATTTTTCTCGTTGAATATTTTTTTTTATTTGATGTGGTGAATTCAGAGATCAGTGCTGTAGCCCTAGACACAAAACGATGCAAACAACATAATATATTGTATGAAAGTGAATCCAAAAATGGTTGTTAATATTTATCGACTGTTAAGTTAATCAGTCTGCAGTTTCGCAATATTTCCCCATGAAAGTATTAACTCTCGGGGGTTTTATAATGGTTAGAAAAAGCCATTATGAGTTTATGGGTAAGTCTCCATAACAAAATATTTCAGAAACATTACGAAAAAACCCATATTGAAATCAATATAACTCTAAGAAAAATTAAGTTCTTCAGCTAACGATATAATCATTGAATTAAGTATTGTTTATTCAATATTTTTACCCAAAAAATATAATTGCAGACAATATTTAATGTCATTTTAATGGTAACAATATTAGCGTAAATTTTAAAACTAATATTCTAATATATTCTTTGAATGTGTTAACATCAGCGTAAAACTTTTTTGTAATCTTGAAAATAAAAAAAATGAAAACATTAAAAATCAGGATTACTAAATTTTTTTTTTAAATGTGATAAATTCAACTAACGATTTATCTGGAGAGGTGCATATGAACAGTGTTGTTAAAAGCAGATGGGGTTTGCCCCCCACCTTATCATATCCCTAATAATCACCACTGAAATTTCAGAGAAATCTGTGGCTTAATCAATTCACGGCTCGATATTAGTTTTCATATATTTTTTGAGTGTGTAATTTTTCATTAATAATACATAATCATTTTCTTTTAAATTTGAATTCTATTGAAATATTAATAAAAATTGGTTTTTACTTTTTTCAATGAATTTACTTGACTTTTACACACTTATGCACTAATCAATTTCTTTCAAATTTAAATTCTCTTTAATTTAATTATTAATAAATAAGTGTTTTAGTTTTTTTATGAATAGATTGCCAGTATAACTAATCAGTGAATTTAATTGAGATTTCAACACTTAAAATGTACCTTTAGTTTTATTTACAAAGAAATAATTTATAGAAGCATTTATTAAAGTAGTCGACAAAGCAAAATAGAAGGTAAAAAATAAATACACAACAAAAATATGTAACCAAAGGAAAGCTAGTTTTATTTTCCACATCCCTTGTGTGCTTTAACATATTTTGAAGATTTTCTTTACTTTAATATCGAGGTAGCACAATGCTTGTCGAGTTGAAACGAAAAGAAAAGGTCTCTTTGATTTTATCAATATTTTCAGAGTATTACTGAATTTGGGTTTTTTTTAATACTGTTAGCTATTGTTAAAAATCTCCTTCAATTTAAAAATTAAATATCAATCTTTATAGATAAAAATCAAAACTTAATTATATGCATTAAAAGTATCTTACTTGTATACATTGAAAATTAACCTAATTAAATAAGTACTTCCTTTTTACTGCAACGAAATAGGATTACTTAAATTAATAAATATTTTTATAATCTAATCTAATTTTTATAATATAGTAATAAAATTCAGATATAATAATATTTCAATTTCTCTTTAAATGTAAAAATAAAATTGATGTTTTGACATTTTCGGCTTTCATGAAAATTTCGTGCACCGTTTCTCATTTGTTTCGATAAAGGAAGACCGGTTTCTGTTACAAATCTCTCGCTTTTTGTTTTTTTTTTTTTAGAATAATTAAGTAATTTTTTAAATAAAAATAAAAAATGAGGTGATTTTTAATTCAGTATCTGAAGACTTTACTTTAGTAATTATCTTTAAATTAGATCCAGAAAACTAATATTTATTTTTCAAGGGGTTTTTCTATTAATTTATTCAACTTTCAAATTTAGCTGAGTTTTTTTTTTTAGTTTTCATAGCCGACGTGAAAACAATTTCATGATAACGTTGTTTCATGTCTAAAAATGCATTTTTTAATTTTAATGATTAACTTATGAGGATTTAATCTTTCAAACACAATCAAAACTTATAAAAAAAATTATGATTAACCATGGACACTATCAATTCTCACTATTAAATTACACGTACCTATATGTGATAAATGCCCCAATATGGGATGGAGGATAACTAGGATTTTCTTTCTAGCCTGTTTTGGACATTTGAGTAACTTTTTGTCAGTTTCTTATGAAGAATAAAAAAGAAACCATAAACTCTTTCTTCTTATAATTATGGTTATCAATAGTTCTATTATAGAATATGATTATGATTATCAAGAGTTCTGTTATAGATTATGATTAATGAAATGTCTCGGCAGTCGTGTGAAAAGCATATCTTATTTTTCTTTTATTAATATTATTGGAATTTTCCCCTTTTCTTTTCTTTGTACATATTTGTGAATTATTCCATGGATTTCGACCTTTTGGATTATTTTGGACCATCTTCCAATTACGTGATTTCCTTGGATTTTACTTGAGCAAATGGAAACTCAATTAACTTTCTTGGAGTTATTTTTTTGGATTTTACCGTCATTGGATTATTTACCTTTCACCAGACTATCCATTCACGTGTAATCACCTTTTTCTTCACCATATTCCCTTTGCTTCATTTTTGTTATCAAGTAAGATCTTTGACTTACTTGTAGTTTCATCAAATACTTTTGCATGCAAAATCCGATTCCGCATTTTGCTAATTCCTACCTTCTGATGAGAAGGAAAGTATTTTTTCGAAACTCCGCGGATTAAGGACTATCCACTTATTAAGTGTTTCCTTTTCAGATTAAATATGTTTTTAAGTCTTTTTCAAAGTGTTTTTTAACATGTTTTATTAACTGTTTGCTCATTATAAGCTCTATCTTCTATTTGATATTATCGAGCTTTTACATCTGGTTGAGATTACTTTATGAATATTAATTCTTTAATATTTATAATATACTTTCGTTTTACCATCTTGGATCATTTTGGTAAATTTAATGGTAATTTTTTATTTTATATATATATATATATATATATATATATATATATATATATATATATATATATATATATATATATATACTTATATGTTTTAAAAAATAATAAATAATATTTTATATGTTTTAAAAAATAATAAATAAATAAAAATGTTATATACGTCCAAACAAATTAAAAAGGGCGACTTTCTAAGTAAATAAAAAAATGAGCTTCGAGGCGGAGCCAATATTAACCGTATGTATCGCTTGAAAAAACAACAATAACAAATCTAAATTTATAAGCGATAAAAATAAACAGTATAATTAATCTAGTGTTTGTGGCCTAACGGTTAAGGCACCGAACTGTGGTAAACATGGTCTCAGGTTCGATCCCTAGAAACAGTTGAACTACGCTGACGAGAGGTAACGACCTCGAAACATGCGTGTACGTAGATTACTGTTTTAAAAAATAATAAATAATATTTTATATGTTTTAAAAAATAATAAATAAATAAAAATGTTATATACGTCCAAACAAATTAAAAAGGGCGACTTTCTAAGTAAATAAAAAAATGAGCTTCGAAGCGGAGCCAATATTAACCGTATGTATCGCTTGAAAAAACAACAATGACAAATATATATATATATATATATATATATATATATATATATATATGGTTTTCTGTAAAAGTCTGAGGAAGCTACAGACGGCCAAAAAAAAAACGTAATGTAACTTAACAGAAAGATACGGTAATAAAAAATAAATCGCATATTTGCTCTACAACAGTATTGAGCACTTTCTTCAGTTTTTATTAATTACCATTTCCACTAAAAATATATATATATATATATATATATATTTTTATATATATATATATATATATATATACTCAATTTCAATTTTCTCCGGATTATGTTTTTAACAAAGGATAGCTATGGATATATCCCAAGGTATTTTAATAACTTTTCTCTTTAAAATATTCATTTATGGCTAGCCGTAGTGGTGGACTTTATCACAGCAAACTTCTGTGGTAAGCCAAGTAAGTCATCTGTTACCATGCATTAATCTTCATTCCTAACCCCCAAAAAACGCATGAACCAAAATAGAAAGGGACACATAATTGATATAAATGGGTACTGAACGAAGTGTGCAAAATCGTCAGAAAACGCTCTTTTCTTCTTTTGATTCATTTCTAGAGACAGCTTCAAACACAGCTATTTTTCCATTAGCAAACTTTTATCAAAGTTCAATTCTTGCAAGAATAACTTTTTCTGTGGCTCCATTCTTGTCGTGAGTGGAATCAAGTAAACGGTAACATATTTTAGCCACTGCTATGATGCATTTTATTGATTTCTAGTTTTAAGATTATTGGGAATTTTAGTTTTTAAATTGCATGAAATTACTTCAAACAGTTGTTTATACTGTAAAATTTGATGAAAGAAATTAAAGAATGAAATAATTAAAGAATTCTTTGGCAAATTGAATTCATCTGGTTTCACTTTTTCACGCCACGTTTCATAAAAACATTTGAATAAGAAAAATAAAGAAATTATGTTGACTACCTAAAAAACCCAAAATACTGACATAAATAGAATATTTGCATCTGTAACAATGAATGTAGTTTATACGTAAATATATACAGAATGAGGCAAAGAGGATAGACATTTATGAAAAATTCACAAAATCACAAAATTTATCCTGAAAAATTGAATCAATATCAATGATTGATATGGAATTAGCATTTAACAGAATTAAGCGTAGAAAACATCTTTCATGATGTCCGTTTTCATGGATGAATTTGTGTAAGTGTTCGTCTCCACTCTTTCCAACATTGTTCGACCAATTTGATTTTCACTTCAATTAGTTCAGCATGCGAAGCTTACAATCATACACGAGTGTTTTGACATTTCTTAACATGACATCACGCCACTGATGTGAAAATGAGCTTCATTACTCATTAAGAAAATGAGATTGTCATTTGCCTTAAAATTTGCTTCAGTGTAATACATGAGATTATGCCGCTGTGCATATTATTACCCTAGTCTCAACGGTTGCCAAATGACCAATTTGTAGGATTGCGGTTCAGGCATTCCTGCAAAATAAGTCTTATTGAATGGCTATCGATGCCAAGTTCCTTCACATGCCTCTAAGCAGCAAATCTTTTCTAACATATTCCACTTTTACTGGATATCATTCGGGAAGCTTCCACCAGTCATTATTCATTAGAATACCGTGTGTAGAAAGTGCATGAAGATAAAATAAGATTTTGTTTACAGTAGAAATAGTTTGCTTCTGCTAAATGTTGAATCAACAACAAAGCACATGCTGAACTTTCGCACAATAAATTTTTGAGTCTTCAGTGTTGAAACTAATAAATATACATAATGTATTATGTTATAATCTCTATATATTAAAGTCAATGTGTATGTGTGTTGATGTTTGTTTTTTATAGAAAGAAGATTTGGACAATATAAATAAAACCGAAAACTGTATTGTTATGTACTATTATTAGTATATCAACTGGGGAAGATAATGGAAGTGTTCAGGAATCTCTAAGTGGGTATCGAGCAAATTTTCTCGGAGGTGGTTGAGTTTTCCAGCCATAATTTGGAAGCAAAACACTGTAATTTAAATATATTTCTTTTAGAAATGTTTTAGAATTTTCTTTATCTAATGTTTCTTAAGTTTCACTTCTGGACTCGGACAAGGGATAGGTGGCAAGAAACTCAGAAAGGCTTGCTTTAATAAAAGCATCCTTAATTTTATTTGGATAGTTTCGGTAGCAATAAATGTCTATTATATTTGGTATGTGATATATAGTATTCCAAAAGATTAATAGAGCGATGCTATATAGAGCAGGTGTTTTTAAACGCCGTGTGGTATGAGATAAATATTTTCATTTATTTTGCTATATTATTCTAGTTACTTTACGTTGCTCGGGAGTCATTGCTCAATATGCTAGGTAGAGCAGGTATATGCTATAATACAGTGGTTTATTTCCTACATGGTATATGCTTGTTGGGGAAGAGGAAGATAAGAAACTCAGTGTTACCCAGAAATACACGAAATAAAATGTAGGTTTCATTAAGGTGGAAGGGGGAAGATAAGAAACTTTATTTTAGCTGTCTGAAATTTAATGTTAAAATCAGAATCTCACGCAAATAATTTTTAAATAAAATACGAAATCTATTATTGTAATTCTTAATATATAATTAATATTTACTTTATAAATTTAATCGAATAAAAATGAAAGAGTATATAGTATTTATTAATATTCAGGTTTTCGTTACATATTTTTATATGTAAATAAAACCTGAATATTAATAAATACTATATTGGCATAGGCGGTACCCTGTCAAGGAAAGGTTCAGCAGTCACAAATGCGCTTTTGATAATCTTAACAAAAAAAATCACTTTCTACATTATATAGAAAATTAACAAACGTAAACTAGCACTTGCCTATTTTTAAATTCATCCTGCTCTTTTATGCAACACTGGTATAACGTAAAATTCCCCTGTAAAAATTATTTTATCTATAACAGAGAAAGATTTTTTCGATTTTCGATACTTATCGAATGAATTTCTGTACAAAACATATCTAAGAACACTGCCAGAAATATAAATTATCTTTGTGTGAAATTTGAAAAAGATGGGTTTCGAAACGATTGAGCCTATGAGGAAGGGACACACACACACACAAAGTGACTTTTATATAATAGTAGGGATAGATATATTACTCCAATTCTTTTCTGAGGAAACTATTATTACCTTATTATTTTTGTCATTTTTTTATTATCTTTCTTAATTTTTATCATCATACTTTGATCGTTACTTCTTTTCTATTCGCTCCCTATCCTTAAAATTTAGGCTAAACAATAAGCAAGTGAAATGCGTATAATATTATTTCCAATTATATATATCTGTATTAATGTATAGATATACACTTCTTTTATATATATATATATATATATATATATATATATATATATATATATATATATATATATATATATATATATATATATATATATAATATAGCTTATATTTTACTAGTTTTATATAATTCCTCTTGTAATAAACTACCGGATCCCAGTAAATTTATATTCATTTTAACGTCGTTTTTTTAAATACTATAATACTATAATATTTTCAAACTACAACAGAACTCCGAGATACAGCATTAAAAATTAGTAACAAAATGCAGTATATAATACACATGTATATAATCAAATAAAATTATAAATAACACAGTAAGGCGGGGCAAATACTGTAACCAGAGTCCGGAAAAACTTTGTATTCCACGTCGTAACCTGAAAAAAAAAACATATCCTAGAACCATCATATCGGGGGTTCTACTGTATCTTAAACTAACCTTAGTGATATACCTATACTTATCTTTACTTTTATTCCTTAGTTTTTATACTTATTTAGATTTTTTAAAAATTAAGTTTTAATGATTGAATCTTTAATTAATTTATGCATATAAATTTTTTATTTTTATTTAATTCTTTAATTTTTTATTTGTATTTCTTTTAGTTTTAATTTATAACCCATTCATTTTGATTGGATTAAATTTATAAACTAAATATTAATTAAATATTAAGAATTACTATATAATAGATTTTATATTTATTTTTAAATTATTTGCGTAAGATTCTAATTTTAACATTAAGTTTTAGACAATTGAAATTAAGTTTTTATAGTGGAAATTATCTGTTGATTGCTATCTGCTACCATGACAACGAGCTGTTTAACCTTATCTTCTTCTATATATATATATATAAAAGGCAAAATGTGTGTGAACATTTCGTGTATGTCTTCAAAAGGCTTCTTTCGCACGCGTTCCCGGGGTTGTTACTATCGGTTAAAACTCTGTATATGGGTCCTATATTATAATATCTAGGAATTAGAACAGAGCGTAGCGTACAGATTTATTTACGTCGACTTTTATGAGATTCGCGCTATTTCGCTATGTTCTCTGTTTGTCGTGCATTTTAGTATATACAGTGAAAAACGTTGTGTTCTCGGCCTTCGCTGCTTCCCCCCCCCCACTTCCCACTGTCATCTGGGGGAAGTGAAAACTAAAAATAACGATCGTGCGATAACCTCATTTAGCATCTTCCTGTCAATCAAACTTCTTTTAGCTTTATAAGCTTTAACTTAACGTGCTAATCTGTTACTCGCACTCGTGGCCGAGACCGTTAAGTAGTTGATATTGTTTTCCACTTCCGGGTTCAATCCCTCCTCCCGACCAAACGTTTTTTTTTTATTACTTCGCTTATTCTTTAGTTTACCCCCCCCCCCATACACAGGTTTATTTATGCCATTTTTTCCGTTTTGGTTCTGGATTTTTTTTTTACATAGTCTTTTTTATAATATTTAAGCAGGATTATTAATTACCCCCCCTCCATACACACACCTACAAACACCCGGGCAACGCCGGGTACCCCCCCCCCCCGCTAGTCATTCCTAAAAGAAGTCCGTTGTTAATACGCGTTATACACAACGCGCGTTCACACATACACGAACAAATACGTTATTAAAAGACATTCTTTTCTATTCGTTCGGTTTTTCAAATTCATAAAAATATATGAATGGTTTTAAATAACCTGCACATGACAAGGATGGCAAGATTTGTAGCATTTGTAAATGGAGTGGGAAAGTTAGTGTGAGTTGTCGGATTTTAATGGTTACAATGACAGGTTATCGGTTCAGCGTACCGGGTTCGAGCTCAGTACAGCTCATCGCATCATTTTCTCTATAAACCTTGAAAAATTATTAATGTATATGTTATCGCTTCAGTTATGGATGAAATAGTAGGATAAACTAGACTCTCAAGCCATGGTTAAGCAACTCAGCTAGAGGAAGGTAAAATCCGAAATAACACCAGCCTTATCCCAGCGATTTTTCTTTGCCACCGAAACGAAGTAATGACAGTTCATAAAAAAGGGAGTTAGTGATTGCGCAATCCTTGATTCACCACATAGAATATAGTGTCTCTCCGTACAGAACGCCGGTATTACGAAAGTGTAGCATATGACTTGTATTATTGGGACTACTGTTCTCATACTGTTATTTTCCCAACGTTTTGACTGATGTAACCTTTAACCTTTTTTAGATGTATCTTGTCGAATTTTGGAATCTCTTGGGATCTTCCAAAGATCCTTTTTATTTAATTCACGAGAAGAGGTAGCATGTCATAGTTCCATGAGCCATGGGCGGGTATACATCTTCTTCTATGATATAAAAAGTAAAATGTGTGTGTGTGTTTGTATGTCTTCCTAAAACTTTCGACACACGCGACAGATCCTGCGGAGATCGATATCGTTTTGAAGCCCGACGTCTCGGACGACAAATATAGAAAAATTGGCTAAAAAAATTAATTCCTTCACCCTCAACTCGAACGTTTTCTACAAGTTTTTTTTGTCGACATTTTCGCAAGTCATCGCCTCCTTTCGATTTACTACTCTTAATTTCTACACCTTTCTCCACTCGGGCTAACTAGTGCTGTTTTGATCCCATCGCTATTACCACTCTTTTCTTAACACCTCTTTCCACCCCGGGTTCCTTACTGCGCCACTTTGACACACCCGGGCAACGCCGGGTACCCCCGCTAGTATTTTATAAAAACAAATGCAACCTTGATTTTCGTTTCAATAACGTCCCTTTTTTGTCTGATAAGGGGGTCTCTTTGAATTGCGATTCCACTGAAACATGTATGTACATATGTAACCAATAATTTTAACTGGGCTGACATAATCCACCTGATAGTTAGAGACTGAACCTTGAATTAACCCCTAAGGACGCCGTCCTATTAGTAAGTGCAAAGTACTGGGGCTGCTGCATTGCCATTTGGTGAATGGATTCTGAACCATGCAGTAGTTTCTGAGGCTTCCCGATGCCATAGTGGGTAATATTTACGCATTACGTTATCATGGTTTGCAAACAATATATATATATATATATATATATATATATATATATATATATATATATATATATATATATATAAAATTTTCCATCTGTTTCTCCCTTACTTTCCTTCTCTGCCCTGCTCTAACCAACTCTATCGAACTCTTCAACACATCCCCATATTTCCCCATGAAAAGTCTCATATATGCCCTCTATCCTCAATACTAGATTTATTATTTTAAGAGCATGTCTGAGAAAATCAACCACTTGCTGTCTGCTAATCGTTCAACTAACATTCACGTTTGTGATGACTTCAATGTTCACCATATTGAACGGCTAGCCCACTCAAACAAGACAGATGATGAGGGAAGGGCCTGTCATGATTTCTCCATCGCTTATAATCTAACTCATCCGTGTATCTGACACTGACGGTCAGTATGAAAGTCTCCTAGGCCTTTTTTTACAACTTGCCCAGAGCTATGCTCATATTTTGTTCTCACTGGGATCTTCCAACCACTCGGTGGTCTCAGTTAAAATAAAAACAAAATATAATGTCCTCACATGTACCTCTCCATCGTACAGTATATTGGTACTCTATGGCTGATTGGGATAGCTTCCGTACATTTATATCAGATATTCCTTTCAGCTCCATATTTAAAATGAACGTGTCCTCTATAGTATCAGACGTGACTCAACGGTTAATTGTCAGTATAGACTGCTTCATACCCTTCAAGTAATATCTCACAGGATTAATGAATCTCTTCATGCTAGCTTCGTTTCTAGGGAAATTGCTCTTGACATATCAAAGGCTTTTGATAAGGTGTGGCACAAAAGCCTACATCACAAGATCTCCACAGGAAATGTTTCTCAGTTATTAACTCATTCCTCTCTGATAGGTTTATAAGAGAAGTTGTTGATGGGTAAAAATCAAAAGCTTACATTATTAATATTGGCATCCCTCAGGGTTCCATCCTGGGCACAACTCTCTTTTTGATCTTTATCAACTGTCTTCCAAATCACATTCTTAGATCATTCATAGACATTTATGCAGACGATACCACCATCTTTGGCAACTCTTCAAAGTCTGGAAATGGCTAAGATCTCTCTTTCCTCTAATCTTGTGTATGTGATGCAATGGAGAAAAAGGTGCTTAGATAATTTTAATACATCTATAATCAAGCTTTTTTTTCGATCAACAACGCTTGACCCACATCTGGCCTCTATTCAAATAAACAGCTAAGCTTTGTGGATTCTCCATGTTTAGATAAGTTTCTTGGTGTGACCTTCACTCCTGATCTGAAATGGAGCACATACATCAAACCCGTTGCGAAGGCCGCTGGGAAAATTATTGGATCATTCTACTACT